>NC_053157.1:220753335-221117085 GCF_016835505.1 Polypterus senegalus
GAAGGCTCTGGACGAGGCTGTCAGCTTCTTAATTCGCCGCTCAGTGTTCTGCTGTCAATTAACTTCACCCTCGTCAGTAAATCCCGTTCATTCGACACAACAGTTTGCAAGTTACGAGCCCTGGATCGAGCTAAACCTAACTACAATTTAACAGAAACGCGTATCTTACCTTAAAATTATGAAAATCAGGATGACTCAACGCCATTAAATTGTGTATAATGTCCATTAAACATAACAGTCGCATTTATTGGATATGGAAGTGTCCCAGCTTTACTAGACATTTCGACCATTTGAACCACGTTGGGCCAGGCAAAACTTAACTGCAGTTTAACAAGAAAGCGCCAATCTCGCTGTTAACATCGAAAAAGTGGTCTGCACAAGCTTTGTCAATAAGCAGTTGGCTGGGAGCGAATAAGTAGCCAGCTGAATATGGAGCTGTCAATAATAATCATACCTTCAGCCTCGTAGGGCACTCATGGAGGTTTTCACCACCCTACATAAATCAATATATTACATCAAATACATACCAGATAATAATGTCTCTGAAATAAATAAATATTTTATCACAGGTTAAGGCGAAAATTATGATTAATACTAATTTATTTAATTTATTATTAATTCATTACAATTCATGTCGCTGTTTCTTGTAGTGCAGACCTGATTGCTCATCCTGTTCAAATCGGCGGACCAGGGGCGAGTCGTTGCAATAGACGAGTCAGTTTTTACCGGTTTTGCGAAAAACTAATGAACTGTCGACTGGTGAATGTTAGTAATAGCATGAACACAATCAGTAGAATTGATTTATGCACTGTAAACCCGAACAAGTTAGCAAAACAAAAAAAAATTGAGGCAATAAGTTGCCACAAAAAAATTAAGTTAATTAACTTAAAATGTTAATTTTTCAAGCCTATTTTTTTGAGTAAGTGACTTGTAATATTTAACTCGGGTTAAATTAAATTACTGCATATTTATACTCAAATATTTTAGTAATACGTAATAATAATTAAAAATGTTATTCTCAGATCAAATTAAGAAAGTGTAACTTAAAAATTTTTAATTAAAGCATTGCCTATTTCGAGTTATCTAAACACAAAATGTATTAGTTGTACTTACACCTTTAAATAAATAAAACTCAGGCATGTACTGTTATTCAAAAGTTTTATTTGAACATTCACTGCAACATTAATAAATTGCTATTATAAAAATACATAACATACACAGACATAGTGCAACAGGTTACATAAAATAACATATCCTTCTTTAAATTTTAACCCTTTCTAATTCTTATGGCTACCTCTACATCAGTGTCAGATCAAATGTTCTGGATTACAGGATTTTAGTGTTCCCAATTGTGCCAATATGCTACAGATTCTAACAATTTTCAGACTGAAGAACAATTTAATATGTGTACATCTTAGACTTCCTCTCATCTCATTAAGAGTATTAGATTTGAAATTGTCTTTTCAAGTTAAGAAACTTTAAAATGACACCAACAATGGATGAGACTACAGGCAGCCATGAAGTAGTGCATGTTATTTGAATTATATTACATATTAAATGCACATATTGTTTATGAACATATTAAATTCTTCCAAGTTGAACAAAAAAGTGAGCTCAGTACACTGGTTCAAACTCAACATTTGTGGTGAGACGGAGTGAAACAGGCAACATTTAACAACTACTGTGACTCAGTATATTACATATCAAACTAAGTGCCAAAAGTGCACTTTTTCAATTCAATTCTTTTAAGGCTAGACATCACTTTCTCAGATCAGTTTTTAGGTATATATCATCAAATCATTCTTTAGAGTCTGCAGTCTGGGTGACAATTTGCCATCTTCCAAACTAAGCAAAATCTTTTGAAAGAATTCAAAAGTGTTTGTTAGTCCTTTGGGATAACTAAGATGCAGAGCATATATGAGACTGAACATTACCACAAGGGCATCCACAAACCTGGGAAGAGTAATTACAACTTCACTTTCAATAACAATCAAGACATTTTCAGATTGGTAGTGAACTGGACTGCTGGTGTTGTCCCTGTTCAGTGTAATAAGGGCCATAGGTGCATTCACAAGCTCTGCCTCATCAATGTCCTGAAAGAAATGGAAACACAGCTATTTCACAATCAATAACTTAAAAGAATACACCATCACAAGCAGGAAGTTTAAAATCTAAAATGTGTGATATAAGTTTATAACCAACCTTGCATGTCCTCAAAAATCCAGACCAATCCTCTCGCAGAAACACAGGAAGTGCATGGAGAACAGTTGTACGTTTTGTGTGTATATCATGTAATTCCTAAGGAGAACAGAATTGTAGACAGAATTACATTTTATTGTATAAATTAAGTTCAGAATTTAAACACCAGCTAAGACTGTCTAAAGTGAAAGTATAACATAAACTAAACTGAACTAAATAAGAATTAGGCTTAGTTTTTCATTCAAACTGTGTCCAAAATATGGTGACTAAACCAAACATGAAGCCCTGCATTGTGATCCAAACAATATTACCCTCTTAGCAGCAGCAAATAAAGGTGTGGTCAATGGCCTAACCCCGAAGCATCCTAAGCATTATGTGGGCCATGAAATACACATGTAGTGATATTCTGTAAAAAGACAAGTAGCCAATGATTTAGCACTTTACTCAAAATAAGATACATACTGGAACAGCATTCCACAACAGCAACTAATAACACACATACAAGTTGGCTAATTAAAAGCTCATATTTCACTTCTGTAACTTTGAAATAGGCAGTGTAGTACCTGTTCGTCATGGACTTTCAAAATGCCAGCCAAAGAATCTGCAATCTTTCCAGTTTTGGATGCCTTCTGCCTAAACAAGGTCATCAAGCGTGGGATGTGACGATCAAGCTCTGCATAGAATATGTTGCGCAAGTTCTGGTTTGTGATCCGCTGGAATTCTGCATACACCTATGTAAACAGTAATAGAACATCAGTACATATTAATTCAATATAAATATTATTTTCACAGAATGGGGCATATAAGCACTGGAGCATCATTGAAACAGCAGATAAACCATTTTACCTCAGACTCTATGCAGAGCAGGCCAGAGGTCCAGAATTTCTTTCACTGGTGGGCTGAATTGGATGATGGTCTGTCGTCTCAGGGCAAATGTGGTCTGCATCATCCTTCCAATCAGAGGTAGATTTCTCTCAGTCTTCTTTAGCTCTTCAATGATCTGTTCCCTCAAGCACTCAAGAGATGTGGAATTTTCTCCCTTGGGAAAGTTGGGCAGAAAGTTAACCTCTGCACGCTTGGGTCTTTTAATACCAGAGTGTGGAGATTCATTGTCAGGATTATTTTGGCTTCTTTTGCCAGCATTTATAGAGACTTCAATGCATCCTGCCCTTCTCATCTTGTTCCTGTAATTGCCCATTTTAAACAGCAGGCTGTTCTTCCAGCCATTCCATCCAGTGTTAGACCCTGCTTCTTTCAAACACGGATGTTTTGTGACAAGTGCTTCAGCTACAAATGCAATCTGTTTGCCACTTGGGTAAGCAGAGAAGCCATAGATAGTAGATGCAAGCTTATCCAAAATATCATGTTTTTGGTCTCTTGTCAGTTTAAGAGGTCTCCCAGTCTTCTCAAACTCTGCATTCCCTTCTCTAAGTTTTAACTCAACATCAAAAGAAAACGTAGGAACTGGAAACAAATCCAAAGGCCATCTAGTTAAACGTTCAGGGCTTGATACATCTGACAGTATTTCAGTAGATGCAACAGAACTAGAAGAACTGAAATCTTCTTCAAATGTTATATGCAAAACTGATTTTTGTGGCAATTCTTTGATGTCAACCAGGGAGGTAAGTCTTCCATCAAAGTCTGGATCTTCATATTGTAAGGTGAACTGAAGATCCAATTCCATTTGTTCTTTTATAATCTTAATCAGTGCATCAACAGAGGCTGGCCGTGAGCTGAGCTTTAATTTGCGTGCATGGTTTTTCTCAACTATCCAAGAATCATCGTTTGTGAGTCTTCGCTGCCATTGTACTATAAATTTATCAAAGAAAAATAAAATAATAATTGAAAGAGAATTTGGTAGTTTTTAAAAAGGCACAAGTTATTATGTACAGTATAGCCAGAAATGGTATAATTTACATTATCATCCACCATGGAATATCTCTCAGTTCTGCATTAGTTTTTCATTATAGTATCAAAAACTAACAAATACCAACACTAAAAAGATAATGTGACAAGGAGCACAGTGTCAGGAAACAAAGATGCATATGGCAGAGCAAGAGCTGGTGAGAAGAATCTGATCAACTCTACATTGGCAAATGCCAGGTTATTGTGTGTTGTATAGTATTTATAGAGTACATTACCAAATAAATATCATGAGCCCCTTCATTAGTGAGGTTAAGGTCAAAAACTGACAAAGTATAGCTTTTAAAGATTAAGATAACTGAAAAAAAAAACCAAAAAACTCAAATATAACTCTGTATTACAAAATATGATGCAGTTATATAGAATATACACTGACCACATTAGAACTGACCAAACAAAAGTTGCAATTACTTACTATTTAAGGTTCCTAATCTTGCTTGAGTGGTATGAATCTTTTTGGAGTCAACAGCAGCAAACTTTCAATTCTGTATGCAGAAAAGGTGACTGTATCATTGAGATCAGAGAGCAGGTGAACAGACAAGCCTGTGGGTGTGGCTGACAGCTCATAACAGTGAAAATGTTCTGAATACCATGAATCAAAATCATTACAAAGAAAGCAAACTACGTGGTTCACTATGTAGAGCTCAACAATTTTGGTAAATTTCGGCAGTCCCCCATTGAATCCAGCAGATACAAACATCCCACAGGAGTAGTCTGTGCCATCAATTGTCACCATTCTGGTACTGTAGACTGTGTCACTATCTGTTACATCCCTTAAATGTAACTGAGCTATCTGGGGTAGTGATGACACCAAAACCGAGTCAACTCTTGATATCTGTATCTTTGGCTTGAAAAATGACGGTGCATGAAGATGATATGCCATCATGTTTTGATGTCTAACTGCAAGTGTCTTCAAAATGTTTCTAAAATTGTGCACATCTTGTACAGCTCTTTTAAAAAAGTGATGCTTAGCCTCAAACCTCATGGTCCAAACATGCACAAGTGGTCCAAAGCACTTTATTAGATCTGGATAGTGCTCCAAATAGTGATGTTTAGGAAGCAGCCTACAGTTAGGGAAGGCCTCTTGCAATGCCTGCCTATGATCACTGATTTTGCATTGAAAGTAATCTAACATTTCATCGGTGAATGATGGGCACAATGCTAGTTCCACCACTTCCTTTAGATCCATCAAAACTGCCCATATAGCACTACCTTCTGGCACAGCACTACCTACAAACAGTGGAAGCATTCTTAGTAGAGTGGCATTTTCATGTCCATTACCTCCAATTGTTCTTCGAGAGAGAAATGTTTTGGGAATTGGATGAGGTTTATCAGATTTATCAGTGTGCTGGTATGGGAAGGATATAATCTTTTGGTTTAAATACTCTAAACTGAAGTACTTCAACTGGATCAACTTTTTTATGCAAAGAGAAAGTTCAAAGGAACAATTCCTCCAAAAGATCATGTAGTACATCCGGAGGAAACCCTGTGATAGGATGGAAGTACTGTAACGACTCACGCAGGACACATTTTCCTTTCACACCAAAATGGCTTCCTAATCTGTCATTCTGTAACACAGTCTGTACATGAAGGTCATGACTGCCCTTGTTTCTTGCAGTAAACTGACCTTCTCTGACTGCTGTGTTTTGAAACTGTTCATTTGTAGCCATACAAAACCTGCAGACATATTCTGATCTGAATGACTGTAGAAATCCACCTAAACCATGGGCAGCTAGATTGTCAGCACAAACACATAATATGGTGCCCTTTATATTTTGACCAAGAGATTCAATAAAGACACCATCCTCTTCCAAAGTGCGAATATCACGGACCAATGGTGCAAGTGCTGCTGAGTAACCATAATTCTGGAGGTCTAACACTTTTACTAGCAAAGCTAGTTGTATAGTGTGCAATGCTGACCTGTATTTTGGGGGCAAATTGGCTAGGACCCAGTATATTGCACAAAGTTTGTGAATTTTACGAGAAGTCCCAAGAGGGTTAGCAATTTCAAGATCATCAATATAAAGCTGAATGGAAAAGCTGAGCTCTTCTTTTGAAAGTAAGATGTTGTCACAAAAATATGAGCCATCTTGGTATGTCTTATAATGGTTAAGGTCGGTGTTATGTTCTCTGATCTTGCTGAGAATGTCTGTTTGTTTAAACAACTCCTGAAGCATTGGAAGAACTGGAACATACATTATTGTATGACCAGGTTTCTCTAGCTGATACTCAACTGGCCTTACAAATGGGTATCTATTCTCAATAAATGTTCTCCTTCGTTTGGAAGACGACAACTCTGCACCTTCTAAAGTAGAACTAAATAGAATGTTTGAATCCATGACTGCTTTGACTACTTCATTCAGAGTGGATTCTGTAACATTATGACCACACCTCAGCAAAATGTCATTAACTGATGACTTTATCAAGGGCTGGGACAATGAAAAAAATTGATTCAAATGGTCGACTATTTCTTGAGTACCTATGTCTGAGACATGAAGTATAGACTTCATCTTTAAAAATAAAGAAGCTAAATTAAGCTTCAGTTGATTTCTTAGTTTGTCATAATTATCACCCTGTTTGTCATAATCATCCTGTATTTCTGTGCTCTGGGAAGACAACTCCTCCTCCAAAGCACTTGACTCTTTAATGCTGATGATGCCACTGCAGAAATCTGATGGAAGGTTATTTTGATGTACTCTACTTTTATGAGAATTAAATGAAGAGTACACATTTGTACTATAGTTACAGTCCCTGTATGGACATACCACCGTTTCATGGTTTTTTAAATGTCTTCTGTAGTGACAGAGTAATGCAGATTCAGAAAATGGTTGCTGAAATGTGCACATAGGACAGCTGAATACTGCACGCTCATTGTGTGTGTAACTGCTGTGTTCATGATATCTTGACAAATGAGTTTTCAAAGCATTCAGTGTCTGAAATGTGCACATGCAATTATCATACAGGCATGGTAGTGGGCTGACTCTTGAAAAATGACTGTGCTCCAGCCTATAATGTTTAAATAATTGGGTTCTGGAGCTCCAAACATCTGAACACAATTTACAGCCCCAAGCCATTCTAGACACCACAGCATGAAAACAAATTAAAAAAGATTATTTTTGAGTGTACGTTTTGTTATGACAATAATTGTCAAAATGAAACAAAGATTCTGAAATTTACAATTATTTTTAAAATGTATCAATGTAATCAAATTATCAAACCTGTTCACGTAAGCACTGGCAGCTCTGTGGCTCAGCTGAACACGAGTTGATTCTGTTTTAATGATTTTTAAAACAGTTTTTGCAATGTTTTCAACTGCACCTCACTGAAATACGTAAAATATTGAAACTACCTCAGTAGAGAATTCAATCCATACCTTGTAAATACCATTACTGCTGCAATATACACACCTTCATTTCAGATCTTAAAAATACATAACCGGTTAGCAGGATCCACTTCAGTTCGCATCGGAGCTTCTCAAAATGCACGCTCCACTTCCAACAAGTATTTAGAAAATGTAGAAAAAGAAGAAAATCAACGAGCTTTCGCGCTTTCAAGAACGACACCACACCACCTCGCCACTAACATCTAATTCATGTCATTAAGTACCACCCTTTGAAAGTCACAGCGTGTTGCTGGTAATAAGCCACTTATCGATAACCATAAAGAAACTTTGAACTAGTTGCATTAGCGTTATAACGTAACTTACGTGATACCGTTAAAATGATAGAATAATTTAGCAAGAGCCAAAAATTAGCGAAGTTTATTGGCTGTTCATCCACACTTCTTCAGCTTGTCTTTTTTCTACCACAGAAATATCACGGAGCTATTGCAACGACAAGGTCGTCAGATAAAAAGACACATACATTCAGTTTTGCACAATGGACTCATACATATCAACAAACTAAAAAGACAATGGTTATTTTTTAGTTTATACAGTATTATATATTATTACAATAAATACTTACTCAGCGTTTTTCCGTCTTTCTTTCCCGCGTCGCAGTGGTGGAGGCGCATACAACAGACGTAATAACGCAGACACATTAACGTCATAACTCGAGAATTCACAGTGAAAGTGGCTTTATAATTCTGAGTATAAGATACTTAATCCAAAACTAAGTTGTACACCATCAAATAAATAAAGTTTACAAAACTCAAAATTATATTGCCAGTTAGAACAACTTTATTTTTTTAAGTTAGTTGAACTTTTAATAAAGATTTAATTTTACACAAGTTAAAAGAACTAAGTTATTTGGACTGCAGGGTTTACAGTGTGTAGGGTGGTGAAAAACTCCATGAGTGCCGCCTCGTAGGTCAGGGTTTTATGCACATAACAGTATGTTCTGCGTTTTTCTAGTAGTTGGTTTACTGATTTCTGCAATGAACTTTACATGGATCTTGTAACAGTTTGTTTTTTCTTAGCACAGTAAATCTGATGATTTCCGGTGCTGCTACGATCATTGTTAACATCTTAAGATAGATAGATACTTTATTAATCGTAAAATTGTGAATCATACCTACAATTAATATGCACGTATCCTTTATTAAATACATATGCTTAAGATCACGTTTTCCTTAAACATCCTTTCCATCATTTCTTAATCTGCTTAGCTTGTGCAAGATTTTTTTTTGTATTTATATCGCCAAAGGACGCTGCAACAAACCCAAGTACAGTCAATCCACGTTGCTGCATTCAGCGCACAGACCTATTTTCGCCGATTACGGTCCAGTGACGTGGACCCAATTTATTATCAGTCTAGTCTCTTTGGTGTGTCGGAACCCCTAAACCAATGCGCAAACCGTGAAAAGTTCACAGAAAGAGAGAGTGTGTGTCCGGGATCGACACTGGAGTGAGCGCCACATGCGCTCGCCGCGGAGCATTTCGGGACTGAACTGTCTTTTTTAAAGATATTCGGGCGCGCGGAGTATCCTCTCAAAATATGGGCATGGTACGGTAAATGGATCTAGAATCGGACCACCTAGTCTGTTACCACTTGACTGTCGGACCTTACAAGTGGATATACTGTTAATCCAAAGAGAAAGGGAGAGTAGCCACTGACAGGTTTCACTGGCAGCTATCGAAAAAGTGGCTCTTCAACATGCCGATCATAATAATGGAAGCTCTTAAAAATGCGCATGATCACGGTTTCCACTCATTAACCCCTGTAAACTCTTGTAAACCAAAGGGGCTCAAATAGATTCCTGCTGGTTTCGGTGACTGCATTTTTTTCCAAGCACTTTCTTAATTAGTAATCAATGAGCGCCGTTAATTTAACATGCTTTGCACTGATGTGCCACAAAAGTAAATAAAAATAACATGCGCCATCTACGTTTTCAAACATCCAAATTGGTTTCAGTGACACCCTAAAGCCATCAACCCATCCATTATCCAAACCGCTGAATCCAAACACAGGGTCACGGGGGTCTCCTCTGGAGGCCAATCCCAGCCAACACAGGGCACAAGGCAGGAACCAATCCCCGCAGGACACACCCTGAAGCCGTTGTAGCCAATCAGCTAAGCTTGGCACTGCCCTTACTGTGACCTGGCAGAAATTTGTAATATTTTTGAAGCTCATTCACTGAAAACAATGTTCAAATATATTTTGACCAGCAGTAGGTAGTGTTAACTGGCAGGTGCGGCAAAAGAAACAAATAGGCAATTTAGGTTTCAAAATCTAAAAAAATCAAATCAATTAGAGTGAAGGCAACAATTAGCAGCACCAAATAGCTTCTAATCTGAAAAGAGACTGGAATGAAAACTTGTAGCCTCTGCATGCCCCCAGGAACTGAAGAGCTTGGTCTGTCGCTGTGAACAGTCCAGTTATGTGGGGTGACGCACCAGTGGTGACTGATGAAGGCTGATAACGTCCATTTTGTGGACTGATAACCAATAACGTGACCAAACCCAAAGTACCCGGATTTAAGTGGCAACGCTTTATACTACACTGCCCCCATGATCTTTTTCTAATCAATTACCTCATATGAATAATGGCAGATTTTGTGGTACAGGTGTGTTTTTAAAAAGGGAACCTGCATTAAAATAAGTTTAGCTTGTTATATTTGTTATTTTTTTAAATTATAAGTACCTAATTGCAATCATAAAAAACTAGTAACAAACAGCTAGTTCAGTCTCTTCTGGGCCGTGGGTTGTCTGCTTTGTCAATTACTGAACAGGAGGTGCTATGTGAAAAAATCTATCTATCTATCTATCTATCTATCTATCTATCTATCTATCTATCTATCTATCTATCTATCTATCTATCTATCTATCTATCTATCTATCTATCATATAGTGCCTTACATATCTATCTATCTATCTATCATTTAGTGCCTTACATATCTATCTATCTATCTATCTATCTATCTATCTATCTATCTATCATATAGTGCCTTACATATCTATCTATCTATCTATCTATCTATCTATCTATCTGTATAGTGCCATTTCACTCTATCTATCTATCTATCTATCTATCTATCTATCTATCTATCTATCTATCTATCTATCTATCTATCTATCTATCTATCACAGATAGTGGGTTTCTGACATACCCAGCTTGCACTGAGCCTCAAACTGTCAAGCACCACCCAAAGGCGGACAAGATTCCCAGTCATTACTAATAATGACCATCATCATCAAGATAGGCAGCTGTGTATGCAGAATAGGGCGCAGGATCTGGTCCATCCTACGCTGAAAGGTTATTGCGCCATGGAGACCAAAGAGAATCAATTCAAACAACCTGTCCGAATGGGTTTATGCCATCTGTTATCCCAGCTAACCTGTCTGTTGAACACCCCATCTCTGCTCATCTCAGCTCACCATCATTAACACCTGCCAAGTTGGCACACAGTCTTGTGCTGGTGATTGATGACCAGCTGATGTTTACTGCTAATGTTGCTGCTGTCTCTTGGTATTGCAGAATTCTCTTATATAATATATAGTGACATGTGAGTCCCTGTCTTGCACCTCAAAACATGAGGCTAAGACTCAGTAGTTTAGCAAAACCAACTTTATTCAGCTTGAAACAGGAACAGCATAGTTATTTATTGATCTGCCACTCTCCTATAGACAGACTCAGCAATCAGACAGGTTCGGGGCCAGGTTAATGGTCAAGTAATTCTGTTCCCTGCATTTATAATGTTCCTTGCATCACCCATCGACGGCAAGTGCTCATAGTGCAACCGCAATCTTTTTGGATTCGTTTTCGCGGTGAACTGGGAGCCTATGGTTGTCCTGGCAACCGATAGGGTGTCTTCCATAGAAGCGGTGATCGCACTTTGGAACACTCTCCAGTATGTCGTCCCGTTGACGGGAGCCCCAAAATAGTTTACAAACCTTACATTTCCCACCTCAGCTTTTTCCACACCAGTGTGGGCAAAGCGATCGTCCAAGCCAGGCTCAGCCAGGTGGGAGAGAATGTCCACATTGGTGTGTGCTGCTCCGGGACGATGGCAAATATCAAACACAAATGTCTGTAAACTAATAGACCACCGAGACCCAGGCATTCGTATTCCTTCTGTTTGTGCAGCCATTGCAGCAGGGCGTGGTTAGTCACCAGGGTAAACCTTCATCCCCAGAGATAATAACGGAGGGCCTCCACCGCCCACTTAATCGCCAAGCACTCCTTTTCAATAGTCGATTAATGTGATGGGGTTTTCTTCCCCCTGAAAACATTGTGAGAGCACCACTCCTAAACCAAAAGTGCTAGCATCTGTTTGCAGAATAAATTCCTTTGAAAAGTCAGGATTGCTCAGAACCAGAGATGATGATAAAGAGGCTTTTAGTTCCGTTGAAAGCTCTCTCACAGACATCGGTCCAGACAACACTATGATTCTTTCTGCCCTTTGTCAAGTCCGTAAGGGGTGCGGCCCGATGTGCAAAATTGGGAATGAACCACCTGTAATATCAAGTGAGCCCGAGGAAGGCACAAACCTGTCTCTGTGCTTCAGGACGGGGATATACAAGCACCTCCACCACCAAGTCCATTTGAGGTCTGAGCAAACCCTTCCCCATGGAATATCCATGTGAATTTATATTATATATTAATATATTAATATCATGTGAATTTCCCCTTGGCATTAATAAAGTATCTATCTATCTATCTATCTATCTATCTCTATCTATCTATCTATCTATCTATCTATCTATCTATCTATCTATCTATCGCAGATAGTGGGGTTCTGACATACCCAGCTTGCACTGAGCCTCAAACTGTCAAGCACCACCCAAAGGCGGACAAGATTCCCAGTCATTACTGAAAATGACCATCATCATCAAGATAGGCAGCTGTGTATGCAGAATAGGGACGCAGGATCTGGTCCATCCTACGCTGAAAGGTTAGCGGTGCGCCATGGAGACCAAAAGAGAGTGCCGTAAATTCAAACAACCTGTCCGGAATGGTGAAAGCAGTTTTCTCACAACTAGACTCCTCCAAGGGGACCTGCCAATAACCCTTTGTGAGATCAAGGGTGGAGATATATGAAGCCTGCCTGAGCAACTCGTCCACACATGGCATCGGGTATGCATCAAATTTGGAAATCTTATTCAAACCCCTAAAATCAATACAGAACCGAATCGAACGGTCAGACTTTGAGACGAGTATGATTGGACTTCGCCATTCGTTGTTGCTCAGCTGAATAAGACCTTATTGGAGCATCTGTTGGACTTCATGTATCACTTTCTTTGTTGCCTCTGGTAGGCGATATGGGGGCACCTGTATAGTCCCATCAGGATAGATAGATAGATAGATAGATAGATAGATAGATAGATAGATAGATAGATAGATAGATAGATAGATAGATAGATAGATAGATAGATAGATAGAGTGGAAGATGGCCCAGACACAGACAGGTAGACATGGTTTAATCACCCAACAATTGTTTATTTGCAATTACTAATATTTACAAAGTGAAGCACACAACCCAAAACCTCCCCCAAAGTCCAGGCCTCAATAAAATGCCTCACTCTCTTCAGGCTACCTCTGTTCCTCTCCTTCCAAGCTCTGTCCTTCTCCATTCCCGACTCCAGCCCTCGAATGGAGGGAGACAGCCCCTTTAATCCTCACCCGGACGTGCTCCAGGTGCCTCCCGATTAGCTTCCACCGGCACTCCCCAGTGTGGCGGAAGTACCGGCTGCACACCTGAAAGCACTCTGGCATTGAGGCACCCCCTGGCAGTGACCATGGGCCCCTATAGAGTTTAGCTTCCAAGCTTGGTTCCCGTGCTCCCCAAAGATAGATAGATAGATAGATAGAACTGTAAGGCACTATATGATAGATAGATAGATAGATAGATAGATAGATAGATAGATAGATAGATAGATAGATAGATAGATAGATAGATAGATAGATAGAACTGTAAGGCACTATATGATAGATAGATAGATAGATAGATAGATAGATAGATAGATAGATAGATAGATAGATAGATAGATAGATAGATTTTTTCACATAGCACCTCCTGTTCAGTAGTCATTAATTGACAAAGCAGACAACCCACGGTCCAGAAGAGACTGAACTAGCTGTTTGTTACTAGTTTTTTATGATTGCAATTAGGTACTTATAATTTAAAAAAATAACAAATATAACAAGCTAAACTTATTTTAATGCAGGTTCCCTTTTTAAAAACACACCTGTACCACAAAATCTGCCATTATTCATATGAGGTAATTGATTAGAAAAAGATCATGGGGGCAGTGTAGTATAAAGCGTTGCCACTTAAATCCGGGTACTTTGGGTTTGGTCACGTTATTGGTTATCAGTCCACAACATGGACGTTATCAGCCTTCATCAGTCACCACTGGTGCGTCACCCCACATAACTGGACTGTTCACAGCGACAGACCAAGCTCTTCAGTTCCTGGGGGCATGCAGAGGCTACAAGTTTTTATTCCAGTTTCTTTTCAGATTAGAAGCTATTTGGTGCTGCTAATTGTTGCCTTCACTCTAATTGATTTGATTTTTTTAGATTTTGAAACCTAAATTGCCTATTTGTTTCTTTTGCCGCACCTGCCAGTTAACACTACCTACTGCTGGTCAAAATATATTTGAACATTGTTTTCAGTGAATGAGCTTCAAAAATATTACAAATTTCTGCCAGGTCACAGTTAGGGCAGTGCCAAGCTTAGCTGATTGGCTACAATGGCTTCGGGGTGTGTCCTGCAGTGGGTTGGCACCCTGCCCAGGATTGGTTCCTGCCTTGTACCCTGTGTTGGCTGGGATTGGCTCCAGAGGAGACCCCCGTGACCCTGTGTTTGGATTCAGCGGTTTGGATAATGGATGGGTTGATGGCTTTAGGGTGTCACTGAAACCAATTTGGATGTTTGAAAACGTAGATGGCGCATGTTATTTTTATTTACTTTTGTGGCACATCAGTGCAAAGCATGTTAAATTAACGGCGCTCATTGATTACTAATTAAGAAAGTGCTTGGAAAAAAATGCAGTCACCGAAGCGCAGCAGGGATCTATTTGAGCCCCTTGGTTTACAAGAGTTGTCATCGGGGGGTTAATGAGTGGAAACCGTGATCATGCGCATTTTTAAGAGCTTCCGTTATTATAATCGGCATGTTGAAGAGCCACTTTTTCGATAGCTGTCTAGTTCTTAGTTCTACATTGGGCTGCTATCTGAAAATATGTTATTGCAATGTTTGTACAAAGATCATTCAGTTTCTCTTCATACGCGATCACAGATGTGTCCCAAACTTTTTTTGCATCTGCTCTTTCTCTTACACTATGCATACAGTGACTATAACAAGTATTCACCCGTAGAGGCTTCCTTGTTTTCTAGTTATACAACATTCAATCACCGTGGATTAATATGACTTTTTTGACAGTGATCAGCAGAAAAAGACTCTTTAATCTCACAGTGAAAACAGATCTCTGTAAGGTGGTCTAAACCAGTATTTCTCAACCCCTGGTCGTGGACTGTCACTAGTGGGTCACAAATTTTTATTCTTTAGTAGTGGGTCAGTCACGGTGGATTGGGATTTCCACTCCTAATTGACGATTAACTTCAATTTATCAAGAGGGACCCCATCCCAAAACACTTACATGGGAAAAGGTGAGTTGTAAATCGAAAAGATTCAGTAACATCTGTCTAATATAGAACCAAAAATAACCGTGTTTAACCCGTTCAAGTCAATATTTAATATTTGCACCTTTGGCAGCCAAGACAGCCTTGAATCTGTGTCCACAGGTCTCTCTCCATAGACATATATAGGTAGACGCTGCAGTCACTATGTTGCCCAGTCAACACGATACGTCAACGCATCCTCCATATTGCGAGTGGCAAAAGTGCCATTTAAACTAATACAGGTAGACGTGGAAATTGGGTTTTCTGACGAAAAAACAATAACGTTTAAAACCGTATCATTTACATACAATAGATTTTGGCAAATCGTTTACATGCAATTATTTATATCCATTTATACATTAATAATGGCAATTATTAAATAACAATAATAATTATTATTATTAAATAATTCCTCCCATACAAGTAACATTTCTCAGAATGCCTTCTTCCATCTCTGAAACATTTCTAGACTTCGTCCTGTTCTTACGCAACACAGTACTGAAGTACTGGTTAATGTCCGAGTCACCTCACGTATAGATTACTGTAACACTATTCTATCTGGCATCCCACAAAAACGTATCCATCGCTTACAACAACATTTCTCAACTTTTAAGTATTTGCGACCCAAGTTTTCATAACAGTTTTAATCGGGCCCCCCTAAGATTTTTTGGAAAGGAGTGCACTAATACCAATTTGTTCTTTTTAAATTAATAATATATCATAGATGAATATTTTATTATACCTATTTAACTTTTATCAACATTTATCTAGCTCTATATTTATTTTTCTAGTATCCGAATGTATCTATCCATCCATTATCCAACTCGCTATATCCTAACTACAGGGTCACAAGGGTTTACTGGAGCCAATCCCAGCCAACACAGGGTGCAAGGCAGGAACCAACCCCGGGCAGGGCACCAACCCACCGCAGTATCAGAATGTAGTTCAAGTTAATTTGTGTTGGTTTCAATAGATGTATTTTTCAAATTTTCGATTCTTGTTTTCTTTTTTTCACATCCTTGCGCCCCCCTTTTTTGTTACTTTGTTTTTTGGCCTGCTCCACCATTTGAGAGCCACTGGCTTACAACTTCTTCAAAATTCTGCTGCCAGGATAATAACCGGCTGCTCTGAACATTTAAAGCTCTTCACAACCTCACAGATATCCTACAGACATGCACACCTCTCGCTCACTCAGATCCTCCATTGCAGCTCTACTTTCTGTACCGCACATCAGACTCAGTGCTATGGGAGCTCGAGCGTCTCTCCTAGTGCTCCTCAACTCTCTTCTCTCTTGTATATGTCAGCTCGATTCGATAACACATTTTAAAACTGCTCTCAAAATTTATCTTTTCAAATTGGCATACCAATTGTGAGTTTTGCATTGTTACTGCCAGTTATCTTTGTTTGTTTGCTAATTATTGCTTTTTGATTTAGAACACTCTAGACGAGAACAGGCCATTCAGCCCAACAAAGCTCGCCAGTCCTATCCACTTATTTCCTCCAAGAAAACATCAAGTCGAGTTTTGAAAGTCCCTAACGTCTTACTGTCTACCACACTACTTGGTAACTTATTCCAAGTGTCTATAATTCTTTGTGTAAAGAAAAACTTCCAAATGTTTGTCGAAATTTACCCTTAACAAGTTTCCAACTGTGTCCCCGTGTTCTTGATGAGCTCATTTTAAAATACAAGTCTCGATCCACTGTACTAATTCCCTTCATAATTTTAAACACTTCAATCATGTCACCTCTTAATCTTCTTTTGCTTAAACTGTAAAGACTCAGTTCTTTTAATCTTTCCTCATAATTCAACCCCTGTAGACCTGGAATCAGCCTAGTGCTCTTCTCTGGACCTTTTCTAGTGCTGCTATGTCCTTTTTGTAGCCTGGAGACCAAAACTGCACACAGTACTCAAGATGAGGCCTCACCAGTGCATTATAAAGGTTGAGCATAACCTCCTTGGACTTGTACTCCACAGATCGTGCTATATAACCTAACATTCTGTTAGCCTTCTTAATGGCTTCTGAACACTGTTGGAAGTTGATAGCTTGGAGTCCACTATGACTCCTAAATCCTTCTCATAAGGTGTACTCTCGATTTTTCGACCGCCCATTGTGTATTCAAACCTAATATTTTTACTTCCTATGTGTAATACTTTACATTTACTGACATTAAATTTCATCTGCCACAAATCTGCCCAAGCCTGTATGCTATCCAAGTCCTTCTGTAATGATATAACGGATTCCAAATTATCTGCTAATCCACCTATCTTGGTATCATCTGCAAACTTAACCAGCTTGTTACTTATATTCCTATCTAAATCATTTATATATATTAAAAATAGCAGCGGCCCTAGCACTGACCCCTGTGGAACACCACTCTTAACATCGGCCAGTTCTGATGAGGTTCCTCGCACCATCACCCTCTGCTTCCTGTGTCTGAGCCAATTCTGCACCCATCTAAAAACATCACCCTGAACTCCCACTTCTTTTAACTTGATGCCCAACCTCTCATGTGGCACCTTATCAAATGCTTTCTGAAAGTCCAGATAAATAATATCATAAGCTCCACTTTGATCGTATCCTTTTGTTGCCTCCTCATAGAATTCCAACATGTTAGTAAAACACGACCTCCCTCTTCTGAACCCATGCTGACTGTTCAGAATAACTCCTGTCCTTGCCATGTGTTGCTCAATCTTATCCTTAATAATTCCTTCCATTAATTTTCCTGTGATGCTTGTTAAGCTTACTGGCCTATAGTTGCTTGGATCTGCCCTGTCACCCTTTTTATATAATGGGATGATATTTGCCATTTTCCAGTCCTTTGGAATCTCTCCAGTGCACAGTGACTTCCTAAAAATATGTGTCAAGGGTTTATATATGTACTCACTAGCCTCCTTAAGAACACGAGGATAAATATTATCTGGGCCTGGTGATTTGTTTGATTTCATCTTATTCAATCTGAGCAGCACTTCTCCCTCTCAACAATTTCCAAATTCCTCAGTACCTCCTTAGTAGTTGTTTACCTCTGGCAGGTTATCCACTTGCTCACTTGTAAACACCTCAGAAAAATGTAAGTTTAGGGCATCTGCTATTTCATTGTCTGTATCTTTTAATTCCCCTTTACTATTCCTGATGAACTTGGCCTCCTCCTTAACTGTTCTTTTACTGCTAAAATACTGAAAGAATCTCTTGGGGTCTTCTTTCACCTTATCTGCTATATTCCTCTCCAACTGTCTTTTAGCCTCTCTGATATCCTTCTTAATGGTTGCCCTCATTTTCTCATACGCTACGATTCTCTTTGCAGTCATTTCTCTTATATGCCTTATACAGCAGTTTTTTCCTTTGCAACTTCTTTTTTAAATCTTTATTAATCCACCATGGAGTTTTTTTAGTTTCCTATTACTTCCAAATTTAGATAGATAGATAGATAGATAGATAGATAGATAGATAGATAGATAGATAGATAGATAGATAGATAGATAGATAGATAGATAGATACTTTATTAAGGTATGGATCTGTCCTGTGTTGTATGTAAAACATTTGTAAACCTGCTCCACTGCTCCTCGACTGTCTCCACATTTAAAAGCTTTTCCCAGTCTATCCTCCTTATACTTTGTCGCATCTGCTCAAAATTAGCCCTACCAAAGTTCAACTTAATAATTTTAGTCTTTGCATCTGCACTCTTTCAAAACACTGAGAATTGTATTACATTACGGTCACTTGACCCTAGTGGTTCAATCACCTCTACACCCTCAATTCTATCCTGATTATTACAGAATACTAAATCCAGATGGGCTTCACCCCGTGTTGGTGCTTTAACATGCTGTGTTAAAAAACAGTCGCTGATTACTTCTAAAAACTCCTGCTCTTGTGCTCCTCCATCTGCAAGGTTATCCCAGTTAATATTTGGATAATTAAAGTCCCCCATGACTATAATATCCCCCTGTAAACTTGCCTTTTTGATATTACTAAAAAGATCATTCTCTTGTTTTAATTTTACTAATGTTGTTTAATTTTATTGTAAGGTGACCTTGAGTGCTAAGAAAGGCACCTGTTAAATAAAATGTATTATTATTATTATTATTATTATTATTATTATTATTGAGACGAAAACTTGACCAATGTCTGAAAGTCAAAATAGTAAGACTGCAACTGACAGTCTGGTCTTTCTTTTAACAGTGAAATGATACACTCAATGACAAAAAGAAATCATTTTATTGTATACAAATTGGCTTAATGATTTCTGAAAACATTTCACTCATTCCTCTATCAATCTCTCTCTCTCTCTCACACACCACACACACACATAATGTGGTTACTTAACATGATAGGATCTAAAATCCTTGAAACAGAACTGCTTCCGTGTGTTGCCACTCTGTAATTTGAGAATATTCAGTCTGGCAATATGGTGCAGCCTTAGCTTGAGGAAGACAGACACAACTAAAGATTTGAGCATGAAATGATGGTTGTCAATTTCAAACTGTGTTTCCTCGATGTGCTCCTTGAGAAAAAGTACACCATCACAACCAATCTCAGCCCGAACAAACTGATTGATCAAAGATACACTGACAGCTTGCCCTAATGTCGACTGTCAGATAACACGCTCAGCTACTTTGTTTCTTAATGTGAGTGAGTGGTAGCTTTGATCATATGATGCCAGTACAGCATCTGTTACCAAACTAGCACGGCACACATCACAGGACAGCTTTCTCAAAATCCCGTCTAAGGGCTACCTGACCTCCCACTGCTTCCTGAGGTGTATTTCTTTGGGAAACCTTCAAAGTTTGAGAAATGTTAACATCTAACAACAATCTACATAGTTAGTGACTAAATACGTTTAGCCAAAACGTTGTTTGGAGGCTCACTTGAGCACATAAATGCATAGCTTTGCTAGCTTAGCCTGGCGTAGCTAATGTTAAGATTATAAAACAGGATTTTCTAATGGCCAAATACAGTATAAACAAAACAATTGTTCAGCCTTACCTATGAAATTTAATTCCCCGGGATCTGGTTTAGGGCGTACAGCGGTTTGTACAATCCCAAGCAGCACATGCGTGAGGCATCTTTATCCATTACTTCACTCCACAGCAGTGCCACTCGCAATATGGCGGCAATGTTGACGTACAATGCTGCTGGTCATGCGGCGTCTAGTAATTCTACGTCTATGTCTCTCCCTCCCTCTCTCTGTTAGTTTCACACATCTGGATGCTGCAGTTGTTCTCCATTCCGTCTTACAAAAAATGATCAAGCCCTGCTAGATTGTGTAGGGCATGGGAGTGCAACCACCTTTTGCAAGCCCAGCCATAAACTCTGAACTCCGACTTGGCTCCTCATATTGTTATTTCTAAGCTATTCCCAAGTAGCTTTGGCTTTATGCAAAAAATACAGAAGAAAGAAGAACTAAAAGAATGTGACTACTTAAAGAAGCTCCTCTCAGCTACTGCTCAAATCAGAGAGTAGTGACCTTAATGGTATACAAGCTTACAGGCTAATCTAAGATATCTGGAAATTCCACAATCAACACATCTCTCAACACATGCTTGGGGTTGGGAGAATTCCTTTTCCATCAAGGTGTAGGTTTTATGCAGACTTTGTCAGGTTTTCCTTGGATTTTGCTGTCAGTGTCCCGTCACAAGGGGCGGCATGGTGGCACAGTGGTAGCGCTGCTGCCTCGCAGTAAGGGGTTCACTTACTGGGTCCTCCCTACGTGGAGTTTGCATGTTCTCCCCATGTCTGCGTGGGTTTCTTCAGGGTGCTCCAGTTTCCTCCCACAGTCCTAAATTGTCCCTAGTATGTGCTTGGTGTGTGGGTGTGCCCTGCGGTGGGCTGGCACCCTGCCTGGGGTTTGTTCCTGCCTTGCGCCTTGTGTTGGCTGGGATTGGCTCTAGAAGACCCTCGTGACCCTGTGTTGGGATATAGTGGGTTGGACAATGACTGACTGACTGACTGACTGACTGTCCCCTCACAAACCTTCCAGGGCTTGCTGCAGAAAAGCATCCCCATAGCCCGATGCTGCCACCACCATGTTTCATGCTGAGGAATGCTGTATTTGTGATAAGGTGCAGTGTTTAGTTTACACCAAACAATCTAACTGCCAAAATGCTCAACGTTGATCTCATCATAGCATAGGACATTCTTTCAGTTGACTTCACAGACTTCCATGTGCCTTCTGGCAAACTCTAGGTGAGAGGTCCTGTGTGCTTGTGTGTTTGTAACCCTTAAAGCCTGGACTGATGAAGCAACATGTCAACAGTCATTGTCTACACTGTTGCTTCAATCCTACCTTCTACAGCTTCTAACTCATCTTCTTCATTTCTTGTAGACATCCTGCTCTAAGCAGATTTCCAGTGGTGTACTCCTGTGTTGGCTGGGATTGGCTCCGGCAGACCCCCGTGACCCTGTAGTTAGAATATAGCGGGTTGGATAATGGATGGATGGATGCTTTAACAGTATATTCAGTGGCCTGGATATTTTCTTGTCTCCATCCCCTAACTTGTGCTTTTCCTCGAGTTGCTTGAAGTGTTCATTTAACTTCATTGTGTAGGTCAGACCACCAAACTGACTCTCCATAAGGTGGCCCTGCCACATACTGTACAGTCTTATGCATTTATACCATAATGGGTGTTCTCCATTGAGCTAATGATGGGACTTCTACACAAGTGATGAGTTATGGGTTGTCAGATTAAAGCGGGTGCCCACTTATGTGATCAGTTCTGTTGTGTTTCATATTTGTAATGAATTTGGACCACTTTGACATTTAAGAGTCTTTTGCTGTTGATCATGGTCAAAAAGCCAAATTGAATCCGTTGAGATTTAATGGTGCATAACAATAAAATGTGAAAACTTCCATGGAGGTGAAGACACCATAGCTACGCACATTCACACTTCTCTACATTTGTGAGACTTAATAGTAATGGTGACACACACGCAGGCTCTCACACTCACGCTCTGTCTTTCTGCCAGTGAGGCTCAGCTCCCTTTGTTGTCTGGAGGCTTGAGAGGAATGTGTGAGAAAAAGGGTTTCCTCCTAAATCAAAGAGGAGAGCCCATTGTGCTGGAGGCAAGTGACTCCTCTAAGTGCAGCTCTCTTCCTCCCAGTAATCCCAAGAGCTACAAACAGGATTATCCTTCCCAATTACAGATTAAGCTAAAGGACAATGGGACTGGGTGCCAGAACCAAAACACACCACCAGTCTGTAGCAGTCCTTCCTGTACTTGCAGAACAGACCATCGTGGGATTTTCTGCCATCTTTTTAAACCACCTGAGTATAGGGAGTTGGGGGTTGGGGTGGGGTTTACTGGTTTTAAGTCTTTCTGCTGTTGATTTCTTAAGAAACACTGGTTTACATGTAAGCTAGAAAGAAAGATCTAAAGCAGAGATACCCAAATCCCACAGATAAAGAGGAAGTTTTGAACATCACTGCTTCCCACTACCCTCAGAGCCAGGGTTGAGGAGCCAGTGGGGCCTTAGGACTTGTAGAGCCCCTAACTTTACCCAATTCAGTCCACAGTGGGCCTCGGTGGATGACAGGTTTTTGTTTCAAACAAGATCTGCTGTTAATTGGACTCCTATCTTAATTCAATATCCTATTATTTGCTAGTTTTAACACTAATCAATCCAGGAATGCAAAAGAGGGCTGATTAACTTTTTAAAAGATTTAACAAATGGAACTAAGCTATACTTGATTTCTCTTTTTCAGATTCAGCTACTTTATTTCTTTTTTTTTTCAGTTTCTTGCTGATGATCTCAGAAACAGAAATGGCACAGAGTAGCTGCTGCTCTCATGTACACCTTTGTCTGCTCTTTATTAACCGAAACTGAGTACTGCTTTCAAAAGCTGATGTCACGGATGCAGTTGCAGACACAAGGAGAAATCAAATTATGCAACTGAATGACAACTTTTCAGTAAAGTTTCACGTTTATAAAATACTAGCAGACCACGTGCGCGTCGCTGCAGTCACTGTAGTTGGAATAATTATCTATCTACATGCGACTTATAGAGCTTCTTTATATACAACATTTTTGGTTTGTCCTCCTGGAGCCAAAATATATCAATTTTGTCTCTCGGATCCCAACTCTCCTTTATATACAGTGGTGTGAAAAACTATTTGCCCCCTTCCTGATTTCTTATTCTTTTGCATGTTTGTCACACAAAATGTTTCTGATCATCAAGCACATTTAACCATTAGTCAAATATAACACAAGTAAACACAAAATGTAGCTTTTAAATGATGGTTTTTATTATTTAGGGAGAAAAAAATCCTACATGGCCCTGTGTGAAAAAGTAATTGCCCCCTGAACCTAATAACTGGTTGGGCCACCCTTGCGATAACTTGCAATGAGTCTTTTACAGCGCTCTGGAGGAATTTTGGCCCACTCATCTTTGCAGAATTGTTGTAATTCAGCTTTATTTGAGGGTTTTCTAGCATGAACCGCCTTTTTAAGGTCATGCCATAGCATCTCAATTGGATTCAGGTCAGGACTTTGACTAGGCCACTCCAAAGTCTTCATTTTGTTTTTCTTCAGCCATTCAGAGGTGGATTTGCTGGTGTGTTTTGGGTCATTGTCCTGTTGCAGCACCCAAGATCGCTTCAGCTTGAGTTGACGAACAGATGGCCGGACATTCTCCTTCAGGATTTTTGGTAGACAGTAGAATTCATGGTTCCATCTATCACAGCAAGCCTTCCAGGTCCTGAAGCAGCAAAACAACCCCAGACCATCACACTACCACCACCATATTTTACTGTTGGTATGATGTTCTTTTTCTGAAATGCTGTGTTTCTTTTACGCCAGATGTAACGGGACATTTGCCTTCCAAAAAGTTCAACTTTTGTCTTATCAGTCCACAAGGTATTTTCCCAAAAGTCTTGGCAATCATTGAGATGTTTCTTAGCAAAATTGAGACGAGCCCTAATGTTCTTTTTGCTTAACAGTGGTTTGCGTCTTGGAAATCAGCTATGCAGGCCGTTTTTGCCCAGTCTCTTTCTTATGGTGGAGTCGTGAACACTGACCTTAATTGAGGCAAGTGAGGCCTGCAGTTCTTTAGATGTTGTCCTGGGGTCTTTGTGACCTCTCGGATGAGTCGCCTCTGCGCCTTGGGGTAATTTTGGTCGGCCGCCACTCCTGGGAAGGTTCACCACTGTTCCATGTTTTTGCCATTTGTGGATAATGGCTCTCACTGTGGTTCGCTGGAGTCCCAAAGCTTTAGAAATGGCTTTATAACCTTTACCAGACTGATAGATCTCAATTACTTCTGTTCTCATTTGTTCCTGAATTTCTTTGGATCTTGGCATGATGTCTAGCTTTTGAGGTGCTTTTGGTCTACTTCTCTGTGTCAGGCAGCTCCTATTTAAGTGATTTCTTGATTGAAACAGGTGTGGCAGTAATCAGGCCTGGGGGTGGCTACGGAAATTGAACTCAGGTGTGATACACTGCAGTTAGTTTTTTTTTGAACAAGGGGGCAATTACTTTTTCACACAGGGCCATGTAGGTTTGGATTTTTTTTTCTCCCTAAATAATAAAAACCATCATTTAAAAACTGCATTTTGTGTTTACTTGTGTTATATTTGACTAATGGTTAAATGTGTTTGATGATCAGAAACATTTTGTGTGACAAACATGCAAAAGAATAAGAAATCAGGAAGGGGGCAAATAGTTTTTCACACCACTGTAAATCAGTAAAGGACAGAAGACTAAACACTAAGGAAAAAGAACGGCAAGACCGCGTCAGCTGCGGAGCTCAGCTCGGAGCGAAATGAAGTGAATGAAATGACGTGAATGGGAGGGGAGATGATCACGTGACTCCCCCACCCGCCTTAACTCTCAATCCCTCCACAAACACAGTCTCTCGGATCCCAGCTCTCCTTTATATGTATAGATTTTGAGCTCAAACAGCAAATTTGCAGGCAGTATGGCAGAGCGGTTAAGGTTTTCAAATTTTTACTTTAAATCCTGACGTTGTGGGTTCAAATCCCGTTGTGACCATAAGCAAGCCACTCCACTTTCCTGCGCTTTAAGTAGAACCTAACATAAGAAATATAAACAGTTGTATCTCAAATGTTGTATGTCACCTTTTATAAACCTGTCAGGTAAGTAAAATAACAGTAAACAGCTCGATGTCTAACAGTGCTGGTCCTACACGCATGCTTTACAGGTACGACAAGTTCAGCCACAATCACAGCCTTTTTTCCATTCTGTCGTGGTACAGAGAACATGAGACATCAGACAGGTGAGCAGGTCGAAAACACCTGCACTCCTTATTCTTGTTGTTACATTTTATGCACTTTACTTCCAAGTGAGCACTCAGTGGTTGTCAGCTATCATGAACACACACCTCACACCTGTGACTCAAGACAAAGTGAAACCTTTAGTCACAGACTGGTAGGACTGACTGAATAGAAACCTGCATTCACTTGGGCCATCCATGACTGAACTGAGTAGTTACAGATACTGCATCATCTTGTACAGTCCAAGGTATATCATGCTGGCAGAAAGTACAGAAGAACTAAAAGAATGTGACTTCTTAAAGGAGCTCCTCTCAGCTATTGCTCAAGTCAGAGAGTAGTGACCTTAACGGTATGGAAGTTTACAGGCTAATCTAAGATATGCAGGAATTCCACCCTCACCACATCTCTTATACCTTTATAAAAGTACAGGACAAGTTATAAAGTAGACACACTGAATGATATGAAATGTGCCCAATAAGATTTTGGGACTTCATTCATCACACTAAATATCATAGTTTGCTTGCATTACTGATGTATTTGCGTGAATCCAAGAGAGACGCAGCGGGCCGAGGGGAGAGGGAAGCGTGACGTCAGGAGTGGGGAGCCAGGCAGGGCCCTCATCACTTACCCACCAGCCTCCGTTTGAGTTACTCTACCTCTGCGTTTTGCAGTGTACCTTGCCTCCGCTTAGCTAGCGATACCTGTTTGTTTATTGATCTCTAAAATTTGTCCTGTTTCACTACTATGGTGGACGGCTAGTGGTTAATAATATAACAAGGGACCTGCTCACACCTGGCAATGGAACAGCTTGTCAGTCAAATGTTCAAATACTCCCTGAAAATGGGGGACCATGTGTAAAAATGGCTGTCATTCATAAATGGCTCATATGGTATTTCTGTTAAACCCTTTGAATTAATGCTGAGAACCTACACTTTAATCGTGTAATGATTTCATTATTTCCGATCCATTGTGGTGGCGTACAGGTTTATGAAAATTCTGTCGCTGTCCAAATCCTATGGACCTAATTGTAGATAGATAGAGTTGGCACCCTGGCCGGGGTTTGTGTCCTGCCTTGCGCCCTCTGTTGGCTGGGATTACTGTAACGCACTCCTCTCAGGACTACCCAAAAAAGACATCAATCGATTAGAATGAGTTCAGAATGCAGCTGCTAGAATCTTAACTAAGAAAAGAAAATCCGAGCACATCTCTCCAGTTTTGATGTCACTACACTGGTTACCTGTGTCATTCAGAATTGACTTTAAAATACTGCTTATGATTTATAGAGCCTTAAATAATCTCGATCTTATATATCGGAGTGTCTGACACCTTCGTTCCAAATCGTAACCTTAGATCCTCAAATGAGTGTCTGCTTAGAATTCCAAACTAAGCTAAACTTACAAGAAGTGGTGAGGCGGCCTTCTGCTGTTATGCACCTAAAATCTGGAATAGCCTGCCAATAGGAATTCACCAGGCTAATACAGTGGAGCACTTTAAAAAACTGCTAAAAGCACATTATTTTAACATGGCCTTCTCATAACTTCATTTTAGTTTAATCCTGATGCTGTGTATACTCAATTAATTACCATAGCTATTCATGGTGTTTGCTCCAAAATCCGTACTAACCCCTACTCTCTCTTCTGCTCTTTTTCTGGCTTTCTGTGGTGGCGACCTGCACCACCACCACCTAATCAAAGCACCATGATGTCCCTACATTGATGGATTAAAGGCCAGAAGTCCATGTGACCGTCATCATCAAGTCCTTCCATGAGAACCCTGAATACTGTGAGGACTGACTGAGATCATTTATGTTAGGTAGAAGCGGAGCCTGGCGGTCTCATGGTCTGGAGCCCCTGCAGATTTTATTTTTTGTTTTTACTGTCCTCCCCGGCCATCAGACCTTGTTTTTATTCTATGTTAATTAGTGTTCTCTTATTTTACAACAACAACAATATTTATTTACATTTTCATACAAAAAGTAGCTCAACGTGCTTTACATAATGAAGAAAAAAAAAAATAAAAGACAAAATAAGAAATTAAAATAAGACAACATTAGTTAACATAGAAAAGGAGTAAGGTCCGATGGCCACGGTGGACAGAAAAAAACAGAAAAAAAAAAACTCTAGACAGCTGGAGCCACGGGACCGCCCAGTCCCTTCTGGGCACTCTACCTAACATAAATGCAATAGTCCTCTTTGTAGTTAGGGTTCTCACGGAGTCACTTGATGTTGATGGTCATACAGACTTCTGGCTTTGAATCCATCCATCATTGTTGGAACATCACGGTGCTTTGAGTAGATGGTGGTGGTGGTGCAGGCCGCCACCACAGAAAGCCGGAAATAGAACAGAAGAGAGTGTAGGGGTTAGTACGGATTTTGGAGCAAACACCACGAATAGTAATGGTAATTATTTGAGTATATTAATTCTTACTTTGCCTTTTTTTCTCTTTCTTTATCATGTAAAGCACTTTGAGCTACATTATTTGTGTGAAAATGTGCTGTATAAATAAATGTTGATGATGTTGTTATTAAATTTCATGTGCCACAAATCAGTGTTCCTGTTAACTAACCATTACAGTGGAGTGCCTAAGGAGCCACTTCTAAAACTGGAAGATTTTCTTGCTGAATAAACAAAACAAAACAAAAAAACTCTCTATTATACGTTCTAGTCACACTTACAGCAGGGACCATGGTGGAGCATCTCTACCAGATTTTGAGGGTAACACTTTAGTGTAGGTAACTGCAAGAATGCATCTATTACTCAATTGTTCGCATGTCATAAGACCTTAACAATGGCTACTTTGGGTCATCATAACACTTACAAAGCATCAGCGAAGTGTTTATTCATCTCTGCAATGTGACTGACTAGCCAAACTTCACTTTGGAGTGGTCTGAGGAGGCTTAACTGAGACACATTTCTCTTGATATCACATATTTAGTATAAGATCTATGAATCCTTCGTATTAACAAGTCATTTTACCCTCATGTCAGTGTTCCACACTGCACACACATGAATAACTAATCCACAAAGAAATGTACGTTAAGGTCTTGTTCCATGAGAGGAAATGAGCAATAGATGCCTTTTTGCAGTATCAAAACTAAAGTGTTACCACGTTGTCACTGGGCTAACCCATTACATCCACATTGGCAATGAATGCCATTCTCATGAACCTCTGTAATGGTTGCTGGTCAATATAAATAAGTAGAGGGTGGGACATAAAGATGGCTGTCATTTCTAAATGGCTCATATGCTGAAGTGGGGGTAGAGAGCTGGGGTAGGCCTCATTCGGTAGTTTAAGGTACCCATCATGAGTTGGACTGGTGAACATCGGACGGCTTTGTTGTTCAAGCGTATTATGAGTTGGAGATGAGGTGCTTTCTGTGATAGCGACAAAGAGAGCGTTCCATTCATGTTTCACTCTCGGTCAAAATGCATCTCTACCAGAAAGGAAATTAATTTTGCTATGGATTTCTAACTTTTGGGCAACTGGGTTCACATTGAATAGAAAACCACCTGGCAGATGTAGGACAGAACATGTGTGGTTTTAACAGGACGGGGTCACAGCTCACACAGCATGACATTCATTCGAAGTGTTGAGGGAAATGTTCTCTGGGCATTTGATCTCTTTAAGGGCAAGGCGTGGTGTGGCCAGCACGGTCACCAGATTGAAGCCATGTGGCTTTTTCCTTTGGGGATACCTAAAGGAAAAGGTTTTCAAACATCATCCTTGATTTCTTGAGATTTTGAAGGAAAGGATCAGATGGCCCGGAGAGTGATGGAGATCTTCCAGCAACGTCTTCAGCAATGTATTGCCAATGATGGTTGCCATTTGTCTGATATGATTTTTAAAACCCATTTAAACAAAACTGTTTTTATATACTTTTCAGAAATACAGTATATACATTTTTTATACCCCTTCAAAATGTGGGAGATCTTTATGCCCCACCCTGTATTTTCAAGTTCTAATTCTTGACTCTCCTTTGCTACTATTTGATCTCCAAATATGGCTTCTTAATTCCCATGTGCACGGGATATATTGTAAAACAGAGGAATTAGCATAAATTACCTATTTGAATAAAATAATAAAATGCAAAATAAGGCCCAAATGGTGAATGTTTTTTACTAATTATCTTCAGAAAGGATGGCCCTATGTAAAAAAAGATTGAATGAAGAAGAAGAAGAAATTGTAGAACATTCACATCTCCATTTTCTTTAGGTAGACAGCCACAGACCAGAGCAGACTCAGCTACCATTATGTCTCATTGAATACACTGAATTATTCTTGGCATAATTTGTTTTTCACATATAAGAATTGAAAGATAATAAGCTTATTATCAAGAAGCATACTACGCAAGCAGGACATAATTTGAAGATACATAAAGTTTCACACAAGTCCCTCAACCAAATCCAAGGAAGACAGACACCTTATATAATGCTTTTCTTGATGATCAAAGAGATTTACACGTACAGTAAGGGAGCCGTTTCATCCATCACCAATGTGTAGTATCCACCTAGATGATGCGATGGCAGCTCAACACTTATTAGCCTTTAAGTGGTGAAAAAGTAAGAGAGACAGATAACTAGTAAGGAAGAGGAGATGATTAGGGGGCCGAATGGATGAGGCTTTGATGGTGAATGTTGCCAGTACATTGGAGGACACATTTCAAAGGATGCCCAGAGATCTTTTATGACCACAATGAGTCAAGATCTACATTTTATATTTCATCCGAAAGGATGGCACCATATTTTACAGCACAGTGCCCCCTTCACTGCACTGGGACATTGGGATCCACACAAGCGTCGCCTGATGGCTTCACCAACACCTCTTCCAGCAGCAATCCAGCCTTTTCTTAGATGGTCTCCCATCTAACATGTTTAGCTTCAGATGGATTGCCTGCTCTGAAGTGCAGATGGCATGGCTGCTAGCAGATGTGTGGCCAGGCTCTGGGGGTGACAGCGTTTAGCAGGGTGCTGGTCAAGAACTGGGACATGAGAATGTAAAATGGCTCCTAAACCTTAAAGTAATGTAATCAAGGACTAAGAGAGTAATCTTTTGTATTAATCATGTTATGTGATATCATCAACTGTTACATTTTGCTCTGTACTTGTAATATTAATATTGTACTATTGTGTTATATTGAGGATTACTTGTGTTCTGTTCTGTGTATTGTATTGTATTTACCCCCTTTTTTGACACCTACCTGGAAAGGGGTCTCTCTCGGGAATTCCTTTTCCGAGATTTCTTCCACTTTTTTTTTCCTACAAGAGTTTTTTTTGGGAGTTTTTCCAGGTCTTCTTAGGGAGTCAAAACTGGGGGGCTGTCAAAGTCCATTTTGGCACTACTTGTGTGATTTTGGATTATACAAAAATAAATTGTATTGTATTATAATATTTCTAAAGGCCACTAGAAGGCAGTGTGGCGTGATTGGAACCAAACCCTGAATGTGGGTTACACTTGATTGATTTTTATTTAGAATGTAGGAATGTCTGCAGTGGGTTTGTTTCCTGCTTTGCGCCCTGTGTTGGCTGAGATTGGCTCCAGCAGACATCCGTGACCCTGTAGTTGGGATATAACGGGTTGGATAATGGATGGATGGATGTAGGAATGTCTGTGGTGGGCTGGCGCCCTGCCTGGGGTTTGCTTCCTGCCTTGCACCCTGTGTTGGCCAGCAGACCCCCGTGATCCTGTAGTTAGGATATAGCGGGTTGGAAAATGGATGGATGGGTGTAAGAATGTAGGAGGAAGAACACAGACACTTAGTGCAGGTTGCTGAACAGTGCCAAGGATTAGGAATATCAGAATACTAGACAGAGGTCCCAGCCCACAGATTAGGCCCACTCTTACCAGGACAATACACAGTCATCCATTAACACTGACATGTCTTTTGGACACATAAGGAAAACCAAGAGAAAACTTCACACAGACAGAGGAAGAACACACAAACTTCACAAAGCATAAGCTAAACTAGGATTTAAACCCGAGAACTACAAAACTGGGGACCAGCAAGTCCAAGCACTTGTAACAATGAAGGTAAAATGAGTCTTTTATTTATACCAGTCATGAGGAGAGACTTGTAAAAAGGTGAGTGTGTGGCCATCCAACAAAAAAAAAGAGAAGGTCACAAACTACTCAGATTCCAGGTCGCTGGTAGTATTTACCTTGGCCTTGTTGGCAGAAATCCTGAAATTTTTGACTTTATTATTTTGTTCTTTATAACATTATTTAAAGGAAAAGTTCTTTTTTTTTGACTAATGAGGGGATGAGAAGTCCCACATCTGCCATCGAGATCGGCCTGCGCTGAACTGTGACGTGCTCTCTGGGAGCGTTTGATGTGCCTGGCAGTCCTGGCTCACTTACTTCCCCCTGGTGCTGGGGTGTGTCAGCGGTGAGGGATTAGCCACAGATTGCTTCCTGAAAACTGCTAAATCCCCCCAGCTCTTTGTTGCTCATCCAACAGACCAGAAAAAAGTAGGCTGGGAAAAAAAAAAAAAAAAGGTGAGGGTTAGGGGGATGATGAGTAAGGGTTTGAGTTGGAGATGGGGTGCTTTCTACCAGAGCATCACATTCAGAGTTTGAATCTACAAAGTCATGAGGTGAGCTGAAACGGAGCGGTCAGATTTATACCTTATTATTATTTTTATTATTTTAAAAACTCTTATATTAATAAGCACCCATTTTCCACAGATTTTCCAAAACAGCATATGATTTTAATGACTTTATAGTATAGCTTGATTTTTGTTTAGCTCCGATTGGGCCTTTCATTCACCTTGGCTGCATTTACTGTCATCAAGCTGCCATCTAAGAACTGACATGTGTGTGCTCACTACGCTAAAGGGCATATATTGATCATGTGGATATAACCTATTGATATAGTATACTGATTCCGGAAAAGAAAAGAAAAGAAAGAAAGAAAGAAAGAAAGAAATATAACCATCACATTCTTAAAATTTCTAATCTCACTCACAAATCATGCTTTTGTACTCATTTCTATGTTACCTTGTACTTTATGATATATTCTGTCTCACCAGTGACCTCAACCTGAATGAAAATGATGCAGTTCATGGATGAGTGGATGGAATTACAAATCAAGAAGAGAGGAGCAGACCAAGTGAGAAACAGGACCAGCTTAGCCTATATGAGGTAGATATCTGGACAGTCTGACCTCGCCTAGTCAACAATCCAAGATCTCAACATTTTTTATGTCTAGCTCCTAGCTGGTGAATGGAGCTGCCGATCTCCTTTTGAAGTGTTGACTTCATCAATGTGTCTAAGAATCACTTGAGTAACCTATTAATTGTAAACTCTGTACTGTAAGCTTGTATTTTGAGTTCTTCACTTATGATGAAACTTCGTCCTGTAACCTTGTCCTGTACTCGACTACATTGACCTCTTTTGAAAGTCACGTTGAATAAACAGTGAACTGCCATCCCAGCCAGGTGTTGACCCTCCATTGTACCTTTTATATATGGGATGACTCAGGCTTTCTGAGGCACTAAATGTAAAACACAAAAGTGAAGACCCTTTGAGTGTCAGGTTTGCTCCGGAGATGCTAGTTTTCCTGACAGTCGAATTCATGTTCATAGGCAACATTAATTCATGTTCATAGGCAACATTAACTGCTGCAGGATGACCATGATGGTGGACATGCTTTTATACTTATTTCTAGGTTACCTTGTACTTTATATGTGTTCTGTTTCACCAGTGGCCTCAACCTGGATGAAAATGCCACAGCTCATGAATAAAGGGGTTGAATTACAAATCAAGAAGAGAGGAAGAGACAGAGACCAGTTGAGAAACAGGAACAGCTTAGCCTGTATGAAGTAGATAGCCGGACACTCTAACCAACCCTGGTGAACAATCATTCAATCAATGAAACGATTGGCCTTCATTGTACATAGCACCCTTCTTAATGGTCATTATTTCCATATATTAGCAAATATATTGAATAATTCCATCCACTCATCATTGATCAAACCTAATTAATCCAGATCTTGGTTGTAGGAGTCAGTCTCTATCCCAACAATATCACAAGCAAAACTGATTATCATAACTGGACCCCAGCATTGTCTGTCCATTAATTAGTTGTTGATCTTTGGCCAGTTGACAATTTCTATTTCATGGTGAAAGGGTGGTAAAACCTATCCCATCCAGCACCAGGCAGAAACCAGGAACCAACCCTGGAAAGGATACCAGTTGTAATTCAAGAAGGTTCAAGGAAGGAACCAATCCAGTACATGATTCCAACTGTAATTTAGTGTCATGAGGGTTGTCACATACTCTGGTAGCACCAAGTACAAGGTGGGTGCCAACCCTGGATGAGATGCTAATGACAATTCCACATCACAGTGGCCTGAATCCATCCCAGCAACTTTGGCAACAAGACAGCAATGAGCATGAGAGATAGATAGATAGATAGATAGATAGATAGATAGATAGATAGATAGATAGATAGATAGATAGATAGATAGATAGGAAGGACACTATATAATAGATAGATAGATAGATAGATAGATAGATAGATAGATAGGAAGGACACTATATAATAGATAGATAGATAGATAGATAGATAGATAGATAGATAGATAGATAGATAGATAGATAGATAGGAAGGACACTATATAATAGATAGATAGATAGATAGATAGATAGATAGATAGATAGATAGATAGATAGATAGATAGGAAGGACACTATATAATAGATAGATAGATAGATAGATAGATAGATAGATAGATAGATAGATAGATAGATAGATAGATAGGAAGGAAGGACACTATATAATAGATAGATAGATAGATAGATAGATAGATAGATAGATAGATAGATAGGAAGGACACTATATAATAGATAGATAGATAGATAGATAGATAGATAGATAGATAGATACAAGGTGTGATCAAAAAATACAGTGAATGTTAAATAAAATAAATAATTATTACAGCCATTAATCTCCCTCGAAATACTCCCCCTCACTTCGAACACACATATCCCATCATTCTTGCCACTTTCTGAAGCAGTTCTTGAAGTCCTTTTTCATGAGTGTCTTTAGTTGTGCTGTCATGGCTGCCTCACTGTCCTGAATTGATTCAAAACTTTCCTTTTCATTGTCATTTTGACTTTGGGGAAGAGCCAGAAGTCGCACAGTGTCAGATCCGGTGAGTAAAGTAGATGAGGACACACCGTAATGTTTTTATTTGATAGAAATGGCCGTACCAGAAGCGATGTGTGACATGGAGCATTGCTATGAAGGAGGATGAATCCATTTGCCCATTTCTCGGGTCGTTTTCTATTCTTATCATTTCTTAAACTCTATAATAAGCCCTTATAATATTCAGAGTTCACCGTAGTGTTCCTGGGTACAAACTCAGCTCCTAGTATTCCATCCAGGTAAAAAGACACAATCATCATCACCTTAATGTTGGATCTTGATTGATGCGCAGGACTTCAAAGCAGCCACAACAGCGCAAATAAAGACACCCACAAAAGATGACCTCCAGACCAGCTTCAGAAAGTGGCAGGAACAATGAGATAAGTGTGTTTGAAGCAAGGGGAAGATTTTGAGGGGGATTAATGGCAATGTGTCTTTTGCTGTAATAATTGTATTTTTATTTAAACATTCACCATATTATTTGATCACACCTTGTAGATAGATTTGGGACAACTGTATAATTGCAACAATGGACTTAAATTCAGACTGGTGTTCATTATTGTCTGTCGGTGTAAATTCATCATTTTTGCTGTCTCAGTGCATACACTCTTTGAAGTAATGGTTCTTTAATGGCACTTTACTGGGTTTTGTGGTGCCACACAGAGCCATTTCTCGACACTGGTTCACTTTATTCTGTAAAGGGTTCTTGACATCTAGAATTGGTTCTTTAGGCTTTGTAAAGATTCCTAATATGTGGACAAAAAGAATTCTTTAATGTACAGTAGGAAACTTAGCAGGATCCGGATCCTAACAGTTTAGTGCTATTGTAGGCAGCAAGAGTAATCTGAAAATTAGGAACCCGACTGATATTTCACAATCTCGTTATTATGATTGTTATTTTGCAGATCTAAATACATAAAGTGGATTTCTAGAACCTTCAAATGGGTAGGTGTTTTGCTCTGAAGGACTGCTTTGGTACCGTTATTTTTAAGAGTTTTGGAAAGCAATTGAATGATTGAATTCACCAATTTGTCTGCAAAATAGGATGTAAATCCGCAAGGAAAGTCAAAGGGAAAACCCCAGCACATGGACAACCTCTCACCTGGACATTTTGCTGTGTTAAAGAATATGAAAATTTCACAGACATGTCCATTTATTTGCTTAGGAGATGCTTTTATCTAAATCGCTCTTAGAAAGTGGACAGCATAATCGAGTTAACGTCAGTCTGGGGGACTGTTTGGGATCAGGGGTTAGTCTAGAAAGGAGACACAGCAAAGTGAGCGAGTTGGGGGGGGCACCACCTTATAATCTGAAACTTCAACGTCAACTTCAACTTTATTTTCATATGTACTCGGTACAATGAAAATCTTATTCCTCGAGTCCTCCAGCAATAAACACGAATACACAACAATAAAACAAAAACACTCAGGTAGAAAGAGATGCCAAAAACAAAGAGAAGTAGTAAATTAAAAAAGGATTCAATGTAACCTCTGAAGGTAGATGGACTCAAGATGGCCTTCCATCCTCCAGACACGAGCTGACCTGCATTGCTGAGGTACAAGCCTGATGGCATCATGGAGAAAACTGTCTTTCAGCCCTGTTGTTCTATTTGCTATGCTCTTGTAACATCTCCCTGATGGAAGCAGTTCATGTGCGTGGGTTGTGCCCTTATTAATGTTATGGGCCCTCCTGAGAACTCTGGTATTATAGATGTCCTCTAATGTAGGGAGTGCTGTTCCAATGATATTTTGTGACAATTTTACCCCCCACTGTATATAGCCTTGTGGTCCCATGCTGCACTGTGACCATGATGGATTAGGTGATGATACCATCAATCGTGCATCTGTAGTAGTTGATGAAGATAGTACTTGGCATGCCACACTTGCTCAGACTTCTCAGAAAATACAAATGCTGCCGGGCTTTCCCAAGCATGTGGTAGGCCCAAGTGAGAGCCTCAGAGATGTTACTGCCAAGAAATTTAAAAGTGGTCACTTTCTCCACCTTTTCCATCTCTGCAATGTACAGTGGTGGGTGCTGACCCCTCTTCCTCTGTGTGTCAGTAATCATCTCTTTCAGTTTGCTGGTGTTAAGAAAGAGATTACTGCCCTGATGCCACTTCACTAGGCCAGCCACCTCTATCCCATACGCCAGTGCTTCTCAAACTGTGCGGTGGGCCGCCCTAGGGGGGCACGAAGATATGAAAAAAAGAAAACAAGAATCAAAAATATGAAAAATACACCTATTGAAACCAAAACAAATTAACTTATACATTTTAATACTGGAAAAAAAAATTAATATAGAGTTAGATAAATGTCGATAAAAGTTAAGTAGGTATAATAAAATATGCATCTATGATACATCATTAATTAAAAAAACAACAAATTGGTATTAGTGGGCTCTTTTAAAAAAAAAACGTTAGGGGGGCGCGATTAAAACTTATGAAAACTCGGGTTGCAAATACTTAATGGTTGAGAAATGCTGCCATACGCTGACACGTCACCCTCAGAAATCAGTCTAATGACGGTGGTATCATCCACAGATTTAATACTGCTGGTGCCATGCTGGGAAGTGACACAGTCATGAGTGAAGAGCGTGTAGAGAATGGGACTCAAAACACATCCTTGTGGGGGTTCCTGTATTTAGGGGTATTGTTTTGGAAATTCAGGGTTATTGTTTTGGCAATGTGTCTGACTGCCTGGGGTCGTCCTATTAAAAAGAAAGAAAGATGCAATAATCTGAGGGGACATCTTTCCAGAAATGGGTTCAAAACAGAACTGAGAAGAAGATGGCCGAATTGATGTCAGTGATGGAGTGGCTGTCAGTCTCCCATTCTGCAGAGAGAGAAAAGGCATTACACCACAGCGCCAACGCCTGGTTCGGCAGGTAATTACCATCACCAGAGCTCATTTCAATTCAATTTCAAAATTGATCATCACAAGTAAAGCGTAAGAACAAAATACAAGCTAGTTACAGTTTCTTAGATTTTTAAACCTAATCTGTTAGACAGAAATTCTTCTTAAAAACTATCGATCTGGGATTCAGACCCAAGCTTAAGTTGGGGTTTGACCCAACATCTTGTCTGGAATTTATTGATCATATGCTGTTTTGACTCACACACTTATTACAGCTCTTGGTATGGTGTTCACTGGAGGATGACACCTATCCATCCATTAGTCCATCAGTCCATCCATCGAGTCTTTTAATTTACAGCTTGGATTATATTCTGATTTCTGGGTCATGAGGAGCTGTGCCCTATCCTGGCACCACAGGATACAAGGCAGGTTCAGACTCTGCCAGGCCATCACAGTGCATGCCTGCACACCTACTGAAACTCATTACAATTTGTGGAAATTCGCTATATAGAATAAAAAGCAGCTTCAGAAAAGAGATGTAATGCTGCAATACCAGCCCCGCCACAATATCCTTAAACAATGGAATTTATTTGCAAACCACAGCCCAGTTATACCAGATTTCTAGCCCCCTGAGCCAAGCGGCGTCAGTCACGTCTCTATTGTAAGCGCAGCTTGGATTTACCAGGGCTTGGGAAGAAAGAAAGGGAGCGATTGTCTGTGTGAAGCACATGCCTGCCTAAACAAATATATGGGAGAGTTGAAAAAAGTATTTGAAAGGAAAGGTGGTAAGCCCCCTCTAGAAGGAGACGGCTTGCTAAATGCAATCGAGCCCACCTAACCCCTTTGCCGCACCCACCATCCAAATTATGAAATGAAGCGAATCTGGGAACCAGTGAGAAGGCACCATGAAATAATTTGAAGGGCTCAGTTATTTAACATATTTAAAAACTTTTTCTTCTTTTTTTACATTTATTATGTTTTTTTTTTTTAATTATCATTGTGTGATTGGGCTTTTGTGATGTGGCTAGTATGAGAAGTACAAGAAATTTCTATAGAATCTAGTACTTTATTTTTTAATTAGGACTCCAGTGCTGTTAAATAATAATCACAAAGTGAAAAATAGTGACAGATGGATGGTTTAATCATTAGGTCAGCCCCACAGTTCATTTCATCCTTTCATTTTGGAGATTCCTATTCCATTACTGGCTTGTCAAAAGCTGAAGCATTGAGAATTAGGCAGGAGCCAACTTTAACTTTGACGCAACTCCTTCGCCGGGCACTCTTGTGCAGACTCGTTGAAATGGCCAGTTTAGAAGTTCTCTATAGCCTAATGTTTACATCTTTGGGATTTGAGAAGAAACTGGAACAATCAAAGAAATATTTGGGACCACTTAGCTTAACAGACAGGCCTGACGAACTGATTGGTGTCCTCTTGTTTTACAGCTTCGTTCGTAGTTAGAAAGCATTCAGACGTCTTCACTTTTTTCACATTTTATTATTTTGCAGCCTGCTAAAAATGTTTAAATTCATCAAACAACACTTGATATCCCAAAATGACAAAGTTAAAACAAGGTTTTAGGAATTTTCGCAAATCTCTCTATTATAACAAAAAAATTTTGTGAGGGAGACGAGACGTGATCTTCTTGAAAGACACTTTGACATCACACGAGACAAGGCAGTGAGACAAAAGGGCAGCTGCTGTACAGGCTTTCAAATGATTGACGTGCGGCGCGACAAGCAGAACACGCAGCCTGCCAGCAGCAAAAGCAAGACAGCAGATGATCCGTCTGCATCTCCTTAGCATGCATTCAGCAACACCCAATGCAACCTGAGCAGTGGTATACGTCCCGTAAAGAAAGAGATTTAACCACGCCCGTGGTCAGAAATAATGGACAAAGAGTAGATGACAAAGTAGAACCTCGTAAAGAATTTTAAAAATGTTGGCACGGTACACAAGCACAGCAGGTTAGAGATAATGGAAGTACGAAAATTCCAAAGTCTGAAAAAAAGGATAGGAAACAGAGCATTAGCGCAAACAACCAGAAATTATTACTATTAAATAATAGTGAAAAGAGATTGAATATATTGTTCGGATTGAAACTTGTAGATCGTCTAATTAGTGTTGCCATCGAGAATTAAAAGATTCCAAAAACGTTGTTGCAGTATGAAGTCCCGTTAGATGGAGACTTTTAACATGAGATTCTTTCAAGTCACACCCTACTTACAACTATTTTCAAAAAAGACCACGGTCATCTAATCTCTGTCGTGTGAATGCTTTTGTCAGACACACTTATTGCGCTCTCAGCTCTTCTAAATTTTATCAGGACAATAATTTAATACATTCTAGATGACACGTCAACGACAAAGCGAAAAACGAAGAGCATGGACAAACATTCGAGAAAGTCATTTTATTTATTAGAGAGAAAGAAATGATATTCACTCACAGGCAGATATATGTTGCGTTGTCACGATGTAAGTCCAAACACAGAATCAAAATTAAATGCAATCTTGAAGAAAACTTTAATTCAGAATATTGTTTTAACAAAAGTTTTAAAGTAAAAGTGAAGATAATACAGGGCGGCACGGTGGTGCAGTGGGTAGCACTGCTGCCTCGCAGTTAGGAGACCTGGGTTCACTTCCCGGGTCTTCCCTGCGTGGAGTTTGTATGTTCTCCCCATGTCTTTGTGGGTGTGCTCCGGTTTCCTCCCACAGTCCAAAGACATACAGGTTAGGTGCATTGGCAATCCTAAATTGTGCTTGGTGTGGTGGCCCTGCCTGGGGTTTGTTTCCTGCCTTGCACCCTGTGTTGGCTGGGATTGGCTCCAGCAGATCCCCGTGACCCTGTAGTTAGGATATAGCAGAGTGGATAATAAATGGATGAAAATAATGCATATGTGACAATTCCCATGAAAATAACAATCTCTTTAAATTGTATATCTGGTAAATCAAAAACCCAGGGGTGGGGGAGCGAAGTGAGAAGGGGGCCCCTAGTGTATTTAAAAAAAATCCCATTAACACAAGTACTCAAGTCCATTGTTTCACCACTTGAAATTTGACAGGTGCATCCCATTCTATTGATCATCGTGAGACATTTCCATATCTTCTTTGGAGTCCAGCTGTGGTCAACTCAATTAACATGATAACCAAAAATGATGTGTCACTCTACTTTACATGTGGTTTTAAAAAAGTAAAAAAAAAGAACCACAAACTCACTGTTACAGACCCATTTTACAGCTAAACACTGACAGCAAGATTTTGATTAATGCAATAGCTACATAACAAATTCTAGAGCAGAACCTGCCCTGGCCGGTGTATGTGTGTTCAGGAATTGTGCGAAAGCGGGGTGCCCAATGCGTCGATCGCAATCAACCGGTAGATCACAAAGGTAGTGTAGGTAGATCACATCCTCCCTATGGCATTTGCCACTTGGTTGACATACAGAGATCTCTTTTCTTCTAACACACTGGTCATCCCGCACGCACGATCAAACGTGTGAGCTACTGCAAAACTCCAGCTATCTAAGTGATCTAGTTAGCCTTCCAGTTTATATCGGGGAGGGTATGGGCTGGATGTGGAATTGGAAGAGGATTTTTTTTTTCTCACAATGTCACAATCGAAGTGCGTTTGTCTGCTCTGTCAATCTATCATTGCTATTCCAAAGAAGGAAATTGTGGAAAGGCACTTTCAAACTGTTCATAAAAACTACGAAACTGACTTTCTTCCAAAAAGCGATCTGAGAAAGAGAAAGGAAAGGGAACTAAAATTGCAGTTAATCGCACAGCCATCGTTTTTCACTCGGCTGAATTCAAAAGCAAAGGCAGACGCATGAACCATCGTTCTGAGTGACATTTGAGGAACATCCAAAACCTCGCGTCAGAGCTAGAGATGCAATTTCCAATCTCCTCTGTAGCGTATGCATTTGCTCAACTTGTCAGCATACGCTACAGAGCAGATTGAAAATTGCCCGTCAAGACTCAGCTTTACTTGAGCCAATAGCTACATTTAAGTGCAATCCATTTAGGGAAGATGTTGAGGGTGATTCACTCGCATCAGAAATTGCAACACTGTTTCACCTAAAACTCCTCTACAGTGAAGGATGAGATTTTGACACTACAGGATGACATTCAGCTGAAGTCTGGGGCTCTTGGACAACGAACGTCTTTTCAGGGTTCTCGGCCCACAGAAATTTTTTAAACAGGTCCTCTACCAAAAAGACAGCCAGAGAATCCAGCCGACTACGCCACTGTGACAGATAGGGGGCAGTATTGCTCCCTTGAACCCCTGTCCAATATGCCAGACACTAGATAAAAGTCCACAAGTTGACTTTATTCTCATGCAACAGTGCACAAAGCACCCTCTCCTCCACAATCCTCATACAAATAATAATCACAATAAACTCTCCACCACTCCCAGACGTGTTGCCCTCCTACCACCCAGCTCAGCTCGCCATCTGGGAGCTCCCAGAGTCCTTTTATAGTCCCTGACCTGGAAGTGTTTCAATCCCCAGTCCATATGATCCTTTAACACTTCCGGGTCAGATAAAAAGTCCTTTTCTTAACCCCGGAAGCATGTCATTCCCCTTGTCCATGTGACTCGGATGTACTTCCGGGGCGTAGGGTAAATAACCGTTGTTCCTCCCTGCAGCGTCACCTAGTGGCCCCCATGGCATCCAGCAGGGCTGTGTATGAAAACTGCTATGTCCATGATGCCCTGCTGGTCTTCGGGGAACCTCCATACTGCAGGGAGGACTCCACCTGGTGGCTTGGGGGTATTGGCCCGGATAAACAGCCAGCCATACACCACTATATATATATATATACTGTGGACTGGGCCCCGGACACAGACAGACGGACATTGTTGGCTCCACCACACACTGTTTATTTACAATAATTTTTTACAATTAAAGTCACGTGCACAAACCCCAGTGCCTCCAGCACCGATTCCCCCAATGTCCAGGCCACACATTGGCCGCCTCTAGTCCTCCCTCCAGCTCCGTCCTCTTCCAAGGAGGCGGCCCCTTAAGTAGGAATCCGGATGGGCTCCAGCACTCCCCTCTGCCCCTCTGGTTCTCCTGGGCATCCTGGCCGGGCTCCAGCCCCGACCGGGTCCCACAGGATATTCATCGGGCGCCGCCTGGCGGTGGCCACGGGCAGGGCTGGGCTTCCAAGTGTACCCGAGGCCCCAACATCCCGTGGTCTGGAGGAGGCAGCCCTCCTCTGGTCCTCCTTCAATATATATATACAGTGGTGTGAAAAACTATTGGCCCCTTCCTGATTTCTTATTCTTTTGCATGTTTGTCACACAAAATGTTTCTGATCATCAAACACATTTAACCATTAGTCAAATATAACACAAGTAAACACAAAATGCTGTTTTTAAATGATGTTTTTATTATTTGGAGAAAAAATCCAAACCTACATGGCCCTGTGTGAAAAAGTAATTGCTTGTTAAAAATAACCTAACTGTGGTGTTCACACCTGAGTTCAACGTAGCCACCCCAGGCCTGATTACTGCCACACCTGTTTCAATCAAGAAATCACTTAAATAGGAGCTGCCTGACACAGAGAAGTAGACCAAAAGCACCTCAAAAGCTAGACATCATGCCAAGGAAATTCAGGAACAAATGAGAACAGAAGTAATTGAGATCTATCAGTCTGGTAAAGGTTATAAAGCCATTTCTAAAGCTTTGGGACTCCAGAGAACCACAGTGAGAGCCATTATCCACAAATGGCAAAAACATGGAACAGTGGTGAACCTTCCCAGGAGTGGCCGGCCGACCAAAATTACCCCAAGCCCGACTCACCGGGTAAGAACTGCAGGCCTCACTTGCCTCAATTAAGGTCAGTGTTCACGACTCCACCATAAGAAAGAGACTGGGCAAAACGGCCTGCATGGCAGATTTCCAAGGCGCAAACCACTGTTAAGCAAAAGAACATTAGGGCTCGTCTCAATTTTGCGAAACATCTCAATGATTGCCAAGACTTTTGGGAAAATACCTTGTGGACTGATGAGACAAAAGTTGAACTTTTGGAAGGCAAATGTCCCGTTACATTTGGCATAAAAGGAACACCATTTCAGAAAAAGAACATCATACCAACAGTAAAATATGGTGGTGGTAGTGTGATGGTCTGGGGTTGTTTTGCTGCTTCAGGACCTGGAAGGCTTGCTGTGATAGATGGAACCATGAATTCTACTGTCTACCAAAAATTCCTGAAGGAGAACGGCCATCTGTTCATCAACTCAAGCTGAAGCGATCTGGGTGCTGCAACAGGACAATGACCCAAAACACACCAGCAAATCCACCTCTGAATGGCTGAAGAAAAACAAAATGAAGACTTTGGAGTGGCCTAGTCAAAGTCCTGACCTTAATCAATTGAGATGCTATGGCATGACCTTAAAAAGGCGGTTCATGCTAGAAAACCCTCAAATAAAGCTGAATTCCAACAATTCTGCAAAGATGAGTGGGCCAAAATTCCTCCAGAGCTGTAAAGACTCATATATATACACTTGATTGCAGTTATTGCTGCTAAGGGTGGCCCAACCAGTTATTAGGTTCAGGGGTTTTCACACAGGGCCATGTAGGTTTGGATTTTTTCTCCCTAAATAATAAAAGCCCTCATTTAAAAATGCATTTTGTGTTTACTTGTGTTATATTTGACTAATGGTTAAATGTGTTTGATGATCAGAAACATTTTGTGTGACAAACATAAAAGAATAAGAAATCAGGAAGGGGAAAATAGTTTTCACACCACTGTATATATATATATATATATATATATATATATATATATATATATATATATACATACACTGTATATATAAGTTTTAAAGTAGGCAGATCATTTTGACCTGGTCATTTTAAAAGTAGCTCACAAGCCGAAAAACTGTGGGCACCCCTGTGCTAGAGGCTTAGCGGGTGGTGTAGAAGAGTACAGTAAGGCAGATTAAGTTATGTTTTTTATATTGGAATATAGTACAAGTCTTCATTAAAGGATACTACAAATTAAGTGTTTGGTCTTAATTCCTTTTGCGACTGTTCAAAATAGGCCTTCCTGAAACATCTCTGTGTTTTATTTACACCTGTCTTGAATGGAGCAACCTGAGTCAGCGTCGAATGAATTTCCATTCCCCACAAGCAACCACTTGGAATAATGTACAGCCCTCTTGGGTGCCAAGAACTATTTAAATAATTGTTGTGATTTGTACTCCTCCTGTAGAATTTATTTTAATTAACTTTCAGAAAAAGCAAATATATCATTTTTCAACATAATCGCCCTGCTTTTCAATACACTTTGTCCACCTGTAAACAAACTTTCGTATTCCTTCCTTATAAAATGTTTCAAGCTGAGCTGCGAGCCAAGAATGCACTGCTGTCTTCATCTCTTCATCAGATGTGAATCTTCATCCTCGTAGGGCTTCTTTCGAAACCCAAGTCTGTTGTGGATTATTGCATAGGCAGATTTGCAAATGATTTGCCTCGTCTATTCAACAGAATCATTTCACATGCACACTCAATGTTGTCATCAGTCATGGACGGGTGTTCAGCTCCTTTTTCATGGCTGACACTTGTGTGACTTTCCTTGAACTTTTTTATCCATCCATACACACTTCTTTACAACAAAACACTTTTTCCATACTGTACACAAAGTCTTCGATAAATATCAGCGCCAGGAACACCGTCTGACCACAAAAAATGAATCCTTGCACATTGTTCGTCTTTTGGGGAAATCACAAGTGGGGATGCCATTGTTTCTTGCACTGCAGTTACAAATGAGTTAATGTAACACGTTCACACCTGCACAGCAGTGACTGGAGAGACTGGGACCTCATACGAAAAGTGCTGATAAGACAGTCCTGCCAACAGACATTTTAACTCTTTGAGGGATGAATATTTTTTCCAAAAACCTCAATTTTCTGAAAAGCACAAAAAACAATGGTTTCACACATAAATTAACATTAAAGTGTCTGTTGTTATGTGCTGTGGCTGCTGTTGGTGCATTTTCAACATCTCTGGCAGCAGTGGCTGTGTGGGGACACCTCGATGGTCAGTAGGAATGCACAGTGGGCCGGCTACCTCACTGTCTTCGGACAGCAGGTGGGCGGAAATGGCAGTGTGACGCAATATGGTCTTACCATCATAAGTGGTGGTCCTTCCAGGCGAATGCTGCTGTAGGTGCATCAGCTATATGAAAGTGTTCAGCACCACGATCAGCTGGAGGCCAATGAGATGATGTTGGTACCTCACTTTCATTTTTGATCTCCATCTCCAGATCACTTGCATTAAACTTGGAGTCCGACAAGTCAGACTCCTATTCAACGAAATTACATAAAATGTCCATGGAGTATTTTGTGTTGCACATTCGCATTGGTCTCTCGCCAGACAGCCATTTGATGCCAGTGTCTGAAAAGCGCGCTTAATGCAGAAAACCTAACAATGAAATACACAAAATTTCTTTTACGAAACAGAGTAAGAAAATGGGTCAAAATTTGGGTCAACATTGGGTCAAAGTGACTCAGTTCAGGCTCTTGAGGGTAAAAATTTGTCCGCGATTTAAATTTCGTAATAGACCAGAATCCTGTCGAGGATTTTAAAAATTCTAAACATCCATGCCGGGCCCGTGAGCCGGCTTTTAGTTTTACCTTTACAGATAACCATTTAAACAGCCATTCAACATTCAAGGTGAAAAATTTACTACGTGGCACTTACCGAACTATAATAAAGTGGCAAGAATCCCCAAGATATTGCAAAAAACGCAGCTAAATTGCTAAGTAAACTGTTTAATGTAAAATTGATAGCATTAACTTGAAATCTTCGGTTAACAATAAACACAATGACGTTATAGTTACATCACAGTGCAAAGAACAATAGTAACTGTATAATAAGTAACGCTGTGTCTAGGCGTCCGAAAGTCAGACTCCAAAATTCATTCTAAGAATTATTTTGAGGTTAATAAAGCAAAGGAAAACTGTTCAGCTTCCGGAAAATTCTCGTCTGTTTTCATCTGGGCCTAATTCAGGAATGGGCCTAATGCTGCAGCATCAATAGCACCCACCTTAATCCGGCCCTCGGCAGGGAGCTGGACAGTTTAACATCCGTGGCAGAGTGACGGGCGCTTAGCAGGCTCCTGTCAATCAGGGAGAATCCACTGCATCCACTGAACAGGATCATCTCCAGACAGAGGAGCAGCTTCAGTGACAAACTGTTGTCACCGTCCTGCTCCACTGACAGACTGAGGAGATCGTACCTCCCCCACAGTATGTGACTCTTCAATTCCACCCTGGGGGGTAAACGTTAACATTATTCAAAGTTATTGTCCATCTGTTATACCTTCATTTGTATCACTCTTTAATTTAATATTGTTCTTTATCAGTTTGCTGCTGCTGGAGTATGTGAATTTACTCTTGGGATTAATAAAGTATCTATCTATCTATCTATTATATAGTGTCCTATCTATCTATCTATCTATCTAGTCAGGGAGTGCTAAACTTAAGTAGTGAGTTTTCAGTCTGGATTTAAAAAGCTGAGACTGAAGGGGCATCTCTTATATTAGCAGGCAGATCACTCCATGGCTTTGGGGCCCTGTAACTAAAAGCTCAATCCTCCACTGTTACTTTATTCATCCATCCTTTCTTCCATTTTGCTGCTCGTTTTACATTACAGGGTCCCAGAATTTAAGCTTTCTGTAGAAACATCAGGGATAAGGCAGATCTCAACCTTTGATACATTGCTACACAATCTGGAACACTGGACCTTTATATTGTCTCCAGTTAGCTAAATGTAGGCATCTTTGTTATTTATTTGGAATCACACTGTATGGCATATGGTTTTTGTTTATTTTGTGCAGTTATATTTATACATTTAAATGTAGTGGATCTAAGTATGAAAAATAGCAGTAGTCGTAGTAACATTATATATAACTACATGTTATTTAAAAGAAAACACAAATCAACTTACTTGACTTGATATACTTTTACTAATCCCAAAGGAGAAACTGTCTTTTCACATGAACTTTGGGGGTCAAAGAGCATCCATTGTACAGAACAATTTTCAGGTTAAGGGCCTTGCTGAAAGACCCAACAGAGTAGGATCCCTTATGGAAGTAGCAGGATTTGAACTGGCAACGTTTCAGATACCAGCGCAGAAACTTAGCCACAGAGTCACCACAATATACCTCTTACCCCTATTTCCACACCTCTTGATAAATTATGCTACCAGCTACTGAAGCCTTCTGGAAAAATCCGAGGAAAACTTTCCACCTGGAAGAATTTGTGTTATAAATCCTTAATGACACATAAGATCATTCTATAGTGTTGAACAAGGCGGCACGGTGGCGCAATGGGTAGCGCTGCTGCCTCGCAGTTAGGAGACCTGGGTTCACTTTCTGGGTCCTCCCTGCGTGGAGTTTGAATGTTCTCCCCGTGTCTGCGTGGGCTTCCTCCTACAGTCCAAAGACATGCTGGTTAGGTGCATTGGCGATTCTAAATTGTCCCTAGTGTGTGCTTGGTGGGTTGGTGCCCTGCCCAAGGTTTGTTTCCTGCCTTGTGCCCTGAGATTGGCTCCCGTGACCCTGTTGTTAGGATATAGCGGGTTGGATAATGGATAGATATAGTGTTGAACAATCTGGATATTTTAATTCATGTTATATTATTGTTCCAAACATGTGCTCCTAACTACCCCAAATTGGAACAGGTGGGCTTTGTTACATTTTTTGCATTTTTCATACCTTGACGGTGATTTCCTGCTTGAGGATACAGGGCCACCAGCAAGCCATAATCAAACACTCTCAAGGGTTAAATGTGATGCTGCATTCAGGTGACATCTGACACGTCGCTCGTTCTGTAACAGAATTGTCTGAGCCGTTCGTTTTCTGTCAGACCACACAGGTGCACAGTGAGCCCACAAGCTTGTGTGGTCCCACAGGAGTCAGGCACTCATATGAAAATCTATCAGCTTAATAAGCCAGAGCTTTTATTCTTTTTATCTACAGTTGAAAAGATTTTCTCAGAGCAGGTGGGCCCGGATTTGAAGAAATAGATCGGAAGCAGTATGGCAAACTATGGATATTATACGGCATGTAAGTGATTAATAAGTAGATTTGTTTTTAACTTTTAAAAGAAATAAAATGGAATCATAATAATAATACATTATTATCATAATGTACCTGAATTCTGTTATGAAATAGTGATGGTATATGAGCTCCAATGAGCTTTGTTTAAGCACATGTGAAAATGAGAAGAGGAAGTTTGCTGGCCTGTTTTGAGCCAATTATAAAAAAGAAACAAAAAGTAATCGGAAAAATAAGAACATACTATAGAAGTGAATGAATGAAAGGTGAAAAGTGATATTTCTCAGTGTGATAAAGTGTTGAATGTTACTCCATGCTGTGAACAAAAGGCAGCTCTTGTAGCAATCCCAAACCCAGAATGATGATCCCAAGAAGGCCTCAATATCAAATAAAATGCTTTTATTAAGAAAATTGCAAGGCCAAACAAAAGGCTACAATGGAATAGTTAAGGCTGATTCCTGCTTTGTGCCTAATGTTGCCAAGGTCTGAGGATGTTATGTCATTTTATGAATAAACGGGTTTAAACGCATTAACAGAATAGCCGTGGACACTACAACAAGTACCCGGTGCCACACTGAGACTTCAAACAGTGGTTCTGGCTCTCACCAACTAGTATGTCACATCTTTCAAGTTTTGTAGCAAAAAGAGAAGATGATGTCGCCCCTATAATTAACAATCTCTAGATTTCATTTTTCCCGAGCTTCACGTACACAATATTGGTTTTATTTTTCACGAATCAACAACACCTGCCATTTAAATCATACAGTCGCAGCATTTAGGTACGGATTGCACTGGCAATTGGAAGGTTGCCGGTTCGAATCTCATAAATGCCAATAGGGACTCTGCTCTGTACGGCCCTTAACCTGCAATTGCTAAGCGCTTTGAGTAGTGAGAAAAGCGCTAAATAAATGCAAAGAATTATTATTATTAAAGAATTATTTAAATCACATGATCGTACTCCGACGTTTTCATTGCTAGGCGGTCTTTCCTCATTGGTCAGTGGAATTGCTAGGTTTTTGTATTGCAGTGTGTAAAATACTGTGTACCTATTAGCTTCTTCCATCATGCTGTGACCGTAATGAAAACATCTTTGGCCATCACCACTACCTTATAACACCAGGAAAGACGTAGTAACTCCAAAAACTAAAAAAAACCTCAATTTTAGAAAAAAATGTCAGTTACTAGGTCTTTCCATTGCATGTGAGCTGTGCTCCAAAGACTCCTGTCCATTATGTTCCTTATCTCTTATTCAGTTCTCTCTACTTATCACCAGCTGAGCACTTGCCAAACACAATTATCCCAACTGAAAGATCAACAAGGCCCTCATTGTGAAAGGAGCTTTCTTTAACTTCCATCACCGAAGATTAAAACACTTCATACTGTAACTTGAGTCGCTTAGGACAGCCTTTCTTTGCTCTCGGGAATCCCCTCTCGTGGTTCTTGGTGTCTCTGTAGCCTCAAATCTTCTAATAGCCTGATACAGCCATGAGAACTCCCTAGCAGCCTTGAATCTGTCTGACAATGCTGCACCATATATACAGTAATCTTCTGGAATCATCCACTTTCCAATGGACAGGTGATGTGGCTGCATCTGCACTTTTGCCTCTCATATCCCTCTCCCTTTGTTCAGAAGTCCTATACCACCTATGCTTACTGCTGGGGCACATGTCCCCTAGTGTCCTGTGGAAGGCTTTTGTGCTCTCACCTTGCAGTCCTGGTTCTTTAATAGCATTGTATGGTTCTTTACTGAGTTGTGTGGTTCCTCACAGAGCCATTGCTTGACAAAGCACCATTTCATTCTGGGGAGGATTCTTTGCATGGATGTTGGTTCTTTGCGTTTTGAAAAACTTCCTAATATCTATAAAAGAAGCTTGAAATCTTTAAATGTATGGTGGGCTATCTAGGAGGACACTAACAGATTAAGAAAACTTCAACATAGTCTGTGGTATTGTAGGCAGTGGGAGTCTTTTTAAAATTCTAGAACCCCTGAACATCCACAAATCTACCATCTATTCATGTTCTTTTTACTTTTTCATACACGAAATATAGGGAACGTATTGTAATCATCCAAAGATTTGATGTTGAGATTTGGATGAATCTCAGTGTTTTAGACCTGCCTGACTTTCTCGTATACGAAGTATAGGGAAGGTATTGGAATCCTCCAAAAATTCTGTTTCGCGATTTTGATGAATCTTGACGTTTTAGACCGACCATTTTTGGAATTATATCTGATGTATGTGTCAGTCTGTGTGTGTGTTTGTATGTAAATATGATAACTTGAGTACGCTTTCACTTAGGTCAACCAAATTTTCCATACAAGTATTGGGTACAAGATGTAGATTTCTATCAACTTTTGGGCTATTTCCTCTAACAGGAAGTGGTATTTTTTAATTCATGGAGCAGCAGAGATCGATTTATTTAACTTTACTTTTGTAATATTTGTTCAATATATTATTAATTTGATTTGATTTGTTGTTGATGGTTCTTTAATGCACATAATTTAAATATACAAGCATTGTCTTGCGGTTTACTCCTCAAATATCCATCCCCATATATAAGTATACAAGAAAGTCGATATTTTTCTTTCGGGAGCATGTTACTGATCTTCATAAATTAAATGCTCTTTCTGGAACCTTTATGTGGATGGGTCTTTTGGGAACTAAAAATGTTTCCCATATGGCATCACTCTGAAGAACCTCTCTGGCCCTTTTATTTTTAGTGTGGTTACCCTTTACTAGGGATTTCAAGGTGCCATGACCATTCTGAGCACTTCAGAAATACCAACATATGGAAGAAAAGGCACACTGTGGCACTGAGCAGGCTCCTGTCAATCATGGAGAATCCACTGCATCCACATAACAGGATCATCTCCAGACAGAGGAGCAGCTTCAGTGAAAGACTGTTGTCACCGTCCTGCTCCACTGACAGACTGAGGAGACCCCACACTATGCGACTCTTAAATTATCTATCTATCTATCTATCTATCTATCTATCTATCTATCTATCTATCATATAGTGCCTTACATCTATCTATCTATCTATCTCTCTATCATATAGTGCCTTACAGCTATCTATCTATCTATCTACTTATAATTAGAGGATGGGCCAAAATACCAAACAGCCTCCAAATTAAGCAAAACCCAGTACAATTGAAAAGGAACAAGAGCATACGCCAAAAACAAAGAGCAAAATGGCAAATTTTGATTTGTATACGGTTTTGCAAAACATTACACTAAATATGTGTTTTATAGTGTAGGGTCTTATGGTGACCCTATTTTCCCCTTTTTTACTCTTTGTTGTATACTCGCCATCCCACGCAGCTCCGCCTGTGCAGCAGTGAAACAGGACAGTGAGGAAGGCCCTGCCCGGCTCCTCACTCCTGATGTCATGCTTCCCCCTCCCCTCAGCCCGCAGCCTCTGTCTCAGATTAGCGCAAATATATCACACGATGAGAGAAGTCACAAAATCAACCAGAATGTTCAAGCAAATTATAGAGAAAAACCCGATTTAAATCGGTTAAGTAGTTCTCTCGTTCGCTAGTTAAGCAGAGGTAAGGTACACACCCCGAGGCTGGTGTGTGAGTGAGGAGGGCTGTGCCCACCTCCCTTTGGCCCCCTGCATGTCTCTCAGATTCATGCAAATAAATTGGTACCGTAAGCGAACTATGATAAATAGCGTAATGAAAGACGGCGTAAAATCAACTGGAATGTTCAAGCAAGTTAAAGAAAAAACAACCCGATCTAAATGCATTAAATAGTCCTCTCGTGAAAAGTGAACAGACATACAGACAGACACACGTTGGATTATATATGTATAGAGATACCAGCTGTTACCAAATTTTTTCTGTTCACGGCACACTTAATGCTTCAAGATTTTTCCCCGGCAAGCCAAGTTAAACCATAGTTTAGTTTAAAGTTCTATAATGCATACCTGACAGTTGTAGTGCACAGCTGGTGGCTTGACATGATTAGTTATAAAGTTAAACGTGAATTATCACAAATGTTTAGAATAGTTTTTAATCGGTTCTTCTCTGAGGTGCATCATATGGTTGAAAAAAGGTGAATTTTCTGAATTAGTTGACTCTGATGACTGATCGCTCATACGCTGTAATTTGTTCAATTCAAAGTAATTTATATTCTTTGTACACTTAAGGGAATATAATTGATAAGAACCTGCAATAATCTTTAACTTGAAAAGATTCACTGTTGCAATTTGTTGATGTAAATCCAAAATCCACGTAATTGTTGGCATATTTGTGATATTTTTCCACTTCTTCACACACCTGCCACTCGTTTGTGGTGCATCCTCTTCATTTTCAGTCCTAGTGTGCTTATTAAAGTTCAACTAAAACTTGTCCATTTTTAGGAGGATAAGAACAACAACTTTTAAAAATTATTTTGATCATAACACCCTATGGTGAGAATTCAATCTTCAATAAATAAGAACATAGATACAGTGATTAATATATGAGTACACACTCCAATCAGAAAACACAGATTTTGACCGTGTGACTTGATTGGCCCTGACTAGTTCATGCAACATGAATGGAACAAGCCATATTCACATGATTCATACACATTCACGCTTGATGCCTGACATCTAGATGAGTTTATTCGGGTCTGTTCTGAAACCGATACTGTTTGGTCTCGTCAGTGGCGAATCATTTATTATGAATAAAACAGTCATAGCACCGGAGAAACACTTATCTTAGAAAAAGGGTTGGATATTGTTATTATAACAGTGGTATTATTATCCATCCATCCATTATCCAACCCGCTATATCCTAACACAGGGGTCCGCTGGAGCCAATCCCAGCCAACACAGGGCGCAAGGCAGGAAACAAACCCCGGGCAGGGCGCCAGCCCACCACAGGTGGTATTATTATTTCTATGTATTTTGAATATTTTTTGGATTTGTTATGGGTGCAAAAGATGTCTAATATTGGTATATTTCATAGCGTGCCCGGAGGACCGGAGGAGGGCTTGTACCTTCTCCAGACCACGAGGGGGTGACCGCTCTGGTTATGTTGGGGGCCACGGGTAAAGGGCTTGGAAGCTCAGCCCTGTAGGGACCCGTGGCCACCGCCAGGCGGCGCTCCGGTACCTGAACAACCCTGGAGCCCAGCACTTCTGCCACACCAGGAAGTGCTGGGGGGAAGAAGACAGGGGACACCCGGAGGGCTTCTGGGTGCGCAGCCGGCACTTCCGCCACACTGGGGCGTGTCTGCGGAGGAGTGCCGGGAAGCAGCTGGAGCCCATCCGGTTTCCTATTTAAGGGGCCGCCTCCCTTCAGTCGATAGCGGACGTCGGGTGGAAGTGGACAGAGCTGGAGAGAGGACTGGAGGCGGCCAGGAGAGAGAGGCACAGTGACTGTGTGGCCTGGACTTTGGGGGATCGGTACTGGAGGCACTGGGGGTGCATGTGAAGTAAACTCTTGTAAATATTGTAAATAAAGGGGGTGTTGGGTGAACCTAAGATGTCTGTCTGTGTCCAGGCCAGCGTTCACAACCTTAATAAAATGTTCAAAATCTTACTGCTCTGTGATAAGGTACTTTAGCACTTCTTGCCCCTTCCTTTCTTTATCTTAACCTCAGGCAATTAAACAAAGTAAAGAAACATGAAGGAGTTAAGTTACACATTTAATTATGCATTATTGATAAAAATGCCTAAGAATATTAAAGAAGTAGAATACTATGTGAAAACTGACAAACCACACCATTGCAGCCTAAGTTGTAATGCATCTCGTGTCCATAGGTGGCTCTCAGCTTATCTTCAGGTTAGCTTCCTGGGCTGCCACCTGGCCTTTAAATGAAGTATTGAAACAGGCCCATGTCGTATATGTCTCAGTATGGCTGCCAAGATAGAGTTGTCATCATCATGGTTTTCTTTTCATGGCCACATGGCCAGTGAGAGAGGTACGGGTAAGGTGACCAACTTTAAACCATTCTTACCAAAAAACACAAACCATTGGAGTGTCATAGTACAGAATGACCAATCATAAATAGCCATCTTTCCACCCTATAGAATTAGTCCAGCTGTCCCTACCTGAACAGTAACCAATGAAAGTGCTCAGGTGCCACTCATACCCCAGGTGCTTCATCTAGTCAGTTTATGGCCTTCATGTGGTAGATGGCTTATCGGCTCATGTCAATCCAAGCACAGTCACCCTTGCTAAGCTGGTCTGATGCTCCATCCCACTCACTATAATAGAGTACCTAACGTTTACTAGAAAGAGGAAGAGGCCTACAGGAAAACAACACCAGATGGCAATGACTAGAGCAGGTGCCCACCCACAATGGTGCCATTTTAAGGTCCCTATTAAAATCAGTTATTTGCTAACCCACTTAGTCCTGAATATTGGTGTGGGGGTCTGCTGGACCCAATCCCAGCTGGAATAGGGGGCAAGACAGGAACAAACCTGGACAGAGCATCAGTCTGTCACAGGGAAAACACATACAAACACACACCCGGGTCAATTTAGCATCGCCAGTTCACCTAACCTGCTTGTCTTTGGGCTTTGGGAGGAAACTAGAGCACCCGGATCAAACCCTGTAAAATAAAACCGGGAGTGGTCTCCCCTAGACATTCTCATATATTCAGATATGGGGATGGATATTTGAGGAGTAAACCGCAAGACAATGATTATATTTTTATATTATGTACATTAAAGGGCCATCAACAACAAATCAAGTCAAATTATTAATATATTGAACAAATATTACAAAAGTAAAGTTAAATAAATCGATCTCTGCTGCTCCATGAATTAAAAAATACCACTTCCTGTTAGAGGAAATAGCCCAAAAGTTGATAGAAATCTACATCTTGTACCCAATACTTGTATGGAAAATTTGGTTGACCTAAGTGAAAGCGTACATACACACAGACTCACAGACAGACACACAGACATAATTCCAAAAGTGGTATTTTCAGAGTCAGGGAGGTGTAAAACATCGAGATTCATCAAAATCCCAAAATGGAATTTCTGGCCGATTCCGGTAACTTCCCTATTCTTCATATACGAGAAAATCAGGGAGGTGTAAAACCTTCAAGATTCGTCAAAATCTCGACATCAAATCTTTCGATGATTACTTCGTAGACGAGAAAGTAAAAATAGTAACATTAATAAACAACAGGAAAGACAAATATTAAAAAAGAAAATCCAAAAAATAGCACAAATTAATTTCTAATGAGCTGTAGCACAGAATTACTGTACAAAGAAGTGGCTATCAGATCTTCTGCATACAGAAACCTTGAAAATGGCCAGTCGCCCAGCTTATGCTGACTTGTTGTGAAAGTGACAAAAATGCAAGAGTTCCAAATGGGGAAATTATTGCAGTGGTCCCCAAACTCAGTCCTGACGACCCCCTGGGGCTGCAGGTTTTTGATCCAACCAACTTCTGTTTTTAATTGGACTCTTAGCCTAATGAAGTGAGCTGTTATTTCCCATTTTTTATGTGTTTTGGGGTCAATGAAGAAATTACAAAAGTAAGCGTGTTACTACATTTTAATAAAAAATAAGCATTTATATGTGCTTAATGTATATATGCAGTATATATGTACATGTATGTATATAAATATATATATATATATATATATTGTGGCAAGTGGCTGGGGGCACCGCTCTGGTGGCTTGGGGACCATGGGAAAGGTGCATGGAAGCGCAACCCTATAGGGGCCCAAGGTCACCACCAGGGGCTGCCCAGATGCCTAGAGAGCCCTGGTCCTTAGCACTTCCGCCACTCCTGGAAGTGCTGGAGGGACAAAGACCAGGGACACCTGGAGTGCTTCCGGGCGCACAGGCGGAACTTCCGCCACACCAGGAAGTGCCAACAGAAAGTTCATCAGGAGGCACTTGGAGCACATCCGGGGGGATATAAAAGGGGCCACCTCCCTCCATTCGATAGCTGGAGTCGGGTGAAAGGGGACGAAGCCTGTAGGAGAGGAGTGGAGACGGTGAAGAGAGGCATTGTGTAAGGCCTGGACTTGAGGGTGATTGGTGCTGGGGCACTGGGTTGAGTGCGCCATTGTAAATAGTGTATTTAAATATGAATAAATGTGTGTTGCTGCTTGAACCATCGGTGTCCGCCTGTCTGTGTCCAGGCCAATCTTATATATATATTTCCTGCCTTGCACTCTGTGTTGGCTGGGATTGGCTCCAGCAGACCCCCGTGGCTCTGTAGTTAGGATATAGCGGGTTGGATAATGGATATATATATATATATATATATATATATATATATATATATATATAGTGAGAGATGGCATTCCCATTCAACACTTGATCTAGAGGAGAAGCCATGGGATGCACTCTACATTCCCCAGAACGTGTGGCGTCAGCCCTCCTGGGTTACATCTGGGCCACAGGTGTGGGACTACAGGACTCCGACTTGTTGGGCTATGTTGCCACCACCTGGAAGAGCTGCATGGCAGCCTCTGTAGGCTGGAATGCAACCACACCCGGAAGTGCAGCCTAATTAGGCCAATTACCACCTAGAGCACTTCCGGGAGGGCTACAAAAGGAGCCTTAAGCCACTACTCAAGGCACCAGAATCGGGAGGAGGTGGATGAAGCTGCTCTGAGAGGAGTGGAGGAGAAGAGTGTGGTGATTTGGGTGTTTTATTTGTGTTGGGACTGCGTTGTGCCTGTGGGGTTCACGGGGAAGACGTGCCCCACAGGTGAAGAAAATAAAAGTTTTTGTTTGTTTCATATGTGTCTCTGGTGTCAGTCTGTGTCGGGTCGTATAGTGTATATATACTAGCCATCCTCTGCGGCTTCGCCTGCATATTAGTGAAACCCCCTCCCTTCGGCCCGCAGCCTCTGTCTCGGATTAGTGTGAACTTATCGCTCCTGCAAGTGAACTATGATACTTTGCGCAATGAGACAAGTCGCAAAATCAAAAAAGATCTAAATCCGTTAAGTAGTTCTCTCATTCGCTAACTAAGCAGAGTTAAGGTTTCGCGAGTGAGGAGGGTCCCATCCAACTCCCCGCAGCCTGATGAGTCTCTCTCTTGGATTTGTGCTAATAAATTGGTACCGCAAGCGAACTATGATACTTAGCGTGATGAGAGAGTCACAAAATCAATGGAATGTTCAAGCAAATTATAGAAAAAAACCCAATCTAAATCCGTTAAGTAGTTCTCTCGTGAAAAGCGGTCAGACATACAAACGGGTCTAAAAACTATAAGAAATTTCAGGCTTGGACCACAAAATTTTTAAAACTGTTTCTTAGCGAGCACCTATGGGCCAAGGGTAACCTACATTTCAAATTTCCCAAGTCCAAGTCCCAAGTCCTCGTATTTCGGGAGATTTCATAATGGGTGTGTCAGTGGTATTAGGCTTATATATATATATATATAAGTATATATATATATATATACTGTTATATATAAATATATATATACAGATAGAGAGAGAAATGAATGACCTTGACGGCACAAAAAGGTTTGGGGCAGCCTCCCCCTATACCAAAAAAATGGCAAAAGTAGTAATTGATAGTCTTTATAGACTAGAGTCCAACACAGAACTGACAAACAGGAAGATTATGGCGGTTTTTAAGGTCAGCCAGGGGAAGTGATGTCATCGGGCCAGATCCACAAGTAACATCGGGCCCAAAACCAGAAGTGGAGTCCTCAGTTCCAGGCAGAATTTCCTGTTTTTGGTCTGTAGGGATAAAAGAGAAAGGATTAGTGTATCCTGCCACCCCCTGGCCTGGCATGGAATTACTTTCTTTTGAGCCCTTTAGCTGCCTCCCATGTGTATGTGTGTGACAATATGTTTTTACTTTTTTTATGCACTTCCTGATCTCAATTCTGCCTTTCCATTATTGACCTATTAGTGGGTCTGATGCTGAAGCAGTTGCAGCCTTTCATCATTCAGTGTTGTTCTGTACTTGTTTTTAAAATTGTCACTATTAGAATACAATGAAGGGAGCTGACAACACAGAATAAGAAAAAAAAAATAATAGGAAAACAACCAAAATGTATTTAAAGCTATAGTAAAAAAAAGAAATACCTCGTATTTCTAAATGTCATGTAATATGTAAATGATACTGCTATGCTTTTATGATTACAGAATAAGAGAGGAAAAAAAGACCAGCTACCTGGTTGGAATAAAAACCTGCAGCCACAGGGGGTCCTTTGTACCAAGTTTGGAAAGCACTGAATTATTGTATACTGAAGTATGTGAAAATGATAACTTTGAGCATGTCAAACTGAAGTTAGCAGGGCCAGACATAATAATAACAGTACTTCAGTTCTTTCTTTCACACCAAGGCTGTAGTCACTAATGTATGACAAGGAGCTTCTCATCCTCGTTCTTGGTTTGATTCTGACTTTTACCTGTCATGGGTAAACTGAACCCTGAACTGGATTAAGCAGGTCTGAGGATGTTAGGTTAGATAAATCAGACCTCAAGTTGGCTGCATCAGTGCCACTTTTGGATTTTTGTGGCCCTGTGTGTCCTGATGAGCATTCATGTATAATTATGGGGCATTGCCCTTTGAGATAATAATAATAATAATAATAATAATAATAATAATAATAATAATAATAATAATAAAAATAATAATAATAATAATACATTTTATTTATATAGTACATTTGCAACATTTAAGGCACTTGGTCTTCACCGTTAAAGGGGCTCTAACGGACAGCTAGTATAAGACCCCCCTAATTTAAGGAGTGGCAAGGACCATCAAACCTTTCATCAAGTCCCACACATGTCATAATTAGGCAGACAAAGCAGTAATTTCGGATCCAAGATCTCTGGGAACGAGTCTGTCTAGCAAAGCTGCACTTAAGGAGCACGAGAAGGATAAAAGGGCGAGGCACGGCAGGCGTGAGTAGTAATTATTTTTATGGTTTTGCCATTTTTAATCATAACTTAAGCAGTGTTTACATCCTGGAGTGTGACAGCAGCATCCACGTATTCGTATGCACTTCCTCGTTTGACAAGGACTTGGGGTGTTCTGGATTAACTGCAGTGCCATTCAGATGTGTGTGGTGTTGAAACTGCCAACCTCCTGGGCCAGGCTTTCATATTGGCTTTTCAGAATTTTATCCAGACAGAAGATTAATTATGATTTAAGCATCCCAGGGATGAGTAAAGCTTAAAACTGTGGGTTTAATCACCAATCCTGGGGCATTGTGCAAAACTCAGGACGTCACAGTTTCAATAGTCCTTCACGTGCAGATGAACTGGTGCTGCACTTGTCAGTTCTGTGCTTGAGTGGGCATTGGAAGGCTACTGCTTGGGCACCAAGACTATGGCTTCAGTTGTCAAGGCGGTTTATTTTGTGTAGCATTCTTCACTGAGTGCAGATTTAAAGCTGTAATGGATTCTTAGTGCCTGAGAACTAAACACAGCAGCCCAAGGCAAAGCACAAATTTGCCCTCTGCCCCATATATATATATATATATATATATATATATATATATATATATATATATATATATATATATGCGATTCTTAACAGAATATATATATTTTTTTAATTTATCTATCAGCATTACAATACATGGCAACAACTTCATCAGATGATTAATTTTTACTGAATTGCTTAATAATGGTAGTTAATTCAGAAAAAATAAAAACACTAATGAAAACCTAATTACTAAATAACAGGTTTAAATTTGTATTTCACATCATCCAATTACTAGCTATGAAAACAAAACCACAACAATGCTACATAGTTTAATTAATTATTATAATTGAACTCTTTGCTCTTTTCCTCTGGCAAGAAAGTCTCAAATATCATTGAAGTTGATCACATTACTTATTCCATTCTCTTTTGCTAATATTACTACAACTATCAGCCTCTTTTGTTCCGTGGTAGAGTGCAGAAAGGTTTTTATTAGCTCTAATTTGGAGTCAACGTTCTGGGCTTCAGATGATAACAGCTATGGAAAATTGTATTTTTTAAAGAAATAAAAATACTCAAAAATTTCACACTTATTATATTTTGCTTATTTGTCTGACGCCTTTATCCAAGGTGACTTACAATTGGTTACATTTCTTTTTCAAATTGGAGGACAGGCAGGTGAAGTGACCTGCTCATGGTCACACAATGTCTGAGGTGGGACTTGAACCCACAGCCACGGGGTGGGAAGACCAAAGCCTTAACTATTAAACCACTTGCCTGCCTAAAAATAAGTGATGATGATGATAATTGTTTTTGTATACAATTCAGAAATTCACTAAGCTGCCATTTCTTTTCTTAGAGTAGACACTAAAATGGTAAAAGGGGCATATAAAATACTGAGGGGGTATGGATGGTGTGATAAAGTCCAGACAATCCAACATGTAACAGTACACTAGACAGAACAGGTGGGGGAATGGAAGGTTGGGGCTTGACGTGGTATATTGGGGGGGGCTTAGCTCTCATAAATGACCCCCTGGAGCCTTGCCTGCTGTAGGTTGAAAGCAATTTTTCCATCATACCCAACATTTTCATTCTTTGTTCTTCTGTGCTCTACCTTAAAACTTGACTCTTTTCCTCATTTTCTTTAATGTTTAATTTACTTATTTAAATGTTTAGAAAAAGTTCATTATAAATAAATAAAAAACATACATACATACTGTGGAGCATGGCCCGGACACAGACAGGCAGACACCGATAGTTCACCCAACACACGTTTATTATGCATTCTTATTTGCACAGATGACACACACAACCCCAGTGCTTCCCCAAAGTCAAGGTCCTTCCAATGCCTCTCTTTCTCAGGTCCGCCTCCACTCCTCTCCTCTCGAGCTCTGTCTCTCTTCCTCCCGACTCCAGCCATCGAATGGAGGGAGGTGGCCCCTTTGATATCCACCCAGATGTGCTCCAGGTGCCTCCCAATAAGCGACTGCTGGCACTCCCTGATGTGGCGGAAGTGCCGTTGTGCACCCAGAAGCACTCCGGGTGTCCCTGGTCTTCTTCCCCCCAGCGCTGAGGACCAGGGCTCTTCAGGCATCCGGGTGCTCCCTGGTGGTGATCACGGGCCCCTAAAGGGTTGAGCTTCCAAGCTCTGTTCCTGTGGTCCCCATACCATCCAGGGTGGCTGCCCTCTCATGGTCCAGAGGAGGCATAGTCCCTCTTCTGGTCCTTCTTGGTACCACCCCCAGCCACTTGCCATAAGACATACATACATACATACAAAATTAATAAATAAATCTCATTCACACTTGGGAAAAGGAATCCCGATATACTTGTGAGGGAATAATCCACAAACCTCATAAACAAGAAACACAAATACATTTTAGAATTGAAGACCCTCCTCTCACCTTCATTCATTGGTCATGAGGACTGTCATCTTCAGTTGAAAAAGTCTCATGTGTCTTGCATTTCCTGTTCATGATGCCCAGTGAAGTGTTTATCTAACAATATTTTAACAAAAATTGCCTGCGTTGTGAATACAAACCACTGGGCAACTAACGTGGATTATGTGACAAGAGTAAAATATCATTTTTTTTTAAACAATGAAAACATGACATTATTTTTTTTCAATCATCAATACAAAATACATGAGATAAGCAACATATAAAATATTATTTCTGGATGGAGTAGCCCTTAAAGAAATACATTAACACAAGTTTGAAGAGAGGCAGGTTGGCACAGTGGTTAATGCATTAATGTCACAAATCTATTATCTCAGATTCAAACGCTTCACCCAGTCCTTGTCAGCGGGAGTCTGCATGTTCTCCTGGGGGTTTACATGCGTTCTCCTGCCCTCCAAGGCTTGTGTGATCAGTGAATTGACGTTCCAGACTGGCCCCGCGAGAGCGTGCGCGTGTCACTGCAGTCAAAGCGGCAAAGGAGTCCTTGTGCACGATGGTGCCATACCCCCATGAATACAATAAGGTTGGAGGGGTCTGAGAAGGTTCTCTGTTTTATTGGAAGAGATTTAATTATAAAAGATGGCTCCAAAAACACTGGATGAAGGCATTTTTTTTTTTCTGACTGAAGATTGTAACAAATGTCGGCAGTCGTTTGCGTCACTTGGGTTCAGCGCACACCCTTGGCTTTGAAGTGAAGCCTCTATGGGGAGGAGCGCTTGAAAGAGGTGATGACACCAATATGGGGATGATAACTCGCTTTAGAGAGACAGAGCTGGGGGAGAGAGAGAGTGTGTGTCTCTGGGAGGGGGGTGATTTGGAGGTATGTCTTTAAAGACGCAGTTGTATTCATAGCAAGACCGAAAATAAAGAAATACATGAAAAGTGAAAGGCAAGCAGAAACAGATGTGATTGTTCTAACGGGTTTCCTTTCCCCAAACCGATTCTCTTTCTTTCTTTCTTTCTTTCTTTCTTTCTTTCTACACATCGGGTTTAATTAAAAGCTGCCTCTACTCACCAGACAATTTCAACTAATTCACTTGTTTCAGTTAATGTTATTAGTATGCTTTTGGCAAGTAAAAAATACAAAATTGAAACAAACCGAATCAAAACACGAGAGAGCTTAGAACAATGCATGTGTTTTGGGGTCGGGTGAGGGGAAATTTGAAGAAAAAAAAAAAAAAACACTGGGAGCGAAAGGGTTAGGCAAGAATAAAAGAACGCTGACGAATTACAGCAGCAGACAAGGCGAGTGCGTCAGTTCTGCGAGTCTCAAATCGTTTAGCGTATTCAAGGTGTGTGAGTGTGTGTGCGAGAGAGAGAACGTGAGACAGAGAGAGAGAGAGAGAGAGAGAGTGTGTGTGTGTGTGTGTGTGTGTGTGTGATAGAGAGAGAGAGAGAGATTCGGTGGTTTTGTAATACTAGGTTTCCCAATGACATCTCAATAAAATCTTTATGAATCAAAATGAAGACGCAAAACCGCCTAACACCCGCTTCGCAAACTAAGTTGAGAAGAAACGTCGCTAGGGAGCGCTAGAAGTGCATTGGAACATTTCTGTCAAAACGAATTTCACAAAACATCTGAGTTTAATTAAGGTACGGAGCATCTATAAGTTAAAGAAGAGCTCCGATTTAACCAACCCTCAAAATCTGACCCTTCTGCTAATTACATGATTTAAATCACCCAGCGAAAGTTAAATGCCTTGATATATGATTTACTTTCAAATCTATCTATCTATCTATCTATTATATAGTGCCTTTCATTTCTATCTATCTATTACAGTGTTTCCCAAACTCGGTCCTGGGGACCCCCTGTGGCTGCAGGTTTTTGTTCCAACCAGCTTCTTTTTTTAATTGAACTCCTGGGCTAATTAAGTGAACTGATATTTCCCAAGTTCTGTGTTTAGGGAACAATATAGAAATTTGAAAACTAAGTTTGAAAAAAAAAAATATTAAAATGCACCAAGCAGTTATATAGGAATAATGTTTTTTGTTTTCTTTTTAACAGTATTTTCATCTTGATTTTCATTCTACTTTTCTAGGTGTTCTAATTGTTTAATTAATCCATTATTTACTAATTAGTGGGTCTGACTCTAAAGTAGTTGCAGCCTTTGATTATTCAGTGTTGTTTGCCTGGGTGTCTGATCTACTTGTTTTAAATTGTCATTATTAAGATACAACGAATGGGGAAAAACTGCACAGAGAAAGGGCAAAGTATAATGAAATCAACAAAAGAGAGTTAAGCATTTAAATCTATAGCAACAGCACAAATATTTATAAATGTCTTCTAAATGTAAAAATCATGCTGCTGTGCTTTTCTCAATGTCGAATAAAAGAAAAAAAAAATACCAGCTAATTAAATGAAATCAGTGTTATCAGGTATTGTCACTGATTAAGAATCCGGTTGGAACAAAAACCTGCAGCCACAGGGGGTTCCCAGGACCGAGTTTGGGAAACTGATCTATTATATAATGCCTTTCATTTCTATCTATCTATCTATCTATCTATCTATCCCTACGGCATTAGCAAAACGTAACAAGATATAACAACAGGTTTGACACTCATATGCATATGAAATTAGGTCCTTGGGCTTTGAAAAGGTTTCTAATATTTAGAAAAATGATATATTTTTGCAGTTTATACCTGACAGGACACTGACAAACTAAGAAAGCCAAGCTGTCTTTCTCTTAAAATCTTAAAATCAGCGACCCACTGGTATTTCATTAATCTGATATCATCTATTCAGGGTTAACTTTGGAACCTGATAAGGATGTAAATAAAAGGTTATTTCTGAATCATTCATGAGAATCGTTCTTTTGGCAAGCAAAATAGTTCCTCTTTGGCACCTTTAAGAAGTAATAATAATAATAATATGTTCTTCCACTTTCTCAGTCTGTTTAGCCCTTCGTGAGGACGCGTGAGGAGTGTATGTCTTCATCTGATTCCAAACATTCTTGTATGGAGCTGGAAAGGAGTTCGATGAGACGTAAATATCGGCGAACCTAAATTTGGACAAAACAGGTTCAGAAAATAGAAGAGTTGCTTAATAATAATAATAATAATAATGTTATTGTATGCGATTTTTCCAAATTCTATACTAAAACTTAATTCACCCAATTAAAAGGAACGGTTGCACTTCACTGAGTTTTGTGGTTCCCTGTAGAATTTTTCCTTGACAATGAACCATTTCATTCTTGTAAGGTTTCTTTACATATGAAATTGGTTCTTTGGCATTTTAAAAAGATTTCTAATAGGCAGAAAACAGACATTTTCAATGTATATTAGGCAAAACAGTTGAAGAAAACTTGAACTGTGCCTGGGTTATGCAGAACGAGTCTTTTTAAAAGTAGGAACTTACTGGCATTTCACAAATGTTATAATTTATCTATGCCTATTTTATGGTCGCTGATACAGATTTCAATAAATAAAGTTTTTTTTTTTTTTGGAACATTCAGGATGAGTCTTTTGGAAACTGAAATTGGTTCCCCTATGGCATCGCTCTAAATAACCATTCGGCAATTTTATTTTTAATAGTGTGCATATCTGAGATCATTTTTTATTCTCATCTACTCGAGAATCGTTGAATTTCCTTGTTAGCGCAAAGCATTTCAGTGTCTCAAAATGTTTTTAATATGTTTACATGGTTCTCAAGGCTGAAAATGTTTTTTTTTCCGTTTTCAAAAATTGCTTTAAATTGTTTTCAGTGCAATAAAATGTCAAAGAGTTCCTAATGACTTTTTAAACAGCTAGTTGTTTTTATAGCACATATTCTCTCCGCATTCTTTCCTAATGAGTAAGAGAAATAAAAACATTTTATCAAGGAATGTATATGTGAATACTGGCGTGTTTTGTACGATTTTATTCCCTTGGGGATCGTAGATTTGGAAACATAAATTGAAGTTATAGTTTGCCAATACAAACGCTTTATTTTGACATAGAAATACACAGATACTGATACAGTCGCTGAACAGTTTTAAAGTTTGGTAAACAAGGCAGACTCTCACACATTCGTTTATTTTGTAGTAATTTATTGTTCATTCACTTTTTTGAGGTGTATTTATTTCATTACATGCGTAGAAGGTCTTAAAGAACAAAATAATATTTCGAGAATTCTGTGAAAAAAAATAACACATCTAAAATGTTCAATTGAAATGAATAATAGCATTAACGACAACATCAATAATAATAATAATAATAATAATAATAATAATAGTATATGCCCAGGATAAATTCCAGCCATACGAAACAGTAAAAGAAGAAACTAATGATGATCAGAAAACAGTGCACATATAAAATGAATGATTTCCACAGATCCTGAATCCTTACCACCCAACGGGATAAATATTTTACGAATATTTATGTTTAATAATTTTATGGTATATAATTTTATATATATATATATATATATATATATATATATATATATATATATATATATATATATACAGTTTATACTGTATATAGTGAACGACATAGTTAGAGTTTTTCGACAAAATGTACATTCTTCCCATTACTGAAATAAATGTAAATGTTAATCTAACCGATTACTCTTCCGAACGGCACACTCTCCAGAGACACAGAGAGGTGTGCGTGGGGCAGGTGGACACGTGCACAGAGCCATACGTGAAACGTCAGGACACGAGTGACAGAGGCTCGTGTGCAAACAGACGTGTGCGGTCGGGCGCGCATTTGAGCACACAAGCAGCGTGGGTAGGGCGCGACTATAAGAGAAATGTAGGGGAGAACATAAACGACACTCGCACGTGCACATCTCAGACTTACTGTCAATTTGACACAGCTCGTTAAAAATCAACAAGCAAATAAATAAACAAATTGCAGATACTCATGTTTTGTATATAACGAATCAATAATCATATATATATATATATATATATATATATATATATATATATATATTCAGCGTCCCTTTCTCTTCAAGTTCTTTTAAATCAAAACAGTAAAAACTCTACTCACATCATGAAACCTAATATCAGAAATACTAGAATCCAACTAAATGATATAAGTATTTCACATAATATAATAATCAAACAAATAAATAAATAGGAATTTAAAAGAACGAATGAATTAACCATTGAACATTTCTAGATGTTCGACCTGTATAACCTTCATCGTGTTGTTATCAGACTAATGGTGAGTTCCACTTGCAACACATCACCTTTCTCAGTTTGTACCACTGACAGACTAGTATTCATGACACATTTTTAGTTATTAGCAGACAAGGACCCGACGCATCGAGGAGGACATTTACATGATTTTGTTAATCTGTCATTTCTCTTCAAGTCTTCTCTTATATGTGGACAACCTGATGACCCTGAGTCGGGCGGAGCGGACTCTAACCCTTCGTGGTTGGCGGGATGCTGCTCGCTCCGAGACACGCGTTCTCTCTCTGCATGTGCTCCTCCTGTCCTGCAGCAAAAGCGGCGACCTTTCTCGTTCTCTTCAGCACCCGCTTCCCGGGACAGCAACCCTGTGGATCGCGCACTTGATAAACCCGTAAAATAAATAAATAAATAAATAAATAGTTATTTTTTAAAAAACATTTATTTAAACTATTATATGAAATGCGTCAGACTTTTAGGAACTCGAAACTTTAAATAAGTTCATGCAAAATTATCTTTAGCTTCCAGAATACCTTCTTCATATGCATCTCACAATGGTGTCTAGATCTGCCAAACACTGGAGGTAATGTTAAGAGATTTGAAATCAATATGAGATATCCAAATATATTACTTGGGCACAAACGCATATTGGAAGAGGTGGAAGTAAACCCGAGTGCTCAACGAAAATCTACACACAAACACACACACACCGAGAGAACGTGCAAGCGCTACACAGACTAAGAGAGGTTTATCGTGCTGCTAAAAAATTAGTCGATTACAAGGAAAAATCGCAGGTGTAATTTAGGTTATACAAAATGGGTTTTAAAACACTTAAAAATATTGTTTGAATCGACTTTAATGCAACTCGCCAAGAACCGGTATCTTCCTTTATAACGCCGTGTTTTTTAAGTAAAGAGCGTGACGGCAGTCTGACCCATTGTCGTGTTTACAAAATGTTCAATTTCACATTTTTTGTTTGTTCAGTGTTCATTCTTAAAAACATCCATCTGTCCATTTTCCAACCCGCTGAATCCGAACACAGGGTCACGGGGGTCTGCTGGAGCCAATCCCAGCCAACACAGGGCGCAAGGCAGGAAACAAACCCGGGCATGGTGCCAACCCACCGCAGGACACACACACACACACACCAAGCACATACGAGGGACAATTGATTCTTTAATGGCACTTCACTGAGTGTTACGGTTTTTCAAAGATTCATTGCTTGTCAAAGAATCCCTTTATTCTGGAAGGTGTTCTTTGAGCTTTGAAAAGGTTTCTAATATGTGGACAATGTAGAAATTTTGGCTATCTAAGATACTGACAGATGAAGATAAAGTACATGTTCCCTGCGTTATAGTATGCGGCCAGAGTCCTTTAAAATTCATAAACCCGCTGGTCTATCACAAATCCGTTATCATATACCCTTGTTCCTGCCTTACATTTTCATGGCTGGGATAGGCTGCAGCACCCCCGCGACCCTGGTCTAGACTGAGCGACTTCAGAAATGACGAGATGTTATTATATTCATTGTTTAATTCAGTCTCATATTCATATTCATTGTTATTTATAGTGTCGGTGTCTTTATGAAACCTTCATGTCGATGGTTATTTTGGGGACCTAAACCGGTGGTCCTATGGCGTCTCTCTGAAGAACCACATTGGTAAATGTATTTTTAAAAGTGCGGCTCGCACACATTTTTATTTTGAAATACTTTATTAAGCACACATGAACGATACCGTATTTTATGATGTGCTCTCCGACATTCTTGACTGGTTTAAACGGGTTTGGTGTACATATGAAAATGTAACTGCCCCAGAGTTCATAAATCTGTCTGTGAGGCTATTAAAATATTATTGCTGTTTACTCATTCATTTGTTCATTTGCTGCAATTTTATTTTAATTCAGGTCTTAAAAGAACTCAGAGCCTGTCGTGGTAGGTCAGGAAACATTTACCCCGATTCTCCAATCAACCTCATAAAGACTGATTTATTATTATTATTATTATTATTATTATATACGTGTCATTGTCACATGACCTGGCGAATAGTTCAGCGAGTGTATGCGTGGGTGGTCCCTGATTTATAGCGCCCTGCCCAGGGCTGGTCCCCCACGTGACTCTGGATTGAACTGAGATATTTGAGGAGGAAATGAGATGAACAGCTAATTGGCACATGCAGAAAATATCCACAGCAGTGGTGCTCGAGATTGGTACAAGATCTCAGGTGAGATGTATAATCTGTGGCTTTTTTCACCAGGCAAGGCGCTATATACAGTGTATTAAATGGTATAACTGCCAGGCAGCAACATGCACCTTTTCACAGCGAAGCTGAAGATAGACCACCCTAGGTTTTAAAACACATCAACTGTACTTTTTTTATTATTATTATTTTCATTCTGTAACAAAAGGTTGCTTGGATTCTTACATTTTGGCAGCATAATAAACAGCAATTATGTCGCCCGGGCTACAATGCACAGAGTGTCGATTCATGGCTGTCTGCAGCCGTATATAGGGCCCCTTTTTCTTTCTTCTTCTGCACCTGTATCCTTAATGGATAGAACAATGAAATAAGAAACCCTCTTGAGCTGCACATGATGTCCCGGCATGCCTCAACACCCATGTAGGTAGGACCCCCAGTCTTGCAGGTGAATGCATGCTTTCCAGCTGCCTTGAAAGCGAATCTGCTTCCTTTGAAATCCCATTTGGCTTTTGGCTTGCGAGGCGCTGCTTCGCGGTTTCCAATTTCTCCCGCATCGCTTTAACTTCATACGACTGAGATCTGGACACCGGTTACGGGTTTAGGGAAAAAAGAGTTGGCCCGACATAATGAGCGGTATAGACCTTTCATAGTTCAAGTAAATAGTGACAGAGGGGTTTAGTTTTTTATTTTCCCGATCCAATACGTAACGGATTCAACGACTCACTGATAAATGTCGTAAGGCATCGCGGGACGGGATTCAGAAACCCACCCTGGATAAAGCGCCATTCCGCAGGGTGCACTCACGAGCACACTGAGTTAAAAACTTGACATTTCACCAATTTAGCGGGTCTTTGGAGTTATTGGAGTCAGGAAATGCCAGGCTGGCGTGGGGAGAACGGGCAAAATCCTCTCAGACCGGGCTCTGGAATCAAACTCAGGGCTCTTAATCTGTGAAGAAGATGTGCTACTGTACTGCCATACATCCTCACATACATGTACATAGAAATGAAGCAGAAATTAAAAGACAGAAAATAGAAGACATTACTTTCCGAGCACTTTAGAATTCTTCCGTTGCCATGGTTTTGTGAAGCATGTGTGACGTACTGTGTATACTCCATCGTTTGTTTGGCCGTACAGGACTGCCGCTTTACCTCTTACTGGGATCGTTAGTGTTTGGTGGCCTTATGGTCTGTAGTTTGAAACTGAGCGGTCCGACGTGCCAAACCTCTTCCACATTTTCAAATTCCGCTACAAGTCCGTCCGCACTCTTATTTATTAACGGTGATGTTCCAGAAACAACAGAAAACCCGACGCTACAGGAGATCGAGAGCCAAAACCAACGCTGCTAATGAAAACGCAGCAATATTTTGATTTCATGCGGGTTGGTTAAAATTATTAATCCTTCCAATCCATCACAATCTTCTATAATCCGCGTTTCCTATTGTTGCATCTTCCCGGGACGCCCTGACGTGGAAGCGCACAATTTAAAAATTTACGAGGCGTGCGATCAGAACGTAGCGCAAAGAGCTTTCATTCATTCACAACTGTTATTTTAACACTCACGCCTTACTCAGTTACTCATTTTAACACGGCGACTGTAGTATGGCAGGAAAGCTGCTGAGTACACAGACAATTGGATTGAAGGGAAACAGAGCGCCCCAATGGGAAATTTCAAGTGAACATTAAGCTCAAAGTATGAAAATTCTGAGAAAATAAAGCTAAGGTTTACAAAAAAACGAGACATGGCGCTGGTCACTCACCTCATTCAACAACAAACATATAATAATAATAATAATAATAATAATAATAATAATAATAATAATAATAATAATAATAATTTAAAAAAAATTGACAACTACATTTGAACGGTCCTAGGACCTCCATCTGCTAATTCACTCATCATTATAATTCTTCATCTTCTTCTTTATTATCAGGTCAATCAGGGGTGGCAGGTTTTGGAACAAGAAGCAGATGTAATGAATTCATTTGCTTTTTAACTCCAGCTCAGTGCATATTTCAGCCCCCTGCGATAAGCTGATGGCCTTTCACTGCAGGACCCAGTGTTTCTGAGACAGACCCCCGGCACTCCAGCATCCTTGTTTTGGTTTCAGTGCATTTGACAAAATAAATTTGAACTGTGAGATTGTGAGTATAATTAGCCGGTTCACATTTGAGGAGTTTGAATCGATCTTCATACTAAAAAACCTGCAATCAGCCTAATATTGACATTTCTGAAGTGAGGAAAGGAAACCTAAAATATGGAGAAAACAAAAAACAAACACAGGGAAAACATGCTTCCTCCACACAGTTGATGATCTTATTTACTAATGTTTGCAGCCCGCCAAGGTTTTCATTTTTGTTAACATGTAGGCATGATTTATTTGACTGAACGGCGTTGAATTGCCGGTGAAAGAAGAGCAGAGAAAACACTGCACTTGTCCCCATCTAGCTGAGAAGTTCTCAGGTGCTGAGCTGGCGTTCACCTCTGGTTGCAGGTTGTCATTCCAGCCTGTTACACAAATCAGCAGCTCACTCCTGCATCTCACCGTCTCATTGTTTCATTAGATGGCTTTTCTTCTTCTTTTTTTGCCTTCAAAAACGTGGCAGTATGATATTTACATTCTGAAGAAATGCAGAAGTTTTTATTTTTTACCAAGATTTTGCAAGTGGAGCTATCTTTTACTATAGTCTTTCAAATGTATCTGTTTACTGTAAGTGTTCTCCCTTAGTTATATTAAATACTGATATGCAGTGCAGATATAAATATAAATGTCATCGTATATAGAAAAGGAATACCTGTATACTGTATATACTGTATATCCCAGTTGGTGAGGGGTTCCTTTTTGTGTGATTTTGGAATGTACTTCTAAATAGTTTGTAGCACACTGACCATCAGAGGGCTTCTATAAGAGCGATTTTAACTGACCTGACTGCTACAATTACGACCATTAATGAGGACCTTTTGTAAGTCACTTTGGACAAAAGCATCTGCTCAGCAAATAAATGCAATTACACATAATATACTAAAATAAAATAAAAAACCCCAAAAAACTAAATTTTATAGTAATGTATTAAATGTTCAACAAAATTAATAATAATAATAATAATAATAATAGTAATTATTATAATAATAATAATAATAATAATATTATTATTTGCAATGGACTGGTGCACTGTCCAGGGTTTGTTGTTTCGCCCCCCTCCACAGCACACTAGATCAGTGGTTCTCAACCTGTGGGGCGGGCCCCCCTAGGGGGGAGCAAAGTAACAAAAAGGGGGGCGCGAAGATGTGAAAAAAAGAAAAAAAGAATCAAAAATATGAAAAGAACATCTGTTGAAACCAAAACAAATTAACTTAAACTACATTCTGATCCTAGAACAATAAATATAGAGTTAGATAAATGGCGATAACAGTTAAGTAGGTATAATAAAATATACATCTACATTTCAAAAAAATGTTAGGGGGGTGCGATTAAAACTGTTATGAAGACTTGGATTTAAAGGTTGAGAAACGCTACACTAGATAGATAGATGGACAGATAGATAGACAGATAGAACTGAAAGGCACTATATGATAGATAGATAGATAGATAGATAGATAGATAGATAGATAGATAGATGATGCACAATATGATAGATAGATAGATAGATAGATAGATAGATAGATAGATAGATCTGTAATGCACTATATGATAGATAGATAGATAGATAGATAGATAGATAGATAGATAGATAGATAGATAATCAAATATAATGATATTGATTTATAAATAAGAAAACACTGGAGAAATTACAATGACACACAAACTATGTAATAATAAAGAATAAATGCAATTTAAATTAAACCCTTACAAAAGGATACAATTATAAATAAAATAAAAATAATATAACAGGACTTGAAAAACAAAAAAAAAATAATCAGCAGAAAAATGATAAATTCAAATAATCAATAAACTAATTATTAGCTCAAAGAAAGTGACAGTACCTATAAAATAAATAAAATGTAAATATATAAGAAGTTACACAGGTATACTAATATAGAATCATTTTGATTTAAAATAATTTAAAGTCGATAAAATCAAATTCTAATTTAAAAATGTAAATGAAATGAGTGACTTTCAAATGGTTAAATAAATAAACATATGCCTTGCTCTGAGCTGCTGGTTTGAGGTTTTGTTACGGTAAATAAACATTAGGATGACTGAAAACCCAAATTATTCAAGCAGTAAATGAATTTGCACGTTTGACGTTTCCACTGTAGATCGTCTCTTTCTCACTATTTACAGGTTTACGGTCCCGATGCCGTAACTGGCCTCGGTGTTCAAAGCCCAGATTGTTGTAGTGCCCTCCATGGCTGACTGACTTTCTCCCGAGGATGTTGTCATCTCTCTCTCTCTCTCTCTCTCCCAATTCCTCCCTCTTTCTTTTCCATAGGGGGCTCTGATGAGGGTACTGGACTTCTGCCCTGATTGAGAAACAAATGAGCGATGGCACTTGATTTGCGTCATCTCCTTTTCCTCCCACTCGCTCTTGCTGAGACAAGTTATTCCACTGAAACGTTTAGATTTATTTTTTTTTGTTTGCTGCCAACATGCTGAAAGTTAAAGACTGCTTCTACATGTTTATCAGAAGGCCAGGAATCCAGTTGAGATGTTTTGCTTCGAAAGCTGCCGCTGTTTTGGTCAAGCTGGTATTCCCCAACAAAATGATTTTCTGCGGGTGTCACACTTGTTTGGGTGTATTTTTTTGCAGTTGAAACAGATTATTTTAAGTATTTGTCAGAAACTTATTGAAATATTTATCATTTCAATGTTTTGTACAAAAGCCGGTGGGGCAGACAAGGACAAACACCTGCTTCCCCTCCAGGTGCCTAACAGCTCCTTGCTCTTCTCAGGCCCGTATGTTCATCTGAAGAGAGGTGACCAGTCCTAAAGCCTCTCACTTCCTGCCATTAAAGCTTCCAGTCCCACCACTTTCCTTGCTGACAGGTGGATTCCCCCCTCACTTTGCTCCAGTGTAGAACGCAGAGTTTTTAACATCACATAAAAAAACGAAGAGCTGGTTCAGTATGTTGCAACCGACTAAGTGTCCTCCACCCGCTTTTTTTTTTAAATCCACTTATTTATTTTCTTTCTTCTCTTCATTTCTCCACTGCTAATCTCTACTCGCCCTCTGCTAGCAACTCCTGGCTGGAAATGTGACACAAGGTAGACATCAAAGTTATTGTGTCTGGAGCAATGTCTGCTTTCAGCTGTAATAAGTACAGTACGCCTGCCAGCCATCATTCAAGAGATACATACTATTATTAAGCTATAAAAAAATCAAAGAGCAGTAGGAGGAGGCCGCACAATGCCTCTATTGTTGGGAAGGACGCAATATCAAATTAAGCACTTTAATAGTACATATATCTTTTGCCAGTTTCGACTATTAACATCATTTCCATATTGCTGCATGCATATTTTAAAGCAGGGATCCCCTGGGGGCAACAGGTGGCTGTTTGGTGACATACTGCAGCTCTGAGTAGGATCCATTGGCTCATCCGCGCAGGGAAGACGTCTATATTTTATTTAAATTGGGCATTAATAAGTGCTTTGTACTGAGGTACGCCTCCAGCACAGTGCCAGTTGGATTTGTTGACGGCTTGTGTCTAGAAGCCTTTGGTGTAAGGGGCTGCACTATCTTATCAGCCATGGGTCAGATCGTCCATAACAACATTCGAAGTGACACAGCTTCAGGTATTAGAAAAAAGCCAAATGTCTATTCAAACTTGTGCAAAAGTGGTCTACATGCAAAAAAGTGCTCACTTTTTTTTTGGGATTGGTCATAATTGGTCTGGCTTTCCAAGCTATTCTACAAATAGCACTTGTGTGTAATTTAAGGACCTAATAACGATAATGGTGGATTGTATACTAAAATTGTGAGTGACCTCTAGGAAGGAGAAGAGGCCATTTTGGTGCCCTCTAGTGGGCTATCGTGACATTTTACTTGCCACTCGGCCTGCTAAAGCTTGTCATCTACCATAAGGGTTCCAAAGTCGGTCCTGGAGGCCCACTGCAAGAACGTGTGGTCAGGGGAGGCAGGTATATATAATAATGATAAAATAAAATATATTTGTTCACTTCTCTGTGCTATAAATTTGTTTTCTGTATCATTCCAATAATTGTGATAATTTTTATAGTCAGAATCGATGAATGTGCGCATTTCATGTTCAGATAGAGGAGAGAAATGTGAGGTGCGTTAGCGACGAGCCTCACCTCACCTCGGACTGTGCTCTCCCTCACACACTGAGCTGATACATGTAATTGGCGCATGCCTGTTGCCATCTCTCTGTATGTCGCCAGTATAATGTTTGCTGAAACGTTTATTATACACCCTGACTTTCCACAGTCTGGCTAATATCTTTAATGATATTTAATGTGACATATTCAGTCTTGCCGATCAGACATAAAACCACAGTGAAAAGGCATAAAGTGAGGCAGACAGTACCGTGCCGCCCTGAAGGGGGCGCATGTGAGCCTAACAGGTGCTCTGTTCTTCTATGCAGACGCCCTATAAGTTAACGGTATCAGAAAATCAAGTGCACTGCAGCGGCCCGTTTATTTTTTTGTTCCGAACGACTGCCAAAATAGAAGATTAAGATTTTTAAAACTACAGGAAAATAACGAGGACTTTCACAAGAAATTGAAGGAGATTTTCGTGGAAAAGGATAGGTGCATGGACTTCGTTTATAAATAAAGGTAAGACCATAAACGGTTTTCATTTTTATAAAAAAAGTGGGATCAGACTAAAAAAAAAAACTATCCAATATTTAAAAACTAATTTTTGCCCTTAAATAAAATATTCTTTCCTTTTTCTTGTTATCCTTTTGTTGAACAGTCTCTTTTAAAATTGCATAAAGCTTCAGAATAAAAAACTTTTTTTTAAAATAAAAACTAAATATTTCAATTGAGGTCAAAATTGAAATCCGTTTTTTGGTACACCACTCTATACTTTCATTTGTATTGAATGAGTATGAATTGTGAAATTGCAACAGCACATTTAGAACACATTACATTTAAAGCGGTGACAGAGAGAGGAGAGAGCGCATTTGCTCTGTTGCCGCTGTAAATGTAACGTTCTTTCTTAGCCTAATATGTACCTTAATATGTGTGTGTAATGAATGCTGATAAGATATGAAACATAACCAGTAGTTAATGTGCATGATTCCAGTAGAATAGTGAATAAGCTACTCTTTTGGGTTGATATATTTGTAAATCTGACTCTGAAGGAGTCAGTGCCTCACCAGCCATGAACCTCAACGCACGTCACTGACCCACTGTGGCTTCAGGTTTTTGCTTCAACCAGATAACATTTAATTAGCTGGTGTTTTGTCTCTTCTGTTATTCTCTATACAGAAAAGCACAACAGCATGATTTTTAGATTTATAAGAAACTAGCAAAATACCCGCACTTCGCAGCGGAGAAGTAGTGTGTTAAAGAAGCAATGAAAAGAAAAGGAAACATTTTGAAAATAACGTAACCTGATTGTCAATGTAATTGTTTTGTCACTGTTGTGAGTGATGAGTGTTGTTGTCATATATATATATATATATATATATATATATATATATATATATATATATATATATATATACACACACAAACATAAACATATATATATATACATATATATATATACATATATATATATATATATACATACATACACACACACATATATAAACATATATATACATATACATACATATCTACATATATACACACACAGCTATTTCATACCAGTGCAATACGCTGTTTGTTAAAACGGTTGACTCCCGCTCTTACGTGCAATAACAAATCAAATCATTCAGTTGTCTTTGCTCATATGTCATTTTAGAGCTGGACGCCTGGCATCTTTTTGGCCACAAGTTCGTTTCTGTTTGGTGTGAGGTTCTGTGTTGTGGAGATTCTCAGGATGGATTGCAGGTGCTCATCAGTGAGGCGACTCCTGTGTGATGTTTTGTTAGTCTTTATCACTGAGAAGAGCTTCTCACACAGATATGTGCTACCAAACATGCACAAGGTTCGAGCCGCATGTAGACGGACTTTTTTTGTTCTTCAAAGTCACCAAAGCGCCGTGCAAACTCAGTGCGCAATAACTCTAGCTTCGCAATAACTTGCAGCATCATAAGGTAGACTTGATTAATGCGGTAAGTGTTCGGCAAGGCAGCTGAAGCGCTGCATTATGGGATCTGTAGTTTATTGTGTTACCAGCGCTTCATATACCCGGCTTTAATAACAATAATACAGTATATAAAATGATCTCGCGGGCGGATATAATTACACGCCGGGCGGATGTGGCCCGCCCTTGAGTTTGACACATATGGACTAAATAGAACTTGAAAAGATATATTTTTCAAATGTGATCGCAATTCAGATAGAGTTGACGCAAGACTACAGCCTGCATGCCTCAATGAGTCATCCTCCCCTCGCTCTTACTTTTTTACCGTTCATCTAATGAATACACTGAGTATGGCTTTACCAAAACAATCATTGATGGTGAATAAAGTATCCATTATTCGAGTATGTAGAGCGGGATATATATATACCCGCGTATCGCAGCGGAGAAGTAGTGTGTTAAAAAAGGTAGAAAAAGAAAAGGGAACATTTTAAAAATAACGTAACATGACTGTCAATATACAGTATTTGTTTTGTGAGTGTTACTGAGTGTTGCTGTCATCAAGGATTTGATTATCATTATTTCTTTCAATCAGGTTCGTATTTGTAGGATGTGTTGTGTTCAAGTTACATTCCGTGTTTGTCAATCGTTGTAAAGATGACAGGTTTCTTTCATCGATTCGTTTCTTACTGCATCAATAAACAGCTCGTCGTCTTCTTTATCTGAGACCTGACACACTGCATGCACAGGTTTTTTTACACTGTCTTCCTTTAGCGGGACATTGACTTTTTCCACCGTGTGCTTTGTTTCCACAGTAGCTGCATTTATGAATATGCTTATCAGACGCTTCATATTTTTTGCTGCCTTTTCAATTGTGTAATTCGGTTTTGTTCAGCTCTTTGGAACTGTTGCTTTTATCTGTGCACTGCGTCAGTTCACGTGAGCCACTCGGTGTACTTGCATCGAAGGTTCCCAGCTGTGCTGGTGCCATCTCGTGCTATGTCCATAGCTTTATTTAATGTTACCTTAGTCCTGGCACTTAAAACTTTCTCTCGCAGTTTCACTGAGTTTGTGTCAAACACCACCCTGACCATCTCATCTTCCTCTCCATAAGCACAGTCCTTCACCCGTGAATATTTACCCGTGGCAGTTTGCTATTGGATTGCCGCTGACAGACGGCCTTATATGGGCAGGCACTAAATTACAAACACCAGCGGCAGCCTGTCTATGAACTTAATTTAAAGTGTAGGTTTACATCGTGCTTTGTTTCCGAAGTAGCAGAACTCATGAATATGGTTGTATATGTCACTCGCTCGCTTCTTGTTTCGCTGCCTTCTCAATTATATAATGCATGTTTTCTTCAGCGCTTTTTGGAGGTCTTCCTGGTTTTCTATGTACTGCGTGATTACGTGGGAGGCGTGATGATGTCACACAAAACTCCGCCCCCACGGCGTTGAAGCTCATCTCCATTACAGTAAATGGGGAAAAACTGCTTCCAGTTATGACCATTACACGTAGAATTTCGATATAAAACCTGCCCAACTTTTGTAAGGAAGCTGTAAGGAATGAACCTGCCAAATTTCAGCCTTCCATCCACACGGGAAGTTGGAGAATTAGTGATGAGTCAGTTAGTGAGTGAGTGAGTGAGTGAGTGAGTGAGTCAGGGCTTTGCCTTTTATTAGTATAGATTTAGAAATATTTCTATTTTTTGCTATAGATTTACAGTACATGCTTAACTGTTTCATTGACTTCATTATATTTTGCCCTTTCTCTGTGCAGTTTGCACCCTTCATTGTATCCTAACAATGCCAATTAAAAACAAGCAGAGCAGACACCGAGGCAAACAACACTGAATAATCAAAGGCTGCAACTACTTTAGCGTCAGACCCACTAATTAGTAAATAATGGATTAATTAAACAATTAAAACACCCGGAAAAGTAGAATGAAAATCAAGATGAAGATATTTCTAAAATATAACTGCTTAGTACATTTAATACATTTTAATAACTAATTAATAACTTAGTTTTCTAATTTCAATATTGTCCCCAAAACACAGAATCAAGGAAATAACAGTTCTCCTAATTAGCACAGGAGTCCAACTAAAAACAGCTGGTTGGAACAAAAACCTGCAGTGACAGTGGGACCCCAGGACCAAGTTTGAGAACCCCTGATCTACCATCTTGGAACTTTGGTTGGAAAATATGGAAGTACAGTATATTATACGGAAATGCTGCTGAAGAGTATTTGAGTGGTATGTTAATAGCGTAAAGCTCCCAAATTTCACTTCATTCTAAACCTTGTATTGCTATTGATTCTTAGGATGTCAATGTAGTGTGGAGCATCTCCGTAAATGGTATGCATCAACAACTTAGCCTGTCGTGAAGAAAGGTAGTGAGGTGGTCAATACCTGCCCTCCTATCTTCCCTTTCTTCATGTTCATAAGCTGAGTTTCGCCACTTATCTCATAGAGCAAATGGGAGCTTTGGAATAATTGTACTGATATTTTCATTGCTGTTGAATGCTTCATGGCTCCCTGTATTGGCCTGTTAAGAAAGGTTGCATATCAGGGCCACACATCATTCTACTTTATTTGAGGCCATTTCGATGCTTTTCCCACGTATGCATCGGCTATGAATATTTGATCGCCATAGTAACTTTCAAGCAACCCTAAGCCTTCCCTTGGTGGCATTCATATGTTAGGTAGATTGCCAAGAGGGGACTGGGCGGTCTTGTGGTCTGGAAACCCTACAGATTTTATTTTTTTTCTCCAGCTTTTGGAGTTTTTTTTTTGTTTGTTTTTTCTGTCCACCCTGGCCATCAGACCTTACTTATTCTATGTTAATTAATGTTGACTTATGTTTATTTTTTATTGTGTCTTCTATTTTTCTATTCATTTTGTAAAGCACTTTGAGCTACATTTTTTTGTATGAAAATGTGCTATATAAATAAATGTTGATTGATTGATTGATTCGTGTGCAGCCTTTAGCCATTTCTTGAGGATGACCTCTAGTATACTGGATCATATAATCTAATTTATCTTGGGGGCACTCTAACACATCACCTACAACATGATCAAAGGCCCTGATGAAGTGTGCATAAGCCAATGGGTTGTCTGAAAATAAAGTGACCTGCCCATGTGGTACATCACATGTTATTCCTCTTGCCCATCTCTTTGCTGGGCTAACATCATAACAGCTTTGGCGACCGCCTTCCAACTTGCAGTTTGCCAATGCATTAACCAACACATATCTTGCCTGAAACTCTGATTGTCTGCTTCTGTCGTTGATTGCTCTTGCTTGCCTGTCTTAAGCTCTAGCTCTCGAAGCCTTTGAAAAATTCCATCGAGTTCTGAATATGTAGGTGTGGCTGTTGAAGAGAGGCATACGGTTTTCTGATGAAAAGATGTAGCCACGCTTATCCAAAATTTCCAAAGTTCGGCAGCTTTAGTTTGCTTCATGGGACACTAGCAATAGTGTGACATGTTGAAATGATTCCACATACCAAATATCTTCATTTTTAAAAGCTTTAGTAAAAGTTCACAGTAAAACACAAACATAGAGATAGAATAGGTATTGCAAAGTAAAAAAAAAATCATGTTAAAGAAAAGTTCTAAAATACAACCGGTGGCGACAGGTAGAGTGACTTGAACAGAGGCTGGCACGTGAGTGAGGAGGGCTTCACCCTGGCTCACCATTCCTGATGTCACTTCCACCTCCCCTTGGCCCTCAGTCTCTGTCTCGAAATAGGAAGAATAAATCGTTCCTGCAAGCGAATTATGATTCTTAGCGCAATGGGAGAAGTTGCAAAATCAACTGGAATGTTCAAGCAAATTCTAGACAAAAACCTGATCTAAATCCATTAAGTACTTCTCTCATTTGCTAGCTAAGTGGAGGTAAGGTACTCTCCAAGGTTGGTGCACCTCACTCGGATTTGCGCAAATAAATCGGTTACTGTAAGTGATCTATGATACATAGCGCAATGAGGGAAGTTGAAAAATCAACCAGAATGTTCAAGCAAATTAAAGAAAAAAAATACGATCTAAATCCATTAAGTAGTTCTCTCGTGAAAAGTGGACAGATGTTGGATTCCATATATAGAGAGATATCTTGTATCATTTCTTTAAGTTAGCTTATACAGTCAAACCATTTCTAAACGGTCAGAAAACTGTATACCTATGCCATTCATAAACTGCATTCTATCTCATATTAACTTATAGGGGATGAAAGGCTATACCATAATCTATAGCCACGAAAGATATTCAAATTAAGCAAACACTAGTGTGGGTTTAGCTTAAAGCTTTAACCTTCTAAGATTGGCTCTTACAAGACTGATCTATTGAGCGCACTTACTCAGAAGCTGCTGTAAATACGTATTGTGTAAATTAGATGAGAATTGGGAATACCCTTAATTGGTATAGGTCAAGTGATCAGGTCACCACTTTTTAGGAAATAATTAAGTCAAAACTCAGCATACATCATTTTTACTTTTCATTCAGAAATGATGGGTACTTTCCTACTGCAAGAACTTTTTTCAGGAACCAAGGACTTTATATACATTTAGGAACTTTTGTAGCATTCCCTCCACTAGAACCCGCGCCACTTGTACTTCTTGGTTCTTTTTATCTCTCCTACTCCGGGGTATGTAGTTTCTGTTTAACAAGGAACTATCCTGGGTGAGGCTTGGGCGAGGAATTGTGCTGATTGGTTGACCACATGTACTGGCACCATTTTACAATTCTCTTGGTAGTGTTGGACTTTGGAGAGTTTTCAGTGAAGATGGAATGCCGCACTTTGAATCGAAATACAGTGGTACCTCAGTATACGTACTTAATCTGTTCCAGATCCTTGGACTTATACCAAACAGGACGTATACCAAACTAATTTTTGCCATAAGAAATAAAGGGAAAATGATTAATCCGTTCCCAAGGAAAAAAAATCCTATTGTTTTTAGCATATTATACATTGATGGGGTTGTATAAAATAATTTAAACACTGCTTAATACTAAAATACATAAATACAAAAGCAATTAGCTGAAATAAATGAAAATTTAACCTCAATTTACTTTTTAATAGCGTCTTTGTTTTTCACAATCGTAGATCCTGTCGTTCTTGGCATATGGTATGCAGCAGCCATGTCTCGGATAAACATGCCACCTTCATACTTTTCAACGATCAATTCAAATTTACGTGAAAAAGCACAAAATCACATGAAAATTCACAGAGAGTTATAGCTTGGGTTGTTCACTGAATGCTAGCAACTGGCGTACTGACGCTCGTGGGCAGTCGTGGCTTTGTCTCGAGAGAGGTAAACATGGGTAGCGTGCGGTGCTCTAGCACGCGAGTTGTATTCCAAACAAAGCTCGTATACCAAGCAAAATTGTTCGCGTCCAAAGCGGACGTATACCAAGGTACCACTGTACATAGAAGCAATAATCTCCCCTGTGAAGTCATAATTGCTTCGAATCAATTGTACCACACTTAACGCAATACATGAAAGGTGTACATCGTATGTCGAAAAAAATAATAATAATAACGATAATAATAATTATTATACGAGGGATGTTAAAAAAAGTTTCCGCACTTCGTATTTTCGTTAGAAACGGTGAAGGCGGAAGAAGCAGTAATTAGGTATTAAAATGTTGGTACGAATCTGGGAAAATTGCATCACAAACAAAGGTGACTATGTAGAAAAGTAATGTAATTTGTTTTTAAAATGCTTAATCAATAAAGTTTAAAAAAGCGCATAAACTTTTTGAATGTCCCTTGTAATAATAATAATGATACATTTTATTTATATTGCATCTTTCTCAAGTTTAAGGTTCATGAAAGCAAAGTTACTGTGGTGGGACAATGCCTTATGAAGAATCCTCCCATTATCTGCCATAAAGTACAAGCAGAGAGCATTTGGAACCCACTAACTCTGTCAAATTAAAATATTATTATAAGTGTAATTTTGCATATTTGATTTATTTGTTTTTCTCAGGTAAGGATTCTGGTTTATTTCTTACTTTGATAGCTTTTCACAAAGGATATTTTGTCTAATTATTGTTATTTACATGACACTGCCTGCTGGTGTCACGTGTTCATTCCCATTATACAGATGACATCATGACAATATTTAAACATGATGGTTGCATTTTCCACAACTCTGTACAACTTTCATTAGTAGTTTCAGATTCAAGTAGGCCCAGTGCAAGGTTTTGATGTTTAGTTTCGACTTCTATTCGTTCTTGAACTGACTGAGAGTGAGGCAGTAAAGTTTTTGAATGCTAAATATCAGGGGCCTCATTTATAAATGGTGCGTACGCACAGAAATGTTGCGTAAGAACTTTTCCACATTCAAATCGCGATGTATAAAACCTAAACTTGCTATAAAGCCACGCACTTTTCCACGGTACCTCATACCCTGTCGTATACAAGTTCTCCGCTAGGTTTTGCAGACTGGCGGCACCCAGCGTCAAAACAGTGCTACTGTTCCTGTGTGGTTATCCTTTCTTTTCCTGATGCGGCTTTATAAGTACTCTGCAATTAACCTCATATTGTTTATTAGTTTAATGCATCTGATTGTAATTAACCAGTAACAATATAATGGTCCATGGAATGGTCAAACTATTCCAAATACCATAACTGCTTTAGCGTTGTTACTCTCACTGCACTTTCTTCTTCTTCTCTCAGCTGCTCCCGTTAGGGTTTGCCACAGCAGATCATCTTTTTCCATATTACTCTCACTGCACCACTCGGAGCAGCTGATTGGAAAGAGAATTATCGGTATACAACATCAGGCACACGCTGCCTCAGCCATGCTTCCTATTTGAACTGCTTCTTACATGGCAAACGCTTCAAATCTTTACTGTATGGAACTCGCGGTTCAGAAAGAGTTTCATCCCAAGAATTCTAAACGCACTCAATCAGTCCATCAAGTGCTCCTTGTAGAACTGTTAGTACTTATTAGTACAATCACCTCACTTTAAACTTGCACTACAGTTATAATATTGCACAACCTGAGCCACTTTTATACAGCGGGTATTTGCATATGATGACGATATCATTTTTAAGATGAAATGCAGCAAAATTTGTTTATTATACAGTATTATACAGATAAAACTTTAACTTCATTTAAATAATCTGTATTGTTAATAATGAAAGGACACGGTGTTGCTATTCTAGCAAGGATCTGGGGCTTTGCTCCACTCGCACTGTATGCTTCACTGGGACTGGCATACAGGATAAAATAATTAAACATGTACTACAAAGATATTTCAATATTTCTTAAAAGTTTTGAAGAATCGGCGTTATAAGCTTACAGATTACTTAACGTCCATTACAGAGCTGATTGTGTGGCGATCGGTTACTTGGAGAAAGAAAAATAAGGACAGGAATTGGAGGTTAGTACGTTTGAAAGAGACAGTACTGCAGGGGTGGCCTTAGGCATGTGTAAACTGTGCACCTGCACAGGGCCTCCAAATCCCAGGGGCCGCCACGCCAATATATATTGAATATAAAACAGAAAGAGAAAATAACGACACAGCTAAAAACGCAGCAGCAAATTCTGGCAAAGGTTAAACGCTTGTGTCATGAGCACGAGGCGGCTATGCAGTGTCCGCAACAGACGTGGCCATCCGCCGTGCATAAGATACCATATTGACATTGTCGGGTGAAGGACCCACCGATTCCTCCTCTGCCCAGGGCCGCCCTTGAGTACTGCTGCAATAAATTATTTCATCAAAGGTCGCGCACAGTCACTGGGCCACCATGTTTAATCACGTGCTTTAACTCCTATCATCATGAAGATGACATCACGTATACATCTCAGTATTTTAGTTATTCAGAGAGCTGTAATATCAGGAATGTAATGGATTCTGTGTACAGTCGGAGGAAGAGAGCCGGTTTAAGAAGCAAGTAGTGATTCACACACATAGAAGATCAAATACAAAACAAAGCATTTAACGAGCTACTTTAATTACGATGTGATTTGAGAAACTGGTTAATTAAATGATTTTAAGATGAAGTTTATAATGTTCTACTAAATGACAAAATAAACTACGTGATTAAAGTGGACATTTCGAGACTGAAGTTGACATTTCGTGTTTTTTCCTCACTGTGTGCCTTTTTTCTCTGTACCCTAATAAACTTTCATATGACACTCAGACGGTGGGCTACAACTCGGCTTTTCACGGCGACTTTGATATCTGACTTCTTTTTTATTTCGGGCACTGTGCGACTTTGTGAACTTGAACTTTCAAGTTTCTCCAACACGCTATGTCACTCGATCAACTTCCTTTTGTTGATTCCATTCCATTTTCCCTCTTGCTTTTCCCATTGTCTTTTCACAGAACGCTGAGGTTAAGGGCTATTTATATTGATTTGCATATTCAAAGTGGTGTAATTCTGGGATGAGACGGGGCAGGACAGCACGCGTGTGCACAAGTGTTACTTTTCATGCTGACCGGGATTTATGTAGCGGAAGAACGCGGAAGTTGGTGAATGCACATATTCCTGCATCTGGATTTTTCTGTGCATAAGCACATTTCGCCTTTTGTGCTTATGTCATGTTATAGAGCAAATTCTACGCACGCGTTATGCATGAGGCCCCAGGAGATGAAATGTAGTCAAGGAACAAGCAGAAAATTTAAAATCTATAGTCAAAAAGCATGGTACCAAAAAACAAGAGTAAAGTTCTGAAGCTAGGAAGTTAATTGTCGCACACTAGCACAGGGATTATCGACAAACTCAGTTAAGAACATGGACACCGTGCTAACAGGCCACCAGAAGTATTCACGGGTGCAGCATAGAAGAAGCCCGCTGCCTTAATTCCAGTTGGGAGGAAGAGGGATGAAGCTTGCTGAGGGAGGAGTGGTGGTGAACTGAAGAAGACAGAGAGACAAAGTGCTCTGTCATTGTGCTTTATAAACTGTGCTTCATTGGCTGTATTATGGGAAAAGAAAAGGAAGTGTTTGCCATAGCTGAATAAACTTGGGTGCTGTGCTGAACTTGTGTCTGCATCTGTCTGTGTCAGGTGTTGGGGAGCTGAGTGCCCCTGGCGGGCCATGACATCAACCAAAAGCAAAAGTCTCAGAGAACCAAGCCACAAATTTGTTAAAATATAAAAAAGCAAAACAGAAATAATAATAAAAGGCACTCATAAAAGATTTTAAGAGTTAACCACAAACACTGCGACACTGAGTCACACAACGTCTGAGAGGGTGTCCTTAGTAACAAACACTCACGTTATGGCAAAACAGAAAAAAAATAATATTGCATCATAGTAAATATAACAAATATAACAAATCTCATATTAAAACAAAAGTCAAAAGTAAAAGTGAAACCAAACTCTACAGGTTTCAAAACACCAGAAAAAATACGTACATGCCATTTTCTAACTCACTTAATCCAGATGATGGTTGTGGGGGTTTTTTGGAGCCTATCCTGGTAATCATAGGGTGCAAGGCAGGAACAAACACCTGATAGGGTGCCACACCATCGTAGGGTGAACACACACAAACACAAGCACACACTAGGGCCAAGTCTTTGCATGATGGGAGAAAACCCATGCAGACATAAGGAGAACACTCAGGGGAAGACCCACAATGTGAACTCTGGTCTCCTTACTGCATGCACAACCATGGCAAGAAAGAAAGAAAGAAAGAAAGAAAGAAAGAAAGAAAGAAAGAAAGAAAGAAAGAAAGAAAGAAAGAAAGAAAGAAAGAAAGTGTTAAATCCAGAAAAAAATTACAGAGAATGGGCTTATTGTTATTGTCACGTTTGCATGCACAACCATGGCAAGAAAGAAAGAAAGAAAGAAAGAAAGAAAGAAAGAAAGAAAGAAAGAAAGTGTTAAATCCAGAAAAAAATTACAGAGAATGGGCTTATTGTTATTGTCACGTTTGCTGATGACACAGCTATGGTGGGCCTGATCTCTGCCAACAATGAGCAGGCTTACCTGAATGAAGTGGCGAGTCTGTCTCACTGGTGTTAGGACAACAGTCTGCTTCTGAATATCAGCACAACAAATGAGTGAACATCGAGTAGCGAGGATGGACAGTTTCAGATAACCTCATTGTCCACATCACAGAGGACCTGACCTGCTCCAAGCACATCAACACCTTGGTGAAGAAGAAGCAACAACATCATTACCAACCCCAGGGATTAGAGGATGTCCTCCCACTTACCAAAGAACTTTTTAATATCCACCACTAAAAATATTCTGACAGGATGTATTATTGCCTGGTTTGGGAAGAGCATGGAGCAGGACCACAGTGTTCTGAAGAGAGTGGAATGCATCATCGAGTGTGCACTCCCTGGCATCAACACCAAGTGAAGACAGACCAGGGAAAAGAAAATGATCAATAATTCCAGCAATCCCAAGAACCCAATGTTCTCTGTGCCGTGGTCATGTAAACACAACCACTGTCTAAGGACCACGTGAGAGACACCGAGGAGGAGTAGGAGCTTCTGGCCACAGTCCACCAGCATGTTGAAGAGGGAATGTCTCTAGAAGTACATGATGCTCTATTGTTAGCTCTCTTACATTAAGTTATTTACGGTATTTTTAGTTATTATTTATTATTAATCACATATTTAAACTATTTTTGATATTTCTAAAGTCGTGTATTTCTGTTAGTGTCCATTTATATTCATTTTAAAGGCACAGTCATTAGAGTTGAGCAACAAAGCATTTCATGACATATTGTACTGCACGTATAACTTGTTTGTGACAAATAAAATTGGATTTGATTAATCTAAAATATATAGGGACCAAACAAGAGCCCTCCTTCTACAAGCCCATTGTCTTTGTGTGCTCATGAAGATGTGCCCAAAAGACTTTAAATGGACCAGGAAACTAAGACTGGGTTTATTTAAGGAGCTTAAAAAAAAGCTAGGAGAAATTCAGATATTGAAAAGACTTTCTAATGAAGAGGTGTCAAAGTACAAACCAAAAGGCAAAAATATTGCAGATTCAAAATTTAAAACATTCACATGATCTAATCTGAAAGTATGGAAGCCAGAAGCTTAAATTGTTAATATGCAATTAATGCGTAAGGATGTCAACTCAAGCTTCCTGTAATATCCACAAAGTACAATGAAATTCATACTTGCATGTCTTCTCAGAACACATGACAAAAATATAATACAAAAAAAAACTAAACACATAAATGAAATTAAATTTATAAAAGAAAAAGTATGCTTAGCATGCAAGTTGTGTTCAATGTGTACTTATACAAATGAGAGATTTCAGGATTTGATTTTTAATAAATTTGCAAACATTTCTGAAAATGTTTTCACTTTATCATCATTGGTTATGGACTGTAGATTTATGGGCAGATGTAGCAAATGTATATATTTAAAACTCAATCTACAACACAATAAACTGTACAGAACGTGAGGAGATCTGAATGCTTTCCGAACTCACTTTTCCCGCGGATATGTCGGGGCTTGATTTTACAATATAATTTCTGGTATTTTATAATGTCGGTCATAAAGGTCGAATGTGGAAAACTCACTCTATTGGTCCAAGAGATTATGATATGCTAACGCCCACCTGAGAGAGCAACCACTGAGCACACAGCCTTGTATTGTTCCTACGTGACCACACGGGAATACCCGAACTATTCCGAAGCGACGTTTGCACTGTTCTGTGTTTTTTGTATCTCATACCCTCATACACCTTTATCGTAAGAGCATCCCTTATCTACGATGGAGCATTCGATCGGAAGAAAATATGAAGCTCGTCTTAAATTAAATGTCATTGAAGTGGTGGAAGAAATTGGTAACTGCGCTGCTGAAAACAAAATTCGATGTGTCTGAGAAACTGGTGCGAGATTAGAGGAAAAATGTAAGTGTCGTATAACTTATACGCGAGTATATACGGTATACAAAATATGTGCACTAGTTACAACTCTTAGATGTTCATACACACTGTTAGCTATGTTGCTATGCATTTACTTTTGTGTAAGTATGTCACTGTGTAAAACTTGGCAAAGACAGACCTCCTTGTTATCCCAGCTCATTCACCTATTCAACATCCCATCTCTGTTCAACTGAGTTCACCATCGCTAACACCCACCAAGTCGGTATGCAACTTTAGGGTGGTGATTGATGACAAGCTGTCCTTCACTGGAAATGTTGCTATGCTCTGTCAGTCTTGTAGATTTACACAATATCCACAACATCAGACCGCTTCAGATGATCTGAGATGATTCAAAATACAGTGGCACGTCTGGTGTTCAAAGAGCTGAGGTGCTGGGCACGTCACTCCTCTTTTGTATCTTTTTGTTTATTCTGTTGTTTTTCAAAAATTATTTTGTGATTTTTTCATTAAATATGCATTTTTCTGTATTTCCTTCTTTTTTTTTAATTTTCTGTTTTATTTATTTGCTCTGTTGCACTTTTCCCTTTGTCTTCTGTTGTTGTTGTTTGCATTTGTTACATTTCCTGTTCTTTTAATTTGAACCCAAGAGGGCAGGTTCTCCAGACTTGGCAACAATAACAAGAACAATTTATGTATTGTATAGCCCAAACATCACACAAGGAGTGCCGCAACCATCCCTGTTTTTGACAGGTCCCCAGCCTTGAAAACTTCCTAAGAAAACAAGAAAAAAACTCCCAAAAAAACACTTGTAAGGAAAGAAAAATGGAACAAAATCTTGAGAAGGGCAATTGAGAGAGACCACTTTCCAGGTAGGTTGGGCTTGGGGTAAATACAATACAATACACAGAACAGAACACAAGCGATCTTCTTCGCAGATCTAGATGGCCAATCTATCATTGCCACCACAGGAATACAATACGATGGTATAATAGTAATAGTGCAAACTACAAAGCAAAATTCAAGAGCAGATGATATCACATAATATAATTCAGAGTCCTAGAGACCCTGGCCATCAAGCTGCCTCCCCCTTTCTGGCCATTCCACAGTTGAGACAGTGTTGGGCCAGCCAATCCAATGAAAGGACCCCTCTACCCGATGATTCCTGTGATCCTCCATCAGAGATGACTTTTTCCATAGGCAGGCAAGCAACTTGGCAGTAGGGCAGTGGCACCAAGTGCCACATTTGAGTATTGAGAAGAGAAACAGAATAGGTGAGGGTTAGTAACAAATTCTAACTACCATATTACTTATGTTTTAGTGCTAATAACTAACAACAGACATGCAGTCTGTACAGTTAATCAGCAGCTCTAGTCAGGATATGCTAAACTGAAGCAGTGAGTCTTCAGCTGAGATTTAAAAGCTGAGACTGAAGGGGCATCTCTTATTGTAGCAGGCAGACCACTCCACAGTTTAGGGGCCCTGTAACTAAAAGCTCGACCTCCCACTGTTATTTTATTAATCTTTGGAATCATAAGCAGATCGACATCTTGACGTGCACTCTGGTTTGTAAGTCACGATAGGTTTAGATAAGTAAGCCAGACCTTGACAATTTAAGGCTTCATATGTTAAATGGAACATTTTAAAATGTGCCCGAAACTTAACTGGGAGCAAGTGTAAGGATTTAAGAGCTGGAGTTATGTGTTTGCATTTTTGGCAGTTGCTGCCTGTGGTTGGCCTATTTATTAGATTAGTTGACCACAAGCACTGACATCATCTATTTTTAAATCTGAATTTCATTTTGGTATTAATTTATGTACATTTAAAGAATAATGTTAATGTTACCTTTTTATTTTTTACTTGAGTCTTAGGCCTATTTCTGCCTTGGAATCTTAAATCTCTGTAATCTGATGTAAAAGTCATCTTCTCTGTTACGGTCAACCTTTGCTTTGTTTTTTAAACCATATCAACTAATTCCTTAAATTAATTCTCTGAAATAGTAATAAATGCATTTGTGATAACTAGTGATAAGCGAGCACCAAAGTGTTCGGGTGTTCGGTCCGACCACATCGTGATGTTCGTGTGCTCTACCGAGCACCCGAGTATAATGTGAGTCAATGGGAGACTGTGGTATAGCGGGTCCACAGCTCACTGAGCAAAGGCAATTCATTTTAAATAAATAATCACCGCTCTCGCGGCGGCTAAGTGAAGGGGCGGTGGGCCATGGCGAGCCGCGGTACGCTCGGGGGTGTGGGCGTTTCTCACCAAGTGTACAGGTGAGGAACTGCCCACATCCGTGATTGCTCCCGTGGCTAATACGTTACAGGTGTCATGGCCCCTCGTCATTTAAAAGAAGCGGTCGGGAGGGGGGAAGAGGAAAAGAAAGACAGAGAAGGAAACGGAGGTTGGAAGCAGGAAGGAGAGAGAGAAGAGAGAGCGCGAGCAAATCAGTGCAGCAGGAAGGAGGCGAGCAAAAGCTCGTAGGGAGCTGAAGGCCGCCCGCAGAAGTTTGTTTTTGCAGGGCGGGAGTGACCGGGAAGGTGCGGGACTCTCCGCAGACAGTAGCGGGAGTCGGGACTTGGGACGTAGTGTTCCCTGTGTGAGAGCCTTGGTCACACTGGAATTCCCAAGTCACTGTCACGGGGGGAGCCGACTGGAGCCAAGGATCGGGAAGGCGACTGGCAGTGGTATTAGCAGCAGGAGTAGGCAGAAGGTCAGGTGCATTGAGAGCGTCTCGCCTGTTGCAGGGCCCATATGGGAGAAGCAGGTGAGACGCTAACGCTAACGGAAGAAGCATAGGGCTTGTTGCTGTTGAACATTTTAACCTCTGGTTTTAAGGATTGTTTTTTTTTTTTCTATTTGTGTTTTAACCTCCACGTTCTTTTATTGGATTATTTATTGAACTTTTTGGGAATCACTGCACTTTATTGGAACACTGTTTGTTTTGTTGACTGTTTTAAATAAAAGCACTATGCACTTTTTTCAACCATCCCCTTGCTTACTTATTGCCTCCACTGACTAGCTCACTCAGTTTCATTATTGATGGTGTTGGGTTTAAGGCTTCCAAATAGCAATGGGAGTATGGAGCCAGAACCCACATCATCACAGAGACAACCAGGCACCCCCTGCTCTGAAGAGGCGAGGGTGCCTGGTCCATTGGAAAAGGTCAGAAAGTGACAGAAACACCACCCAAATGGAGCAGGAATAGCATGGGGACGATGTCTGGATGCATCTTGGACTCCCAAGTCGCTGCTGGGAACCAGTTTGTCCGAGTTGTACGCCATTTTTACAGACTGACAAAAACACACCCAAAACCCCCAAAAAATCAATTTTACAGGAAAAATGGCGCTCTAAAACATTATATGCCAGTGCCTGCAGGTGAGCTGATGCTCTAAAACATTACATGCGAGTGCATGCTGTTTAGCACCCAATGACGTGTTTTGGCCAGTCAATCACTTTAATGCCAGCACTTGACATGGCTACTGGCATTATAGTGAGGGCAGTACTTACCTGCCCCTTGACTGGCTGTCTCCAACCCACAAAACGTGCGGGGCGGAGACTTGAGCATGGCGCACGAGCACATGTGGTGCTTATTCGAGTAATGCCATGCTCCGAGCATAGCGATGCTCCAGCCAAACACATGTTTGGCCGAGCATGCTTGCTCATCACGAGTGATAACATAAAGCAGAAGAACTAACCACACCTTGTTCTCCATTGTACTGCTGCATGAACGGTTTAACCTATGACCTTTGTGCATCACGTATTTTGCATAAAAGTTACAATTGATGTTGTGTGGTGGGAATCCAACACCCGGAAGAGGCCAGGGACCACAAATGGCCCAGAGCCTCCATCATACAGGAACTGTTTAGATCCTGAAAACAAAGTTCCTAGAGTTAACTCATCATTAGATACGGGGGAATTGTTTGAAGGCTGCAGTTGTTAAATCTCAGCTCTTCTGTCTTTGACAATTTTAAACCTGCTTTTTTAAGACAAATTATAGAAAAGACATATTTTCAGCAATTAGATGATTACTTGAATAAACCCAGCCACAGGGGATGCACAAACCAGTGTGTTTCTTTGTGCCGGTACCCAAGCCCGGAAAAATGGGGAGGTTTATGTCAGGAAGGGCATCCGGTCTAAAATTTTGCCAAATCAATATGCAGACAACAATACAAATTTCCATACCGGTTCAGTCGAGCCCCAGGTTTAACAATGACCGCCACCAGTACTGTTAGTCAACAGGGTGCTGGCGGAAATTGGGCTACTGTTGGCGGAAGAAGAGGGGGGAGATGTGTCCAGAGGCAGGAGGAGAGGAGGAAAGTGAAAAGAATGGAACTGAGGGTAGGAACTTTGAATGTTGGCAGTATGACTGGTAAGGGGAGAGAGTTAGCAGATATGATGGAGAGAAGGAAGGTTGATATATTGTGCATGCAAGAGGCTAAATGGAAGGGGAGTAAGGCCAGGTGGATCGGAGGTGGATTCAAACTGTTCTATCATGGTGTGGATGGGAGCAGAAATGGGGCAGGAGTTATTCTGAAGGAACAGCATGTCAAGAGTGTTTTAGAGGTGAAAAGAGTGTCAGACAGAGTAATGGTTATGAAGCTGGAAATTGGAGATGTGATGATGAATGTTGTTAGTGCATATGCACTGCAAGTTGGGTGTGCAATGGATGAGAGAGAAGATTTTTGGAGTGAGTTGGATGAAGTGATGAACAGTGTACCCAAGGGACAGAAAGTGGTGATTGGAGCGGATTTAAATGGACATCGTTGGTGAAGGGAACAGAGGAGATGAGGAGGTGATGGGTAGGTATGGTGTCAAGGAGAGGAATGAAGAAGGTCAGAGGATAGTAGATTTTTCCAAAAGGATGGACATGGCTGTGGTGAATACGTATTTTAAGAAGAGGGCGGAACATAGGGTTACATACAAGAGTGGAGGAAGATGCACACATGTAGATTACATCCTATGCGAAAGAGTTAATCTGATGGAGACTGCAATGTGGTGGCAGGGGAAAGTGTAGTTAAGCAGCATAGGATGGTGTTCTGTAGGATGATGTTGGAGATCAAGAAGAGGAAGAGAGTGAGGGCAGAGCCAAGGATCAAATGGTGGAAGTTGAAAAAAGAAGACTGCAAGGGTGAGTTTAGGGAGGAGGTGAGACAGGCAGTGGGTGGCAGTGAAGAGTTACAAGACAGCTGGGAAACTACAACAGATGTAGTAAGGGTGACAGCAGGAAGGGTGCTTGGTGTGACATCTGGAAAGAGGAAGGAGGAAAAGGAAACCTGTGGTGGTAGAATGAGGAAGTACAGGAAAGTATACAGAGGAGGAGGATGGCAAAAAGAAGTGGGATAGTCAGAGAGATGCAGAAATTAGACAAGAGTACAAGGAGATAAGGCGCAAAGTGAAAAGAGAGGTGTTGAAGGCTAAAGAAAAGGCGTATGATGAGTTGTATGAGAGATTGGACACTAAGGAGGGAGAAAAGGACCGGTGGGCTAGACAGAAGGACTGAGCTGGGAAAGATGTGCAGCAGGTTAGGGTGATAAAGGATAAAGATGGAAACGTACTCAAAAGTGAGGAGGGTGTGCTGAGCAGATGGAAAGAGTACTTTCAGCGGCTGATGAATGAAGAGAATGAGAGAGAGAAGAGGTTGGATGATGTGGAGATAGTGAATTATGAAGTGCAATGGATTAGCAAGGAGGAAGTAAGGACAGCTATGAAGAGGATTAAAATGGAAAGGCCGTTGGTCCAGATGACATACCTGTTGAAGCATGGAGGTGTTTAGGAGGGATGGCAGTGGAGTTTTTAACCAGATTGTTTAATGGAATCTAGGAAAGTGAGAGGATGCCTGAGGAGTGGAGAAGAAGTGTACTGGTGCCAATATTTAAGATAAAGGGGATGTGCAGGACTGCAGTAACTACAGGGGGATAAAATTGATGAACCACAGCATGAGGTTATGGGGAAGAGTAGTGGAAGCTCGGTTAAGAAGTGAGGTGATGATTAGTGAGCAGCAGTATGGTTTCATGCCAAGAAAGAGCACCGCAGATGCAATGTTTGCTCTGAGGATATTGATGGAGAAGTTTAGAGACGGCCAGAAGGAGTTGCATTGCATTTTTGTGGACCTGTAGAAAGCATATGACAGGGTGCCTCAAGAGGAGTTGTGGTATTGTATGAGGAAGTCAGGAGTGGCAGAGAAGTATGTAAGAGTTGTACAGGAGATGTACGAGGGAAGTGTGACAGTGGTGAGGTCTGCGGTAGGAGTGACGGATGCAGTTGGAGGTGGGATTACATCAGGGATCAGCTCAGAGTCCTTTCTTATTTGCAATGGTGATGGACAGGCTGACAGACGAGATTAGACAGGAGTCCCCGTTGACTATGATATTTACTGATGACATTGTGATCTGTAGCGATAGTAGGGAGGAGCTTGAGGAGACCCTGGAGAGGTGGAGATATACTTTAGAGATGAGAGGAATGAAGATCAGTAGGAACAAGACAGTGTGGAGGATGAGTTTAAATACTTGGGATCAACAGTACAGAGTAACGGGGATTGTGGAAGAGAAATGAAAAAGAGAGGTCAGGCAGGATGGAATGGGTGGAGAAGAGTGTCAGGAGTAATTTGTGACAGATGGGTATCAGCAAGAGTGAAAGGGAAGATCTACAGGACGGTAGTGAGACCAGCTATGTTATATCAGTTGGAGACGGTGGCACTGACCAGAAAGCAGGAGACAGAGCTGGAGGTGGCAGAGTTAAAGATGTTAAGATTTGCATTGAGTATGATGAGGATGGACAGGATTAGAAATGAAGACATTAGAGGGTCGGCTCAAGTTGGACGGTTGGGAGACAAAGTCAGAGAGGCGAGATTGCATTGGTTTGGACATGTGCAGAGAAGAGATGCTGGGTATATTGGGAGAAGGATGCTAAGGATAGAACTGCCAGGGAAGAAGAAAAGAGGAAGACCTAAGTGAAGTGAATTAGTCAGTTACATTACTGGAATGCACTCCTTACCCTTCGACCTAAGAATGACATCAATCTGTTGCAATTAGTTCAGAATGCAGAAGCAAGAATCTTAAAAAGCAAAAACAAAATCTGAGCAAATCTCACCAGCTTTAGCATCACTACCCTGGTTACCCGTGTGTTTTAGAATTGACTTTAAAATACTACTAATGGTATAAAAAGCCTTAAATAATCTTGCTATATATTTGAGAGTGCCTATCCTCTATATAAGTATAAAAGAAATAGTGTGGCGCCATTTTGCTGTCATACAACAAAAACTTGGAATTCTTTACCAAAAGCGATATGTCAAGTAGAGCATTTAAAACAAAAACTCCTAAAAACCCACTTTTTCAATTTTTTTTCATCATAGCTGCATTTTAGTTGTACTTCTACTATTAGATTATATATGTATGCAAATGTCATAGACTTCATGGATTTACAATTATTATTAACCTCCACAGTTTTTCTCTGCTTTCTTTTCCATTTTATTTATTTACTAGGGGGCTTCGCCCCCTGCTGGCTCTGCTCATCAACTCCTTCCCTCCCCCCCGCCAGCGCTACATGCCACTGTGAAATGTGGGGCTGAACACACCTTAAGGAGTATGACGATGCGGGTTTGCTTCACGCTCCTGTCTGGCTTCTGGGAGTCCTTGAACCTGTCACTGTCGGTAATGTTACAGATGAGCTCGGCAGTGAGGGACAACAATGAGAGCAAAAGGATGGTGTAAAAGTGCAAAGTGCTTTTATTTAAAAACAACAAACAAAAACAAGTGTTCAAACAAAGTGCAGTGCATCAAATCTTTAAATAAATTATCAATTAAAACAGAAGTCAAGTGGAGGTTAAAATCCAACAGAAAAAAACCAATCTTTTAAAACGAGGTTAAAACAATGCTGGAAGCAGAAACCTTTAAAATCCAAAGCCTGGTGTCTTCCTTTATCTGGCAGCTCCCCTGTTTCTCCCATATGGGCTTCTCAACGGGGATAGTCGCCCTTCCTGCAGCTGACCCTACTACTGTCCGGTTGCCTTCCGTTCCCTGGCTCCGTATGGCTACCTTACCGGACCGAGACACGCTGAGGCTCACCTTCCCAAGGCTCCACGACTCCCGCTGCCTTCTTACGCGGCTAGCCGTCCTTCATCCCAGGTCACTCCAGCTCCTTGTTTGCTCAGCTGGAGTGACCGCTTCTTTCTGCCCCACAGAGTGTCAGCCAAACACCCCTCCTAGGGCTCACTGTCCAGCTGCCTGCCTGCCTAACTGCGATCACACGCTCACTCGCTCGCTCACACCGGTTCACTCTCCATACAGCTTCCTGCTCTCCTGTAACCTCTGGTTCTTTTTTTTTTCCTCCTTTTTCTTCCCTTCCTAGCCGGCTCGCGCTTCTATTTATGACGGGGACGTGATTCACCTGTGGCAATCAGCGGCTCCCAGGAACAATTACGGATCTGGAAGACTCCTCACCTGTGCACTTAAATGAGACTCGCCCGCACCACAAATCACCCCAGGAACCACTACAGCCACACATCACCACACCCCCATGCTAAGCCACGAGTGCGGTGATTATTTGATTTAAAAATGGCCCTTTAACATGAGCTGTGGACCCTCTATATCACAAGGAGACGCAGCCGATCCTCTGAAACCCCTCTTAAATGGTGATACAATGGGAAACAAATACATTTTTGTTTAACTCCTCTTTGCTCGATCAGCTACTGGCTTGCTGCTGCTGCCATGCCGTGTGATCTGTACTTCTCTCGCATACCCCTAGCCCCCCCGCCAGCACTATGCGCCTTTGTGAAGAGGGAAACTGAACTTACACCAAGGAGACGTGCTCGCCCTTCCAAAACCCCTCTTAAACAGTGATGCATTTTCCTACTTCCATTTTCTCTAACCTGCTCTGCATGTGTATCACGGGACTTGCTTCCAAAGGTTGTAAGTATGACGTGACTTATCCGTCTTGTGGGAAGTGAAAGTGTCTCTCTGCCTCTCTTCAAAAGACCTCTCTTCAAGAGATCATGTCTCGACGCCAGACGTGTCTCATCGATAGATCCTTTAATACAATAGAGATTTATTCATTTATTTGTTTGTTTATTGTGGTTGCATTTTATGCCACCATCACCTGATCAAAGTATTGTGAAGCCACCTCTGATGCTCGATGAGAGCCACTGCATAAAATCTTCTTGGAAAAAGCTTGAAAAGTAATAAGGATTGACTTCAATACATTTACAGTATGTCAGGTGGAATGGCCAGTGGAGGCTGGTTGGTCTTTTGGCCTTGGAGCCCCTGCAGATTTTGCATTTTTCTCCAGTATCTTGGCCCTGCAATTTTTAATTTTATCTGTCCTTCTTGGTCAACCGACAATACCGCTTATTTTTAGAGGCTTAAAAGCAAATAAATAAAAAAGGACTCTAGTTTGTCCATTACTTGTATGTCTGTTATTTAGAATTGGGGGGTATCAGGTTAAAAGCAACACATGTTACAGATTTGAGGTACTGTGCTACTACCAAAGCTTATTCCCACCAGTTTAGGGTCACAGGGAGTGAGTGATTGATTGTTGCAGAACCACTGGGTGTAAAGCAAGGCACAAATGTGATGGCAGAAGGGTGTGCTGCATGCAATCTGGTAACAGAAAGCTATAAATAAAGTATCGTCCCACTATATTTTATAGATTGTGAACAGTAGAGGGTGCCAGAGATTGCCCAACCCCAGACACAACCTTCTCTTGCTTTTCTCCTTCTATTCTTCTTCTCTAGTCCTTCCAGGCTCCCCGACTCACCTGGATGTGGTCAAGTGTCTTCTTTTATCCAGATCCCGGGAGTACTTCAGGTGCTAGGGCATAGGCCAATGGAAGCACTTCCGGGTCACACAGAAGTCCCTAAAAGCAGGAAAGAAGAATCCCTGTAGCACCCCCTGGCAGCCCCCATGGAACCTGGCAAGGCTCTTCTGGGGAACTACACAGGGTAACTTCGCCTTAGGGAGTTGTCTCCTATTATATCAGGGAAGCCCATCACCCTGCTGGGTTTTCTTCCCCTGTCCTTCTATTATGTTGTCATCCCAGTCCAACCCAGCAAGGATGCCAGTGTACCCACTCTAGCATTGGCATCTTTGCCCCATTCCTTGCGGTGGCTGGCTAGGATGTCCACCCATGTGTGTCGCTCTTCACAAGATGTAACGAAACCATGTGATCTGGTGATGCAGAGGCTAGTGTTCATACAGCAGATGTTCATGGGTTGTATAAAGATGGGATGTAAATGTGGATGGATGTTATTTACTAAACAGCACATCAAGGATTAAATGTATTTATTAAACACAAGAAAATGATCCTGTTTTGGCCTTGTTTCTGGTCAGTTTTAGAAAGGTTCATATATGGGCTTAGGACTTAATAACAAATGCTGGCCAGAGAAGTGTGCCATTGTTCAAACAAAAGAAGAACAATTAAAATGAATGCACTATAATGCATTAGATTTTATAATAAGTAACTCTATAACATATTTGAACTTTTTTGTAAGTAACAAGTAATGTAACTAAGTTACTTTTGAATGTAATGTTTCCGATTAATAAGTGTGTCTTATTTTCTTATTTGCTATTTTTTGGTATTTATTCATTCACATTGTTACCTGCTTTTCTTGCAGCCTTTGCTTTGACATCTTGTAACGCACTTTGAATTACTTTGCATGAAAATGTGTTAAAGAATTAAATATTGTTGTTATGGGGACCTGACTGGTGAACAGCCATCACACGTGAAGGAGCCCATTCTTGGGTAATTTCACATTTAACAATCATCCTGGTAAGACTCTTTCAAACAATATATGTTTATGCATTGTTCTATATGACAATTATACTGTTTTTTCTGTAATATTCTGCTAAATACATTCTATAAAATAAGCAGACCTGGGTTCACTGTTAATGTTCTTAACTAACCGAGACATTCTAATGATTTTAGGCAATGTGGAGTTTAAAATGTAGGAAAGGAGAAACATGAAAATGATCAAATAGCAAACATTTGAGAAGATTATTAAGCTTTAAAAGATAGTTTTATATCTTAAAAAAAAAATTAAAAGGTCTGGGGATAAAAGTATTAGGGGGATGGGACAGGAAATTAAAAGAACAAGCAGAACGAATGGCAGGCTTTCCTACCCAGATGTCGAGGAGAAACCCAACAGGTCTGTTTTATCTCGACTACTGGCTTGGCTCTTAAAACAACTTCACAGAAGTTGAAAGGCATCTGAACTTGTTTGCCACTTTCTGTTTCGAAATTAAAAAGCACATTTTATTGCTGTATCAGTTCCTTAAATGTTGAGTGGTTGCCAGGAGAAGAGTGGGTTAAGAAAAATAGTAACATTTCAGTAGGATCCAAACTACCATGAGATTGATTGCATTTGTCAAATGATGGACAAGCACGGGTTCAAATGTTGGGGTACCAACCCTGTAATCCTCATTGAAATGATTTGCAAAAACACATCTTGACCTTTGCCGTTAACGGTCAAAACTGAAGTATTTTTGGGCTAGAGAGGTCCCGCTACACTCACTCTCTCATGTCAACAGTAGACCCCAATATATGTTGGGCTGCTGCTTATACAGTATTCACCCAAACCTGGCAAGGGGTGGGGCTTGGGAGGTTGGGGAGGCGTGTTCAGGTGTCTACTGCTGCAGCCTTATGGGATTGTTGACGGAGCGATGATGTGGTTAGTTGGCAGTGCCAGACCCTTGAAAGTGTCCCCTGTGTGCACATGTGTGACATTGCTATGATTTGATTTTATTTTACATTTTTTTACAGATCAATTTTTCAAGTTGTCTCTGACATTTTGGTAGATTTAAGAGTTGTGAAGGTTGCTGAATCTTCTTTTGATTACAGACTTAGTTAAAGACTTGGATAACACCATTTTGTTTTAGGTGGGCACTGTCATTTTTTCATTTGTGTACCATTCCTAGCCACATTGCAATGAAAGACAACCAGAGGTTGTGACCTGTGATTTCATGGGTTAGAGGGTATTAAAAATCAGCTCAACGATGACTCCCTGGTTATCCACATTTTGCATAACAATATTTGTTAATGAGGGCATTTTGTTTTTCGATCGTCTTATAATAACTCAGGGCTTTGTTTTCTTGCAACTTTGATTTCTGGTAATTTGATTAGGTGTGATGACAGATCAGCTTAGACCGACAGGTTTATCCCTTTTGATTTTTTCACATTAACACTCTGCCTCAATTCCTTCTGTTACAGAATATATCCATTCAAGCATCAATTATCCAACCCGTTATATCCTAACTACAGGGTCACGGGGGTCTGCTGGAGCCAATCCCAGCCAGGCAGGAAACAAACCCCGGGCAGGGCGCCAGCCCACCACAGTACAGAATATATAACTGTGTAAAGGAAGTCTTTCAATAAGGGGCGGACATGAGCCACCCAACCAGGCAGTAGTTGGAAAAGCCTTTTCTTCAGGTTGTCCTAATTATGGTATTCTTTTTGATTTTATTTATATTTAAATTTTATTTTATTTCGTCTCTGTAATAGCCCATTCCTTATGTTTCTTTTTTGTTTTTTAATCATTTTTTGATTTTATTAAAATCAAATAACATTCTATACAAGCAAGTCAAATTTAATAAAACTAGGCTTGAAACAAATCAGCCCCCACCCATGAGAAAGAGAGCTAGGCCAGCACAGTAAAGCTTTAAACTAGTAAAAATAAGTAAATAGATAAATTAATAAATGAAAATAAATAAAAAGAAAAGATGGGAAAGAATCCGCTACCTCAATTTAAATACTTATTCTAAAATGTTATGGATCAGATCCTGCCAGGTTTGGAAAAAGTTCTGCACAGATCCTCTAAGTGAGAATTGGATTTTTTCCAATTTCAAATAGTATCTAACATTAGTTACCCACGGACTTAACAGAGGTGAGTTAGGATTCTTCCAGTTGAGCAAGATAAGCCTACGTGTCAATAGTGTAGGAAAAGCAATCACAGTTTGTTTGTCCTTCTCCACTTTAAGCCCATCTGGAAGACCTTATGTTTCTTTTAATAAAATTATGTGCTTCTTTTTTCTACCACTTTCATATCGACCTAGCCGAAATTTGCCTTGATGCTCAGGCAGATGCAATGTGGCACTCAAGTGTTTTAAGCACACATACATAGAGCAGTAGAGTACCCTTCTCAATTTCCAGCGGTTCATGCACACCCTGCATAGCGCCAAACGGTCTGCCATGTATATGCTGTCAACCACAGGCAGGCCAATAATTGTGCTTTCTTACTTTCCCATGACAGCCAGAGGAGGAACACAGAATGAATCTGTCCAAATAGCTGCAACTTGGTGATGCACGACCCAAGCAGACATTTCCCTTTCTCAGATCGGTTACACACTTCAAAGTTCAGGGGAGGTGTCATTTACTCCTTCAAAGTGGCCAGCAGCAGGCTGAGGCAAGTCCCGCTTCAAAGCTGTTGCAGGGAACCAAACCGTGGGCCTAACATACTTGACGTCAGTCAGCAGTAGAAGCAGAAGAAGTAGGATGTGCTGAAGCTTAAGAGATGTGTAGATTTGCATTTGAGATCCACCTTCTAAAGCAGGGTGGTGGATATCTAGTTGGGGGTTACATCTATTATCATGAAAGGAACATTGGAAAGTGGTCTTTGACGATAGATAGATAGATAGATAGATAGATAGATAGATAGATAGATAGATAGATAGATAGATAGATAGATAGATAGATAGATAGATAGATAGATAGATAGATATTTTTTTTTTAAAACAAACGTTTATTGATATAATTGTTAAAAAACAGTATATAACACCACCCAACAGACAAAAAAAAACACATATATACAGAAAAAATAATCATATTCAATATAACAAATGAAGAAAACATTTCCAAACCAATCTGTCCTACCACGCTCTAATTAAGTATATGTGTGGAGATATTATAACATCAAGATTAACTCGTCTTCTTCACATTCACAGAGCACACTATTTACACACCATATATCCCTAAACCTTTCCAAATTCTTTGTACATTTATAAAAATTAAAATCCACTAAGATTCTACTTTTACATAACAGTTTGAAGAACCCAATGGTATCCTGAAGCCCAGCCCCACTGATCTTATTTTTGCGGGTTTTCCATATTGTTAGTTTTGCTTGCCCTATGATGAAGTTCACCAGGTTCACATTATTTCCTGTTCGTTTTGTTGCCTTCCACCCAAATAAGAAGCCCACCTCGTTATAAACAAAACCCAATCTAACGGTCAGATTTCTGATGACAGTAAAAAGAGGTTTGAAGCCTCATACAAAACATAAAACAATGAAACACAGTTTCTCTTTCACCACAAAAGGACAAGTATCAGTAACCCCAGGACTAATTATTGCTAAAAAGGAGTTCACCGCTAAAATGCCATGCAACAGCCTCCACTGCAGATCTCCCACCCGATGAGCCAATGGTGGCCTGTACAGCGACCTCCAGGCCGGCTTTGCTCCCTCTAAAACAGTGAGTTTGTCTCTCCACAGTGTGTCAGGATGCGTCTTCAGCTGAGTTTGATGGTTGACAGTCACACACATTCTGTAGAGTTGTTTTCCAGTCACACACTGCAGTGGTAAGTCCAGCAGGTTACTTATGGACAGTGAGCCATTAGTTTTACTGTCAGTCCACTCACATGCCGGGACACCACAAGTGCAGGAAAATCACAGTCACTGGAAGGGCAAATCTTTGTAATAAACAGGTCTTCTATTTGTGTACAATAGTTCTTGATCAATGATGTTCTCAGTCTATTCAAGAATTTTCCTAATAATCGCAGAGAGTGCACTCCTGTCTCCTCTGCTATTGTTGTTGTGTCCTTCCAACCAAATCTGTCCCAATCAATTAAATGCCGAAGTTTAGTAATATGGCACTGTGCAAAATTATAAGCAAAATGTTGTAATTCCCAAGAGCAGCTGACATGATGGTTAAACAGCAGCGGTTCCTCCAGTACCCAAAACAAGGAAGTATTTCAAAATCCCTTGTGACCTTCAGTAGAGACCAAGCACTTAATAAACTTTTATAAAAGTCCGGTAACTGCGAGGTATTGATCTTGTCCACTTCACACAGCACTATGTTCTTCCCCAGTCTCATCTGTCCAACCTGGTCAAGAAAGAACCGAGCTAAAAAGTCCATGGGTGCTGCTCCTGTGAATATAACAGTTTTGTATTGTCTGTAGACGGAAAGCAGCCACTCGACTCCCAACATCCATAAGTCCTTGACCGCCTTCCTCCAGTGGTAAGTACAGCACACTCCGTCTCAGCCAGTGCATACCGTCCCAAAAGAAGTTCACAATAGCCTCCTGTACCTGCTTGATCAGCTGTGATGGGGGCTCCAAACAGATGCACTTGTGCCACAGGCTGGAGGTCACCAGGTTATTAACAACCAGCATCCTGCCCCTATAGGACATCTGGGGAGGATCCAGCCATTTTGCCAGTCGATCTTGAACCTTTTGGAGTAATCCTCCCAGTTCTTACTTATAAAGTGTCCATTGCCAACGTAGACTCCCAGGTACAATAATCCTCCAGTGCTCCACTGCAGACGCCCCTCAAGCTGGGGTGGACTCAATCCTGCCCAGTCTCCCACTAGCAGAGCACTGCTTTTGGCCCAGTTTATTTTTGCCGATGACATTTTTCATAAGTCCTTTGACAAGCTGTCAGCTTATCCACATCCTCCTGATTCTTGATGAGAACCACAATGTCATCCGCATAAGCCGTAACTTTAAATGGCTCCACTGTATATTCTGGGATAGACAAACCACTCAGCACTCTCCGCAACTCCTTTAAAAATGGCTCCAATGCCAGTGCGTACAGCATTCCAGAAAGTGAGCAGCCCTGACGAACTCCTCTTTGAACTGTGAAAGGCACACAAGCCACCATTGACTTTCACTACACTAGAAATGTCACTATAGAGTAACTGAATATTGTTAACAAATTTCTCCCCAAAACCAAAAGCCCTCATCACATCCCACAAATAGGAATGACTGACCCGATCAAAAGCTTTCTCTTGATCTAAGGAGAGTAAGCCAACTTTAAAATTAAGAAGCTCTGAGGAAGCCAAAATATCCCGAATTAAAAATATATTATTAAAAATGGTTCTGTCAGGGACACAGTAGCTCTGATCTGGATGCACCACTTTAGTCAGAACAGTCCGGAGTCTGTTGGCCAGCGCTTTAGAAAAAACTTATAGTCTCGCACAGCAGTGACACAGGCCGCCAGTTTCAATTTCACACAAATCTCCTTCTTAGGAAGGAGGGTTATCACTGCTCTCCGACAGCTCTGGGGTAAGACACCCGTCCTGATGCTCTGTGTGAACACTTCTAGTAAGTCTGGACCAATGAGATCCCAAAATTCTTTATAAAATTCAACTGGGATCCCATCAATACCCGGAACCTTGCCCACATTAAGCCCCCTTAAAGCATCAGAAAGTTCCGATAAAGTCACAGCTGCTTCCAGGTTTGTGACATCTCCTTTAGGAAGCTGAGGAAGATTCTGTAACAACTGATGGCAGTCCTTGTCATCTTGAGCCGTCTCTGCAGCATACAAAGTCTTATAAAGTCCCTCACATCTCCCTGATCTCCACTGGCTGCTGTTTCTCTGTCCCATCTGCTGCCCAAACAATATAAAACTTTACTTTGAGTTCTTTTTTCAAGATTAAAAAAATACTTTGTTGGTGCATCCATTTCATTTAGGCTCTGAAATCTTGATCTCACCAGAGCCCCTTTAACTCTGGTGTCCAACAGCTGGGCCAGACCCCTCTTTTTATCTTTGAGGCTCTCTGTAAGCTGTGTGGTTGGGCCAGAATCGAGAAGCCTCTGGATCTCTGTGACCTCAGCTTCTAATTCAGCCATCTCAGATTTTAAACATTTAGTGACATTTCTAGTGTATTGCTGACACAACCCTCGAATCTGCACCTTCCCTAAATCCCACCATTGTTGCAGGCTGATGAACTCCCTTTTTTTAAGTTTCCATGTGTTCCAAAAAAACCTGAATATTTCTTTGAAATTCTGATCTTGAAGTAAAGTAGAATTGAAGTGCCAATAAGCACTTTTAGGTGTGTAGGCTGTAAGCAGCACACTGCAGGTTAACAAACTGTGATCTGACAGCCCAGTGGGTGTGATGGAGCTCGATTTGAACAGTCCAAGGTGATGTTTGAATGTGTAAAAACGGTCCAGTCTGGCCAGTGACACCTCCCCACCACTTACTCTCCCCCACGTGTATTGCCTGCTCTCCCCATTCTTCCTCCTCCATACATCCACCATCTCCATTCCCTCAGTATCCTCAGCAGTTCTTGGGCAGAGCGAGGATGAGGCTCAATCCCGTTATTTCTATCTAATGGTGAGTCGATGGTACAGTTAAAATCACCTCCCAACACCACGAGTTCTTCGAACTGCACTGCTCTAAAAGATCTTCAACTTTCTTAAAAAACTGTACTCTCTCATTGCCATCATTCGGAGCGTAAACATTTATGAAGTTAAAAACCTTCCCCTGGATCTGTGCCTTTACTCTCAATAATCTCCCCTCCAGTATGTTATCCACCCCACAGATGTCTGCATTTATGTTATTTGTCAACAGCACAGCCACGCCGGCACTGACATTGGACCCATTACTATAAAATATCCCACCATTCCAGTCCCGGCTCCACTCCCACTGGTTTTCCTTATCAATGTGAGTTTCTTGTAAGAAGGTTACATCAGATTTTTCTGTTTTAAAACTCAAAAGAGCCCATCTCTTGCCAGTATTTCTACCCCATTGATATTTAAACTCCCAATTTTATACTGGCCATAATCACAGATGATATAAAAAAACAATTCACGAGAAGACCCCAGTTCAGAAGGGGTGAATCCTACAAGTCCTATTCATTTTGACTATTCATTTTGGACTTTCTCTTCAGTTTACTTAATATGTTCTTTAATCTCACCAGCTCTTGTGAGGTGAACATTGCGGAAGAGGATGGACATTTTCTTAAACTGCGGACTGATGACACAAACAGATCAATGTCAGGAAAGAATTCGGACTCATCGACTCCTTTCGCCCAGCGGTCTCTAATAGAAAGTTTTTTATACTCTGGGCACTGTAACCCCCCCTGTCTTTTAGGTCTTGTGCTTCAGACACCGTGGATGAATCAGAAATACTGCCTTCCTCTTCCTCACTTTCACTAGCTACCGCGGCGTCTTCCTCCGTCACAGCTGCTAAAACTGCAAAGCTGCTCTCAGTGACGGAAAGGCGGCAGCTGCTCTCTCGGTCAGCAACAGGCGATTCCGCCGCGACGTTGCTGCGCTTTTTCAGAGAACCTCCTTCTACTGTATTATAATGGCGCTTTTGAGCCGGTCGTTTAAAACCGTCATTGTTTTCAGCATCTTTAATTTCTTCCATTTCGATCGATCCCCAAACACTGTCATCCACACCAGCAGGTAGTTCTCCTGTAACCCCTGCTCCCCTCCTCACTGTTCACAGTCTCATCAACATGCGCCCTTCTCCCCCAGCGCACTAACAGAAGCCCCTCACTGGCTGATCTTACCGGCACTGAGGACACCCCTGCGCTGCACTTCTAGGGCTGATGAGGGTCCAGCCTGCTGTACACCTTGTTCATCTTCTCCCTCTTTATGTGCCATTGTCCGATTCCGCTTTTCAGGGCACTGTTTAACTAAATGCCCCCCACTGCCACACGCTAAACATTTCATTTCATCAGAAGTAACAAAAATCACGTAATCATGACCGTCAAGCCTAAACCGCATAGTAATATTAAGATCCACATCCGTCTGATTAAACACCATATACACCTGCCTTCTAAAAGATAATACATGTTTTATTGCAGGAGCTTTGCACCCAAGGGGAATATATCGGATCTTTGATACAAGGCGACCGTGACGCTCCAATTCTCTTTCAAGTACTTCATTTCTTAAAATGGCGGTACATTGACAAAATAACTTTACGGGCCGGAGCCGCCAGCGGATACACCTGCACAAAAACACCATCGACTACGACTCCTTTTTCGACAAGTGTCGATACCAAATCAACAGAACAATAAGTACTTTTAAAACTCTTCCACCAACACTTAGAAATAAAAGTAAGAAAATTAGAAAAGAAAAGAATAGTGATTTAAAGTTTAAACAAAACAACACTTACCTCAAGATCCGCTCCCACACACCACAACCGCCATCCGCGCCAACACAAACTCCCAACAAGCACTGCGACAACGAAACAGGAAGGAAGCAGAGAGATAGATAGATAGATAGATAGATAGATAGAAATAAAAGTGGTACAAGATAGATAGATAGATAGATAGATAGATAGATAGATAGATAGATAGATAGATAGATACTTTATAACAGATAGATAGATAGATAGATAGATAGATAGATAGATAGATAGATAGATAGAAATAAAAGTGGTACATGATAGATAGATAGATAGATAGATAGATAGATAGATAGATAGATAGATAGATAGATAGATAGATAGATAGATAGAAATAAAGGTGGTACATGATAGATAGATAGATAGATAGATAGATAGATAGATAGATAGATAGATAGATAGAAATAAAAGTGGTACATGATAGATAGATAGATAGATAGATAGATAGATAGATAGATAGATAGATAGATAGATAGATAGATAGAAATAAAGGTGGTACATGATAGATAGATAGATAGATAGATAGATAGATAGATAGATAGATAGATAGATACTTTATAACAGATAGATAGATAGATAGATAGATAGATAGATAAAAATAAAGGTTGTACATGATAGATAGATAGATAGATAGATAGATAGATACTTTATAACAGATAGATAGATAGATAGATAGATAGATAGATAGATAGATAGATAGATAGATAGATAGAAATAAAAGTGGTACATGATAGATAGATAGATAGATAGATAGATAGATAGATAGATAGATAGATAGATAGATAGATAGATAGATAGATAGATAGATAGATACTTTATAACAGATAGATAGATAGATAGATAGATAGATAGATAGATAGATAGATAGATAGATAGATAGATAGATAGATAGATAGATAGAAATAAAGGTGGTACATGATAGATAGATAGATAGATAGATAGATAGATAGATAGATAGATAGATAGATAGATAGATAGATAGATAGATAGATAGATAGATAGAAATAAAGGTGGTACATGATAGATAGATAGATAGATAGATAGATAGATAGATAGATAGATAGATAGATAGATACTTTATAACAGATAGATAGATAGATAGATAGATAGATAGATAGATAGATAGATAGATAGATAGATAGATAGATAGATAGAAATAAAGGTGGTACATGATAGATAGATAGATAGATAGATAGATAGATAGATAGATAGATAGATAGAAATAAAGGTGGTACATGATAGATAGATAGATAGATAGATAGATAGATAGATAGATAGATAGATAGATAGATAGATAGAAATAAAGGTGGTACATGATAGATAGATAGATAGATAGATAGATAGATAGATAGATAGATAGATAGATAGATAGATAGATAGATAGATACTTTATAACAGATAGATAGATAGATACTTTATCACAGATAGATAGATAGATAGATAGATAGATAGATAGATAGATAGATAGATAGATAGATAGATAGATAGATAGAAATAAAGGTGGTACATGATAGATAGATAGATAGATAGATAGATAGATAGATAGATAGATAGATAGATAGATAGATAGAATTTTATTTGTCCCCAAGGAGAAATTAAAATTTTTACCGAAGCTCAATAAATAAATTCAAAATTTTTCATAATTTTATTATATTACAACAAAAACAATCCCCTCTCTGATATACACCAGAATGACGAAAAGAAAGGAAACCTCTAACTTGCCTGTCCCAGTCATCCCAGTGATGCATTATGCATATGTATTGCTGTTAGTATAAAAGAGCCCCTGTAGCATTTCTTGATGCATTTCCGCTCAACAATTTTTTTGGCTGAAAGTCCTCTGTGTTCAGCATTGTTCATAATGGCACTCAATTTTATTTTAATTCTCTCCTTCACTACGACCTCTGGGGGTCCAGACTGCATCCTGTAACTGAGCCTACCCTTTTATTTAACTTATTGGTTTGATTGATAGATGGATAGCACTTTGTTTGGAAAATGTACATTTTTACAGAATCTGAAGACATATGTAAATATTCCAACAAACATCATCAACACTGCAGCAAATACACACCAGAATTACTAAAAATAAGGAAACTTCTGACTTAGCTAATGAGAAGACAGCAGTCCCAGGGATTCATCATGCAGGAACATTGCTATTGGTGTAAAGGAGCCCCCGTAGCATCTCTTGACACACTTCTGCTGAATAATTAATTGGCAGAAAGTTCTCAGTGTTAGTGTGTCACGGTAAGGTTGTCCAGCATTGCTCATGATGGCACTGACTTTTCACTTTGTTCTTTCCTCCACTACTACCTCCAGAGTGTGTCCCATCACTGAGCCTGCCAGCGTATTGATTTGGTGGGCCTCTCTTGCACTACAGGAATTGGCCAAGCACACTGCAGGCTATCATACTGAAGGGTTATAGGATATGCAAAGGATGCCTCTACTCATATTAAAGGAACAGAGTCTTCTAAGAAAAAAGAGCCACCTACTCTACCCTTTCTTCTATAGTTCCTCTGTGTTACTAGACCTGTCCATGCTGTCACTGACCTCCAAGTACTTGCAGCAATGCACCACCTCCACATCCATTCCCTGAATTCTGACTTTGGTGAGGTTGTTGTCAGCTTTATTCAGATGAAGACAAGCATTCAGGAGCAGATAGATAATTGGATTTTCCACTCCAGTCTTTGTCTAGAAAGCAAAGTGCAATAGGTCCCAGCGGTCTTTCACAGGAAGACTCATGTAGTTCAGGACCAGCCTATTTTTAGAAGTGGAACAATACAGGACGCTTTCCAGAGCAGTCATAGTGACAGACTGAACCGGTGACAGAAGACGCCACAAATGTGGTCAGCACAGGCCTTAAGTACTTGAGGAAAGACTCCATCTGGTCGTGCAGCTTTTCCTGGAGATATCCTCCTCAGTTGTCTCCTCACGTGGTCATATGGTATGGACAGCCCATAATGATGGTCAGAGGTGGTCACATCAATGGCCATACCAGCTTAAGTGGCAGATGCTGCTTATGCAGATTGGATGGTGTGAGGAGACTCATCATTGGAAGATGATGTCAATGGAAGGAGGGAAATCGATTTAAAACTTTTTTAGGTCATCAACTGTGCTGAGGGAGTGTAAGCTAAAACACTCCAATATATTCTGTAGTTTCAAAGCCGGGGCCTGGACAGATTGTTAGACAGTGACAAGACAATTAGATAGACATCGAATATATAAAATGGAGGCCAAATACTTTATTTGAGTTTCAGTCATATTTACAGGGTGAGTCAAAATTATGTTAACACTAATGGTACTGCTATGTATATAATTATATACAAGTTTTGTGAACAATTTACGTGCCACGTATGGTACACGTGTTGAACATGATGGCAAACAGGTTGAGACATTCCTGCAAATCATCTTGCACATATGAAGTATGTTTTGTGAATAAAATGTTTCTGCCATTCAAATGTTAACATAATTTTGACTCACCCTGTATACCCAACCTGGTTATTTTTCAATTAATTTTGATTTAATTGCCAAGTAGATGTTTCCAATAATCCATTTCAATGAGCTCAGTTTGAACAATCAGGTTTATAAATGGAGATGAAATTTCTTGGGATGGTTCTGGGAAGGAAGACCCATTCACTCTGATCAAATATTCTTCATTTTAGTAGCAAAATTTTTGTAGTCAAATTTTTTAAACCTACTTCTTTTAGTCTAAGGCTAAACTACTAGTACCTCATGATGTATACTGGATTGGCGAGGGGAATGTAATATTCTACAGGACAGCAGAGTAAAGTCAACTAATACGTAGAGTTGTAAGGTTCTCACTAATGAAGAGTTTTACAACGAAAGGGCCGTGATCATGAATCGACTGAATGAGCATCACTAAGTCACAAACCGGATATCATCAAAGATATTGTTGGCTGTAATCTTCCTATTTTATTTGATTGATATTATTCTATGCTGTATTGATTGATTGATTGATTGATTTTCCAGAGCATGAAGGCCATGAAGTTCCAGGATGGCATTACATCCTGCTTTCATCCACTCTCTCCAACAACTAAAACTTATACAGTGCATCCGGAAAGTATTCACATCGCATCACTTTCTCCACATTTTGTTATGTTACAGCCTTATTCCAAAATGGATTAAATTCATTTTTTTGCTCAGAATTCTACACATAACACCCCATAATGACAACATGAAAAAAGTTTACTTGTGGTTTTTGCAAATTTATTAAAAATAAAAAAAATGGGAAAGCACATGTACATAAGTATTCACAGCATTTGCCATGAAGCTCCAAATTGAGCTCAGGTGTATCCTGTTTCCCCTGATCATCCTTGAGATGTTTCTTCAGCTTCATTGGAGTCCACCTGTGGTAAATTCAGTTGATTGGACATGATTTGGAAAGGCACACACCTGTCTATAGAAGGTTCCACAGTTGACAGTTCACGTCAGAGCACAAGCCAAGCATGAAGTCAAAGGAATTGTCTGTAGACCTCTGAGACAGGAATGTCTAAAGGCACAAATCTGGGGAAGGTTACAGAAAAATTTCTGCTGCTTTGAAGGTCCCAATGAGCACAGTGGCCTCCACCATCCATTAAGTGGAAGAAGTTTGAAACCACCAGGACTCTTCCTAGAGCTGGCCGGCCACCTAAACTGTGCAATCAGGGGAGAAGGGCCTTAGTCAGGGAGGTGACCAAGAACCTGATGGTCACTGTCAGAGCTCCAGAGGTCCACTGTGGAGAGAGGAGAACCTTCCAGAAGGACAACCATCTCTGCAGCAATCCACCAATCAGGCCTGTATGGTAGAGTGGCCAGACGGAAGCCACTCCTTAGTAAAAGGCACATGGCAGCCCGCCTGGAGTTTGCCAAAAGGCACCTGAAGGACTCTCAGACCATGAGAAACAAAATTCTCTGGTCTGATGAGACAAAGATTGAACTCTTTGGTGTGAATGCCAGGCGTCACGTTTGGAGGAAACCAGGCACCGCCCATCACCAGGCCAATACCATCCCTACAGTGAAGCATGGTGGTGGCAGCATCATGCTGTGGGGATGTTTTTCAGCGGCAGGAACTGGGAGACTAGTCAGGATAAAGAGAAAGATGACTGCAGCAATGTACAGAGACATCCTGGATGAAAACCTGCTCCAGAGCGCTCTTGACCTCAGACTGGGGCGACGGTTCATCTTTCAGCAGGACAACAACCCTAAGCACACAGCCAAGATATCAAAAGAGTGACTTCAGGACAACTCTGTGAATGTCCTTGAGTGGCCCAGCCAGAGCCCAGATTTGAATCCGATTGAACATCTCTGGAGAGATCTTAAAATGGCTGTGCACCGACGCTTCCCAACCAACCTGATGGAGCATGAGAGGTGCTGCAAAGAGGAATGGGCAAAACTGGCCAAGGATAGGTGTGCCAAGCTTGTGGCATCATATTCAAAAAGACTTGAGGCTGTAAGTGCTGCCAAAGGTGCATCGACAAAGTATTGAGCAAAGGCTGTGAATATTTATGTACATGTGAGTTCTCAGTTTTTTATTTTTAATAAATTTGCAAAAACCTCAAGTAAACTTTATTCACGTTGTCATTATGGGGTGTTGTGTGTTGAATTCTGAGGAAAAAAAATAATTTAATCCATTTTGGAATAAGGCTGTAACATAACAAAATGTGGAAAAAGTGATGCACAGTGAATACTTTCCGGATGCACTGTAGATAACAATGGCAGAAAAGACATAATATTTTTTACACTACTATGGATTAATCAGAAAGTGTCATTTATATTTTAAACATTTCCATATACTCTAGCATTTCCAAAAGACTGTCATGCATAATGAAACAGCAAAAATGCATACCTCTTTCCTATTAAACGTAACATGGATTGTCTGCCAAGTGCAATACACTTTTTTCACCAAGTGATTTTCCGCCATTATTTTTACGATGAATTTGCAAAGTAACTGTTAACCAAAATGCTGAACACATAGGGAAAACAAAGAGCACCTGAAAAAAAAGCCTCAAAGTGGATGTGACAATCAAGGATGCATCCACAACTCATTTTTTAATTTTCTTGAGATCATATAAATGAAAAGTCAAGTGTCGTATTTCACAATAGGTTTGTCTTGACTGTCATGTCTTGAACACAACTTAGACTGGTAGTTTGTCCCAACTACTACGCTATCTGCACTTGTATTGTGATAATGTTTCTCAGGACTACATGACCACAAAATCTTCTTCTGATTGATTTTCTGATTAGTTATTTTTTTCTTTAAGAGAACACATATGAAACAGAAAATGTAAACAGGCAGTCTACAATGATTCATTCCTGAAAATATCAAAATATTACAGCAATCTGATGCGTGATCGAGTTGTTTCTATTTATTGTTAGTGCAGTTTCTTTATTTCCTTAACCCTTGTATCTGCAGAAGCAATTAAAAAAGCAAATAAAATGTTAGGTTATATCATAAAAAATGTTGAATATAAGTCATGGGGCATTATGCTCCAACTATACAGTATAATGCACTAGTAAGACCACATCTGGAGTACTGTGTGCAGTTCTGGACACCTCACAACAAGAAGACATAGCAGCACTTGTGCAAAGGAGAACAACCAAGTGCATCGTGGGACTTAAGGACATGGCCTACTGTGACAAACTCAGAGCATTAAGCCTGTTTAGTCTCAAGCGGAGGAGACTGCATGGGGACCTCATCCAGGTATTTAAAATCCTCAAATAATCCTTTATAAAGTAGATTGATTAGTATTCTTTTAACTCGTGGACACCATTTGAAATTAGGGGGACTCTTTGCATAAAGAGTTGTGGGACTCTGGAACAAACTACCAAGCCATGATGTTGAAGCAGAATCCTTGACAAGAATCTGGATGAGATGTTGGGACAGCTTAGCTATTAGCTAAACCTATGGGTTTGATGGACTGAATGGTCTCCTCTCATTTCTCAGATTTCTTTTGTTCTCTATAAGGAGTCTCGGCTCCCCCCGTTTGAACAACTATAAGCATTCAAAAATCAACTGCTGCACCACCAAAGAATGAACAAAAGATGCAGGTAAGAGTTATATGTTACTGTCAGGGTTTTTTCCCTGGCTTATCTTAAGGTTAATTTTGCAGTTTTTGAATAGTAATTTTTCATATATATTTTTTTGTCATAGTGTAATGAGAGACAAAAATAAGATAAAGATTTGGGTATTCCACCCTGTACACTGTAGGTTTCAAGCAAACGAAAACCAATTCAAATGAGTAAAAATCCAAGACTGAGTCCTAACAAGGACTGACTAAAGGAGAGGAATGATTGGGTGGAGGGCAGGAAGAGGCGGGTCCTCAGGTGGAAATAGACTCAGTAAGGGGGTGTGAACTGCTGCCAGAAGTGGGAGGAGTTTTCAGCAGGCTTTCTATCTGGAGGTCTGTGAAAGAGGGAGAAAAGGCATTAGTACAATTAATCACCCCAGACTCTGCGTCCTACTTCCACCTATGCACTTAGACTGCTTCCCATGCACATGTGTGTGACAATAGTTTAATAGTATTTATGTATTATGTATTTTCTTTTGTTCCTTATGTTTTGTGGATAGTTCCTCAATAGGAAGGGAAGCCCTGATTTCACTACTTCTGGGACCACCAACAGCCTTTATAGTGAGGTCAGATAGAGCATCCCAGCGGAGTTTCATTGACTATGTCGGAGTATGTTAGATTGATGTTTCTGTGCATACTCTTTTGATCTTCAGGTTTTGTGGATTTGTTGCTTTGCTCTTTGTATCTGATTTTTGGATTTTGCTTAGGACTTTAAAGGTAACCCCTTTCCCCTCACGTTTGCCTTTTTTCCTGCTTGCCTCATTTTTGTGATTCTTTTTGGTTTGGTTTTAGATTAATTTGTCTCTAAAGCTAGAGGGTTTAACTTTTACCCTCTCCTTTGAAGGGTATTTTTGTGCAATGCTTACATTTCAAGTAGTTTTTGAACTTGAGGCTGGCTACTGCCTATTGAGTAAGGGGTTGGGTAGCCTTGGGTGAGGTTTATCGTTATGGAGGCCAGTGAAGGTCCTTGTCTAGTCTGTGGGTCTTTTTTGGGGGACTGTCATCCTTTTTCATTATGTTTGTATCACTTTTCCATAACAGCTAGACCCTCTGTTTGGAAGATGATTTTGAAAAGAACCCTTTTGGTATTTTTCTGATTTTTTTTTTGCTGTTTGCACTTTGCACCACCAAAACCAGCCCCACCACTACCTGATCAAAATACTGCTTTGGAATGAAAATGGATACTCCAATGGTGAATGAGACCTACTGCATTGAATCTTCCTGGACAAAGCTTGGACGACAGTCAGTAACTTCTTAAGCAAATTTACGTGAGCTAGAATGCTTAGTCGGGGCTGGGTGCAATTTTAGCCTTGGAACCACCAGATTTTGTTTCTCCATAATCACGCCCTTGGATGTCCTCCCCAGTCATCTGACCACAGCATGGACTTATCAATGGAGGTTTAAAACAAACTCTAAGTAAGGAGTCTTCTTTATCTATTACATGTTATGTGCATGGCAGAGTGGTGGCTCTGAGGCTAGGGATCTGCACTGGCAATCGGAAGGTTGCTGGTTCGAATGCCAATAGGGACTCTGCTCTGTTGGGCCCTTCAGCAAGGCCCTTAACCTGCAAGCACTATATAAATGCAAACGATTATGTTGATTTACTCTTATTTCCTGCTTTTGGTATCTCATTTATGAATTCATATTCTTTCCAGTTTCTACTTTGTCTTTCTTGTGTAGCACTTTTTTCCTTTGACATTCTGTAAAGCAACTTTAGCTATCATTCTTTGTATGAAAATGTGCAGTAGAAATAATTGTTGTTGAAAATGCAGCTCACCTCCAATAAGAGATACTTTTTAAAATGTATCCATGTTAGTGTGGTCTAGGATTTCACTAGATTGAGAGTAGTTTTTTTTGATTATTATTTTAGGAAAAGATCTGACAAGGAAGAAGTTACAATAGCCCTTTGTTCTTAAGTATGGTCTCATCTAGCCTGTCACCAAGTTTTGCATGATCTCCATTTCAATTGGCCTAAGTTGAACTGCAGTATTTAAATAGAGTGAAGATAAGTTAGATAAAAAGGGTTGGGGGTATGTACCAATTACAGAGCCTTACCGCACTCACCACCATGATTGGGCCCTGAGTGCCGCCGTGCACTCTTAGCACCCCGCTGGAACAGTGTGAGGATTTTACAGGGGCTGGAGTGCCAACTCTGCAAGTTGGAGGACCTACTTGTAGGGCTGGATGCAGATTAACGTCATACGCAGGACAGAGCAATTGGTTAAGGGCCTTGCTCAAGGCATTTACAGTATCCTAGCATTTATGGGATTCGAACCAGCAATCTTGTAATTGCCGGCGCAGATAGATAGATAGATAGATAGATAGATAGATAGATAGATAGATAGATAGATAGATAGATAGATAGATAGATAGATAGATAGATAGATAGATACTTTATTAATCCCAAGGGAAATTCACGATCCCTAGCCTCAGATAGAATGAAGATAAGATAGAATGAAATGGCTGTTTGGCTTAGGGTCTTGGAGCTTTCATCCTGTGGATGCACCTATCGGTCCATTATACTAGCCCAGGTGATTTGAAAGAATCCACTCTATGGGTTCCTTGTCATCTTTCCTGTTGGGTTACAGAAAATATAGAATTACATTATCTCCCTATATAAATGCTTTCTGTCTGACTAAGTTTCTGATGTCCCCTACCAACCACCACAAATGCATGATTGACCTTAAGCATTATGGAGGCCACTATTCCGTATGGAAAACATGATGTATTTCTCAGAGCAGTGCCAATGCAACCAAAGGCCAGACTAGTTTACACAATTCTGGAGCAATGCACATTATGTCTGTCAGTTCCTCTTTTAAGCATGTTTTTGCTTGCACACCTAACTGAATCCCAAGCCTTGCCAAGGAAACCCGGTACCTCCCTGTTCCACCTGTGCTCACTCCTGCTTGTGTTCATTCATCTCCTTGCCAGTGACAGATGGGCTGTTTGCATGCAGCTTCTCCAGGGACCTGTCAGGGAGGTTTGCCCCAAGGGCATGGCAGGGGTCCCTACCACTTACTGTCAGGCTGGCTTCCCGGGAGGTGAGTTTATTTCAGTGTTGTAAATCTTTCCAAACTGTCAAACTGGAGGGTGGGGATGTCTATTGACAGACTGCTGGCAGTTCCAAAAGCCACCCGAAAATGTAACACAAATTACATATGTCCCATGTTAGCTCAATTAATTGTGAAAGTGCCAGCCCCTTTGATTTTTCAAGGTGGCACATTTTATTTTTTACCTCTTAGTAATGTATGGGGTGCAAAACCATTTTTAAGTATTAAAAGTGTATTATTTCTTTATTTAAAGTATGTTTGTTTTAGTTTATTGGGGCGCTTGAGAGACTGAGCGAGGAGCCTGAGTGTCTGGGCTTGCAAGTGTCCTGGATAAAAATCAAGATGCAGGCCTTTAATGACCTCTTGGGCACGGCCATCAGCAGTGTGTCTGTCTGCGGAGAGAATGCCGACCTTGTCGAGAAGTTTGGTAACTCGGCAGTAACATTCATGCCTCTGGTGACTCTTCCTGTGAAGTCAGTAGACGGATTGGGAGAGCATGGGGGGTCATGAGGTCGCTGATAAGGAGTGTGAGGTGCCTTTGCAAAAGGACGAAGGTCCAAGTCTTTAGAGTCCTGGTGCTTCCTGTCTTACTATATGGTTGTGAGACATGGACGCTATCCAGTGACCTGAGATGAAGACTGGACTCCTTTGGTACTGTGTCTCACCGGAAAATCCTTGGGTACCACTGGTTTGACTTTGTGTCGAATGGCGGTTGCTCATGGAGTCTTAAATGAGGCACATGACCTGCATTGTGAGGGATCATCAGTTACGACTCTACGGCCATGTGGAGCGATTCCTCGAGGGTGATCCAGCTCATTGTTAAGGACCTGAGTAACTGGACCAAGCCAAGGGGACATTTTCCCAATTTTGCTGTTAGTGTAAGCATGGGTGGGCCCTGTGAAGGACTGATTATTGCCTTGTAATTTTTGAAATATTTGTAATATATGGAACCCTAAATTAGATATATTGATGTTTGGAATAGCATGTTTTCTATGCTTTTTACAATTCTAGGGACTTGTGTTTGATTTCAGTGTAGCCTGCACATTTTCCCTACAATGTTAGTTGAACTGGCAACTCTAAAATTTGTCCAGTATTTGCAAATGTGGATAGGAATTGTGGGATTGCAAATGCTGTAGGTAGGGGGCTGCAGTCTCAGTCTATTACAAATAGGATTTTTAATTTTTTTTTTTTTCTTCCACTTCATCTTCTCTTAAGTCTGAGCACTGGTTTTGGGGGATTTTTTAGGCCCCAATTTTGAAACTGACATCACTTTAAGTGTTGATAATTTTTTCAGGTTGTTTGTCATTGCCATTTTGGTTTGTTAGTGATATGTTCCTCGTTGTTAGAAGTGTGTCCTCAGAGGTCTTAACCTTTGGTGATGACATGATGGGTTTGCAGATTCAAAACACCATTTTGTTAATCATTTTTGTGCCCTTCTTTTCTAGCAGCTTTTGTCTGGTTTTGACATTTTGACTTCAGTTTTTGAGTTTTGATTTGGTCTTATTAGTTTTGTTAGATTTCCCATTTTATGTTCTTTTCTCCTGGTTACATGGTATGACCACGCATGCTGAACTTGATTCTTTTGTGAACTTTCTATAATTTTGTTGTGGAAAATTTAAATGTAGAAAATAAATGGATGAATAGTGTCACAAATGCATGCATGGGATACAGTTTATAGGTTCAGACATTGTTGTTTCTCAGCTGAGCCAGGGGTTGGCGCTGTCATCTATTCATCGCTCACTTTCTACCCCTGCAGACCAACCAAAGAACCCTCCCAGTAAGGTCGCTTCCCGGCTACAAGTCCTGCCTCAAGATGACATCACTTCCACCTCCCAGAGCCCTCCTCCTGATGACCTCACTTCCGGTTCCAGTCCCTGAACTCCCACCTCTTCCTGTCTGCCTTCTTTCTGTTAGTCAGTTCAGTTGTGGACTCCATTTTGTAAAGATGTGTTTCTTTTATGCTAAACTTTTAGTATATGGGGTGGCCAACCCCAGAATATTTTCTGCGTCCATTTGTTTTTGTGGTAACAGTTGCACTTCAAGCAAGAAAGTCATTTACAAAGAAATAACAAAGAGCTATACAATATAAAACAATCAAGTAAATGCTGAGAGATTAACTTCTGGGTTTATAGGATAGATTTCACTAAGTAGTTTCACATTTGATATTAACTTGAATAGAGTATATTTACCATTTTTATTCTGAGCTTTATTCATAGTAACTAAAAGAGACAAGAAATTAAAAATCTTTGGGGCACTCAAAGGCAAACCTCATATATTGTAAAGAAAACGTGTGAATTGACACATCATAAAGAAAATAAAAACCTCATGTAGACATGAGACTCCGAAATGGACTGCTCAAGATGGCAGAGCTTATGGTAGTTTTGTCTCCTGGTAGGAAGAGGAGGGTCCAGGCAGGTGGACACCGGAAGTGACGACAGTGATGTCATACTCATCAATATCCTGGTCGGCAGAGACAGGAAAAGAAAAGGCATCAGTCGGCAGCGCCCTCTATATTTCCAGCAGGGAATTACAACTATCTGAGCCCTTAAACTGTCCCCCATGCACACACGTGTGATGTTATTTAAAACGGTTTACATTATTTGCTTAATTTAATTACTTTAGCCTTAAGTTCACTTCTCATCCTCTTTAGAACTGAATAATTACTAGGTATTTCTTCCATTGTAGAGTTTCACTCTATAGGCCTATAATGTAAACAATGGATGAATAGGTTTCCTAAAAAGTTGAAGCCATTGTTTTTGACGGGGGCCTCTTGTCACTTCCAATGATGTCCTTTGGGTCTTCTAGTACACCTGCAAAGGCTTTGTTCTATCTCTTTGAATATGATAAAGCTTTATTCTAGTATTGTTTAATATTTCAATTCATTCATTCATTCATTCTTCATTTTTATAGTTAAAAAAAGATAAACCACTTCTTAAAATGAATGCAAAGCTGACAAGATTGAGTAGTCCATGAATAAAAACCCCCTAAACTGGATAACTGGATAAATAGACTCTCTCGTATATTTAGATATGGGGATAGAATTTTGAGGAGTAAACCGCAAGACAATGATTATATTTTTTATTTTATTTACATTATAGAATCATTAACAACAAATCAAATGAATAATACATTGAACAATTATTATAAAAGTAAAGTTGAATAAATTGGACTCTTTAGATGCATGAATAAAAGGTAAAGTAGATAGAAGTACCGCTTCTAGTTAACGGAAATAGCCCAAGTTGATAGAAATCTAGGTTTTGTACCTAATACTTGTATGCGAAATTTGGTTGAACTAAGTGAAAGCGTATTCAGGTTATCGTGTTTACATAACACACACACACACACAGACATAATTCCAAAAATTGTATTTCCAGACTTAGGGACGTCTAAAACATCGAGATTCATGGAAATCTCAAAATGGAATTTTTTGAGGATTCCAATATTTTCACTATACTTCGTATACGAGAAAGTAAAATCAATAAGGACAGCCTCATATTTCCTGATGTGAGTGCACTTTTTATAGTAAAGAGGGTATGAGGCCTGCCCCCTAATGTCGTCGCAAGCCAGTCCCGCATTCTCAGCCTGCCTAGAATTTGCCTCATCTTACTTTCTTTGACATAGCAGTGCACTTGAATCACTATTAATATAAATTCTATGACTGTTTCTCTTCTTAATTACTAATGCAGATGTTATCTTCATTAATTTTAATATTACTACTACAGTGATCCCTCGCTATATCGTGCTTTGACTTTCGTGGCTTCACTCCATCGTGGATTTTAAATGTAAGCATATCTAAATATATATCACAGATTTTTCGCTGGTTCATGGATTTCTGCGGACAATGGGTCTTTTAATTTATGGTACATGCTTCCTCAGTTGGTTTGCCCAGTTGATTTCATACAAGGGATGCTATTGGCGGATGGCTGAGAAGCTGCCCAATCAGAGCACGTATTACGTATTAAATAAAACTCCTCAATGATATACGATATGCTTGCCGCGCGGTGCTTCGCACACTTCAAAGCTCTAACAGCCCATATTGATTGTTTGCTTTTCTCAGTCTCTCTCACTCTCTCTGACATTCTCTGCGCCTGACGGAGAAGATGTGAGCAGAGGGGCTGTTTGCACAGAAGATACGGACGCTCCTCTAAAAAATGCTGAAAGACTACCTTCACATTGATCATTCAGCCACTTTATCGCGGTGCTTTGCATACTTAAAAGTCCAACAGCACATATTGATTTTTTGATTGTTTGCTTTTCTCTCTCTCTCTGATATTCTCTGCTCCTGACTGGCACTCCTTCGAAGAGGAACATATGTTTGCATTCTTTTAATTGTGAAAAAGAACTGTCATGTCTGTCTTGTCATGGAGCACAGTTTAAACTTTTGACTAAAGGATGTTATTTCATGTCTAGAGGGCTCTAATAATGTTAAAATAACGTATTTAGAAGGTCGTAAACAAGTTTTCAATGCTCTAACTGTGGAAAAATTAGATTTATAAATAAAGAATCCTACTTCATGGAAATTCATTTATCTGTCTGGAGCGGATTAACCGCGATAAATGAGGGTTTACTGTATAGCTGTGCGGAGAATATTTATAAACAGTGTGGGAGAGTTTCTAAGGGCTTAAAATATATAAAAATAACCATACAAACATATGGCTTCTACTTCTCGGATTTTCACCTATCGCGGTGGGTTCTGGAACGCAACCCCCGCCATCGAGGAGGGATTACTGTATTATTGATAATAACTCCAATTGTAGTAATGCTAATACTAGTACTCAAATGTACACCAATACCATGGTTAATAATAATACTAAGACTGATCCTAATATTAATGTTACTGATGTTAACTCTGCCACTATTACTAATCCTTATTAATATACCAGAATGATACTAGTACTCTAGTAGTAGCCTACTCTCCCTTGGACTACAGTCAGAATTATGTCTTTTGACTTTTTCCAGTGCTTTTTAACACCATTCAGCCTCATCAACTGGGGGAATAGTCTTTGACTCTTGATGCTCCCAAAATCTAGTGGATCGCGGCCTACCTGACCAACAGGCAGCAGTTTGTGAGATTGAGAGGCTGTGTGTCAGAAATGGTGACGTGTAACACTGCAGCACCTCACAAAACTGTCCTGTCTCTCTTCGTGTTCACCTTCTACATAATGGTCTCCCAGTGTAATGCCAGTGCTTGCTTGCCCTTGCCATTTACAAGCTTGAGAAATTCTCAAAGTACTCCTCCATCATGAATGAAGCTGATCCTGTAAATTTGCTTTAGTTAAATAGTGGACACTGGGGGAAGTTAAACACCATATATGAATTGGATACCAGTGGGCACTCATTTATGTTTATTAAGCAAACAGAGTTCAAGAAGTGAAGTGACATGACTGAAGTGTTCAAAGCTATGAATAGAAAATCTAACTGGTTATTTTAAAATGAGGTCTTCAGCTAGAACACTTGGGCACAGATAAAATCTGTTACTGATGGAAAGCTTTTCTTCATACAAAGAAGAATAAATATATACAATAAGTTGGTACACTTCCTGGTAAAAAAAAAATCAACTCATGTTATTTTGGAGAATTTAGGTGAATAGGATTGAGAGCTGTGTTGGGCTGAAAGGCCTGCTCTCAGCAAAATTATTTTAATGTTCTAATCATATTCTGTATTAATAATGAAGACAAGTCGGAGCCTTGTTGAGGACTTTTTCTTGTGGTGCAGCTGAACATTAGCAACATTACAAATTTGTTCATGGACTTTTGGCGTGCCAAGGAGCAACTTAGACGAGTCACCATTCACGGGGCGGAGCTACAAGTACCTGGGGGTTCATATAAACCACAAACTGGACTGGTCTGCCGGCACAGTGGCGCTGAACAACAAGGACCAGAGCAGACTGGACTTTCAGTGGGGACTCAGGTCTTTTGATGTGTACAGCAAGCTGCTGGAAATGTTCTACCCATCCGTAGTAGCCAGTGTGGTGTGTGTTTTCCTGGGAAAGCAACTTGAGTTTAAAAGAGTGCACAACGCCTGAACAAACTTATCAGGAAAGCCTAACCACCACAGTGCAAATCCTGGACACACTGAAAGCTGTTGTGGAAAAGAGCACGATGGCAAAATTGGATGGCAACGTGAAAAATCCCCTCCATCGCCTCCTGGAGGCACTCTGGGGGACTTTTCTCTTCACTGCTATCAGGTAAATTTTATGCTTCTTTCTGACATCTGAGACTGCATACTTATACTCTATAATTTGGTATTTCTGCACAATACACATTTTGTTATTTATTACGTATTTAGCGATCTATTGATTGATTATATTATCTGTCCTGTAAGTATGCATCTTTGTGTTTATGTTATTACTGGAGTAGTCATCTAAATTTGGGATTAATAAAGCATATCTAATCTAATCTAATCTAAGGCCTTGCATTAATACTAATAATACTTATACTGTTGCTAGTGCTCACGCTGATACTAACACTAGGGCTAATGCTAACCTTAATAACACTACTCTACAACTATTACTACTGTAATCCTAATTTCTAATGCCACAATTATCATCTTCATTAATGTGACTACTACTACTGTTAATGTTTATACTAATAATGCTTATTCTAAGAGTAATCCTGTTGTGAACATATCCTATGATTATGCTGAGATGCAGCTTCAGAGTTGTAACCTGGAGTCAGTCAATGGGTGTTTTGGGTTTTTCATCTGGTGACTCACCCAGCCCCAACCTGTGTCCCAGTAGCAACTGACCACTGATCTGACCTGCTGGTCCTCTCAGTAGCTGTTTCAAACTCCCTGTAAATCCCCCAGAGCCCACAGATTGGGCTCATGGTGTGTTTGCCGCCCTCGCCTCCTAGATTGTGGTACTTTTCAACATTTCCATTCTGTGACTTCCTCCAAGCACTCTTACCAGAACAGTGTGGGTTCTACCATGACCCTTTGTTTGGTGACCTCTATAAAGTGGTCATGCTGTAAGCATGATGTTTTATGGGAATCTAAGCTACTTAGCCAAGTCCATTCTCAGCTGCCAGCTGTGTTTAAGAGTCTTGTGCTTGTTTTAGGCAATAAATTTCCTTTCAGGATGGCATGTCTAGTGGCATTGATAGCTGTGGTAACATGATCCACAACTGCATTTAGCACCTTCTCATGATGGCACCTTTCTCCAAGGGCTTTTAGGCAACTGCTCGGAAGCTGTTTCAAGGATCCTCTCAAAGTGCAATGAGGGCATGTGGGAAATTCTTCTCCCAGATATAAATGATACCTGGACTAAGTAGGTGTCATATACAGCTTATACCAGGAAACAGACTCAGTAGAAGTCAGTCTGGTGACTCCTCTATACAATTCCTTCTCCAAAATTTTACATGTTATTTTCTGCTGGAGCCCCACCATTCTTCTAGCTCTTACTTCCTCCACACCTGCCTATACTTATTCCACAATTTTTTTCCTTTGCCCACCTGGATCTTTGGGAAGATCTCAAGGCCTACTCTCCCTGGTTGCCACCATACCCACCAATGCCTTCTATCTCATGTAGGACCTACCTATTATAGAGGGATATATTTATACTACTGTTGATTAATATGCATTCAAAAAGAATCATGAGCACATAAAGAGATGCGTATTATACTTTATTAAGTACGAGCACCGTAAGGGTTAAACTGAAAAGGCTTATGCCTGTATATTTTTGAGTGTCTAAATCAGCTGGGAAACCACCAATATATTATAAGCCAAAGGTCGGGTATACACAAAAAGGTGGATAAAATGAATTTCTTTCTCCCAGTTAAGAAATGTGAACTTGAGGTTGGAAATATTGGTGGCAAACAATGAACTGGTAGTAGGAGGGAGTGGGTCTTGTCAAGTGTATATGATGTAGAAGGAAAGGTGAGCTGGGAAATATTGGTGGAACTGGTTGGAGGCACAATAGAGGGGAATGGATGACAGAGACAAATGTGTTGGGAGATAAGAATTGTAATTAAAGTATGGTAGCCCATCATTGAGTGCTCATTTCACTTGATTTGAGTCCAAGTGTGCATCACACAATAAAAGCCTAATTCTGCTGCCTTCCTGAGACTCCTTGTGCCTTCTTTTGAAGATCGGGTGCCGTACCTTTGCCACGACACCCTCCCTCAGCTTTTTCTCTGCCTTCCACCCCCGGCCAGTTTGTACTTCAGTGCCAGTTGTTGCCACCTTGGGGTCCCTGTATTGGCACACTTCTCTTGTGCATGGTTCCATAAACTCTTCTTGAAGATGTCCAAATGGGAGTTGCATGATATTACTTCCCCCATACATGGCCATACTAATAAGGTTCTGAGGCAAACCAAGCGACTTATGAAAGAAGCTCTTCATCTTGCTATCCTGAGACTCAACTGATGTTACGAAAACTGTGTATATTAACACTATTGATGAAAGTGATGGCAATTTTAATAATAAAAATGGTTTCGTATGTGGAACCTTGGAAATGCATCAGTCTGTTATACCTTCATTGTTATCACTCTTTAATTTAATATTGTTTTTATCAGTATGCTGCTGCTGGAGAATGTGAATTTCCCCTTGGGATTAATAAAGTATCTATCTATCTATCTATCTATCTATCTATCTATCTATCTATCTATCTAGTGCCCTTCATATCTATCTATCTATCTATCTATCTATCTATCTATCTATCTATCTATCTATCTATCTAGTGCCCTTCATATCTATCTATCTAGTACCCTTCATATCTATCTATCTATCTATCTATCTATCTATCTATCTATCTATCTATCTATCTATCTATCTATCTATTATACAGTGCCTATCACATCTATCTATCTATCTATCTATCTATCTATCTATCTATCTATCTATCTATCTATTATAGTGCCTTTAACATCTATCTATCTATCTATCTATCTATCTATCTATCTATCTATCTATCTATCTATCTATCTATCTATCTAGTGCCCTATCTATCTATCTATCTATCTATCTATCTATCTATCTATCTATCTATCTATCTATCTATCTATCTATCTATCTATCTATCTATCTATTATACAGTGCCTTTAACATCTATCTATCTATCTAGGAGGTTTTTCTTCCTCAACACAATCCTTGACATGCCAGTGACCTTGAGCGAGTGCAATACCAGGGAGTATGGCGGGTGGCAGAATTTCCAGCATGTGTCTCCCTTCTTTGACTTAACATACAGTCATGCTTTAGTGATATTAAAATGAACGCCATATTTCTAAAAAAAAAAAAAAAAAGCAAAAAGAAAACAAACAAAGGGAGGCCTTTCTCTGCCCACCACAGTTCTGCGCCTTGGCAAGGCCGAAAAGCCTGTCTCACATGCCGTCCTTTTAACTCACTTTAGAGAGCTGTTTCAAGTTTCAGCTGTCATCCTATCGGTCTTAGGTGTTTAGAGGTGCATTTGAGCAGAGAAGGCACCCTCTGATGTGCCTCTGACAGCTTCTTTAAAAAGACAGAAAACTGGAAAGAGGAAAGAAGCCCTCCATTTACAGACAGGAAAGCTTAATTGGCCGTCAGAACTTCAAAGGCGCCGTGCTGATCCCCTGCCAGTGCTTTCCTCATCCCACCCCATGGAGAGAGCTGGCCAAATTGCTGTCAAGTTTAATTGCTCCCTGGGAGTTTTGTTATACAGACCAGTATTTAACCTTGCCTAAGAAGAAATAGGAAAAAAAAAATAATAAAAAAAAAACACTGCACCAACAGCGACCTTGATGATGTTAGGAAATGTTTAACGTTACCAAAAACAGCAGAATAAATTAAGTTAGCAAAGCCCGGAGGGCATTTCATCATCAGATAAGCACAGACTAAACGTCAGCATAGAGAGCGTCTGCCAGCGTTACCTGGCCTCCTCCTCCACGAGTCCTGAACTGAGCTCGCCTGCTTACCTCTTAGGTTGTGAGCTGGCCATGTGCGCTGGTGTACTTGCCGTGTGACAGACAGGACCTTCCTTTCCCTGTCAAGTATCACAAAAAAAATAAATAAAATTAGGATGTGGGAGCCTCACGTGTGGCAGCATTCTGTGCCAGGGTGAAAGCCAGGATGAGCCCAGACAACGAAAGACTTGACAAGTAATAATCTGAAGCAGAACTCAGTACTCAATAATGAAGAGCAATAAGCAGAAACTTTGAGAGTGTGAACTGTTACTCAACTACACAGACCAGTTCATATAGCAACCCGACATTTGGAATCATGGCTGCCAGAGGCACACCTAGGGGGTTGAATACTTATGCAACCAATTATTATTTGTTATTAATTTAGACCACTTTGCGGAGTTCTATTTCCACTTTAACATTAAATAGTCTGTTTCTGTTGATCCATGTCAGAATATTCCAGTTTAATCCACTGTGGTTCAGCGTTACATGGCAATAAAAGGTGAAAACATCCAAAGGAGGGAATAATTTTTATAGGCACTGCATCCACCAAATTGCAATGCTTTTTACTATTCAGGTGAAATGAATATAAATTGTAGCGTATTCTGCAGTTGATGTAAAATGTCTGCTTTGTTCCTGAAGCACTACAGAACAGCCAATTGTTTAGCATTTGCACTGTTGGTCCGCAAAATGGCATCACGCGATGAGGTGCCTTTAAATGCAGAAAGCAATCACAAAAAGAAAAGGACACTTTTACAAAATAGCAGCCTCAAACTTCTGAAGAAAACGCTCTCCTTTTTCATGTCTCCTACCTCAGACACATAAGCAGGAGGCTGTGGAAGGGGCTGACAACCATTTGTAAAGTGAAGGTAGTTTACCTGCCTCGCTTTTTAGAAGCGGCCGATAATTAGAACAAAAATCCATATCAGTGTGTTCATGGTGTATGGAGGTTTTCTTTTCTGTTTAAAATGTGTTATTTTTTGATTGATACAGATCTGCACTTTGTGGTGAGAGAAGTTTTTTTTTAAGCATGAAGTTAAATGATTGTTTTTACGTGGTTTGGTAATTGTGGTGGTCATTAATTCCACGGCCTTGCAAGGGGAGAACTCCTGGAGCAGTTGGTCACTCCTGATCCCCAACTTGCTCTTAGCGGGAGTGACTCCCAGTCCCAGTCCCAGTCCCAGTTGCGTGTCGGCCACATGCTCCTCTCTTGGGACTCCTCTGTGCTGCCTGTCTCCATTCTCACACACTGGCTCCCTTCTCCCGATCCTGCCTTCTTTCTCCCTAACTCTCTACTTCTGATTCTTTCTGTCTGTCCCCTTCACTGCTATGCAGTCTTCTTTTCTATGGCCGGATTGGGCGTAGGTGCGATATGCTGCTGCCTCCGAGGTGTGAATGAGGCACCTGACTGATCTACTCGCTTTTACACAGGAAATTGCGATCTGCTAAGCACCCTATAAATAAAGCACGCTGGGACACATACACTTCACGGGATGCGATTATTTATTTTAAAACTGCACTGCGCCTCGGACCTCTCATCACAAGGTAACAAAAGCGGTTTTGCCAGAGGGAGGATAGAGTTTTGTCAAAGTTAGGAATATGTCACCAAACAGGAGGCCCATCTTCCCCATCCACCCTACTAGCTTCCTTACACTTCCACAGCTATGGAGCCTTCACAAATGCCTTCCATGGGAAAGGGTTTGGGGATTTTGCAGGAGACAAGAGAGTCAGTATGTCATCAAAGGCAGAGAGAAAACAGCAGTTTTACCTGATGGAGGATAGAGTGAGGAGAATGACATCACATGGGTGGACCATTCCTCTCTATTCACCTTTCAACTCCAATATACTGTATCTTCTTTAGATGTCCACAACTTCGGAGACTTCAGAAATGCCATTTATGAGGAAAGGTTTGAGAACTTTGCAGAAGACAAGAGTGTCAGTATGTCATCAAAGGCAGAGAGAAAACAGTAGTTTTACCTGATGGAGGATAAAGTTTAATCAAAGTGAGGAGAATGGCATCACATGGGTGGACCACTCTTCTTTATTCACCCTTCAACTCCAATATACTGTATCTTCTTTAGATGTCCACAACTTTGGAGCCTTCACAAACACCTTCCATGGGAAAGGGTTTGGGGATTTTGCAGGAGACAAGAGTGTCAGCATGTCATCAAAGGCAGAGAGAAAATAATGTTGCTTCTCAACTGAGCCAGGGGTTGGCGCTGTCATCTATTCATCGCTCACTTTCTACCCCTGCAGACCAACCAAAGAACCCTCCCAGTAAGGTCGCTTCCCGGCTACAAGTCCTGCCTCCAGATGACATCACTTCCACCTCCCAGAGCCCTCCTCCTGATGATCTCACTTCCGGTTCCAGTCCCTGAACTCCCACCTCTTCCTGTCTGCCTTCTGTTAGTCAGTTCAGTTGTGGACTCCATTTTGTAAAGATGTGTTTCTTTTATGCTAAACTTTCAGTATATGGGGTGGCCAACCCCAGAACATTTTCTGCCTCCTTTTGTTTTTGTGGTAACAGGTGCTTATTATATAGCTCTCACCTCAAGCAAGAAAGTCATTTACAAATAAATCACAAAGAGCTATAAAATACAAAACAATCAAGCAAATGCTGAGAGATTAACTTCTGGGTTTATAGGATAGATTTCACCATGTAGTTTCACATTTGATATTAACTTGAATAGAGTATATTTACCACATTTATTCATAGTAACTAAAAGAGACAAGAGATTAAAAATCTTTGGGGCACTCAAAGGCAAACCTCATATATTGTAAAGAAAACGTGTGAATTGGCACATTATAAAGAAACGAAAAACCTCATGTAGACATGAAGCTCCGAAATGGACTGCTCAAGATGGCGGAGCTTATGGTAGTTTTGTCTCCTGGTAGGAAGAGGAGGGTCCAGGCAGGTGGACACCGGAAGTGACGACAGTGATGTCATACTCATCAATATCCTGGTCGGCAGAGAGAGGAAAAGAAAAGGCATCAGTCGGCAGCGCCCTCTATATTTCCAGCAGGGAATTACAACTATCTGAGCCCTTAAACTGTCCCCCATGCACACGCGTGCGACGTTATTTAAAACCGTTTACATTTTTTGCTTAATTTAATTACTTTAGCCTTAATTTCACTAGTCATCCTCTTTAGAACTGAATAATTGCTAGGCATTGTAGAGTTTCACTCTGTAGGCTATTTAGCCGACCCGGACACACACAGGAGGACATGTTGGATTTCACCACCACACGTTTTATTATATACACTATTTACAATTATTAAGTCACTCAGACTCAAAATACAGTGCACAAACCCCAACACACAGTCCTGGCCTCACAAATGCCTTTCTTCGGGCCGCCCCCACTCTCTCTCTCTCTCTCTCTCTCTCTCTCTCTCTCTCTCTCTCTCTCTCTCTCTCTCTCTCTCTCCTCCTCTCTCTCTCTCTCTCTCTCTCTCTCTCTCTCTCTCTCTCGTGCCTCGTCCGTTTTCCACCCGACTCCAGCCCTGAATGAAGGGAGATGGCCCCTTTTATTCTCTCCCGGATGAGCTCCAGGTGGTTCCCGGCATTCCCTCATTCCAGCGTGGTGGAAGTGCCGGCTGTTCTCCCGGCAGCTATCTGGGTGTCCTTCCAAATCTTCTCCCCAGCACTTCCTGGTGTGGCGGAAGTGCTGAGGCAACAGGTCCCCAAGGCATTGGGGCGCCTCCTGGCGGTGACCACGGGCCCCTGCAGGCTAGGGCTTCCACGCCCTCAACCCGTGGCCCCCAAAGCAACCAGGAAGGCAGCCCCCACGTGATCCAGGGTGGGTGCAGACCCACATCCGGTCCCTCACGGCGTCCTGGCCAGGTCGTTGCCCCTGGCATCCCTGACAAGGTCTATAGAGCAGCAGCAGTTTTGCCTGACGGAGGGTAGAGTTTTGTGAAAGTAAGGAGAATGTCACCTGATGGCGGGACTCTTTTGGAGTCTCTGCCACTCTTATTCTATCAATAAAAATATTTTTTTAACAGCCAACATTAATGTTGTGAACGTTTCATTTTATATTTTTTAATTACTTATTGACGAATTAATTCAAACAGAAAACGCAAAGGGAGATGCAAAACTAGATTTGTGAAAGAAAAAAAAATCAGTCCACAATTCCAAAAATTGATATCTTTAATCAAAGTGAGAGTCCATACGCAGAAAACACAAAACTTAAAGTAATTAGAAAAGCTGTGAACCAAAATCCACAAAGGGGAGCTGAAAGACTGAAGTAAATATTAATAAGGCATCCTGTGGATTGCTAGACTTGTAAATAACACTGGATGGTCCTAAACCTGCCACATCAAGTGGCCCCCTCCCCTTAGGAGGCAAGTTAAATAGAATATAGAATTTAGAAATACAAAAGTAACAATACTGTAATAAAGCACAATAAATCAACAAAATATTAGGTATAAAGACAAAACATCTTATATTTAAACGTGTACGCGTGGAAGTGTGTGTGTCTGTCTGGCCCAGAAGTGCGAGGCTACAGCAGTGAAGCTCAAAGAGCAGGCAAGGCGGCCCCAAAACAAACTCGCTTAGCCGCCGATAGACAAAACAAAACCGCCGATTCTGCATTTCAATTTTTTTTCAACAGTTTCTAGGTGCCTGGGCTTTTTTACAGCTTTTTACACAGGCTTACAAAACTAGTATTTAAATAATGTGAAATCTGAGTCAGAAGGATCTTCCAGAACTCTAAGCTTTTCATGTCCCAGTCCATTTTGAAATGGTCCTTTCTTAAACAAGCCTTATGCTTGCATTCTGGGTACAAGAAGAAGGTGTGGTCACAGGGTAAGGTTGAAAAGCTTTTTTTTTTTTGGATTAAACAATTAGTGAAACTTTGAGTCAAAAGGAAATAGTTGGCAAGAACTCAACTGGCAGGAGGAACAGAGACCAGTCTTTAAAGGTGAGGAAAAAATGAGAGATCCTCTTAAAATTACTGGCTCCTTAATTGCACTTTATGGTTCTTTATGTGGTTCCTTTGCTTGATAAAGCACCATTGCATTCTGGGACAGGCTCTTTGCATATAAAGTTAGCCCTGTTTGTCTGTTTTGATGATTTTCACCACCTTATGTTTATCTGTCTCTTTGTTTTGGGATTTGAAAAATATCTAAGTGGGATTTCAAAATGTTGGATGACACGTGGTGCTGGGGAAGAACATTACGCGCTAGCACAAGGTGGAGTTGTCCCAGTGTGCAGAACTCACAGCGTACCGCACGGTAGTAGTAGGACAGTAATAGGTAGGCGCTGGCGTGTGTAGTTTCTGTTTCTTTGGATCCGCTCAGTTAACAGAGACTGACGGTGCATCGAGGTTTTACTGTACTTTCATCTCCTTTGCATTCAGTTTAGGATTAGAAAAGGCATTTTCAGCACAAAATGGAGAAAGACAAAACGAAAAAAGTGATATTTTTTTAGAATTAGAACTAGAATTAGAACAATCTAGACGAGAACAGGCCATTCAGCCCAACAAAGCTCGCCAGTCCTATCCACTTGCTTCCTCCAAGAAAACATCAAGTCGAGTTTTGAAAGTCCCTAACGTCTTACTGTCTACCACACTACTTGGTAACTTATTCCAAGTGTCTATCGTTCTTTGTGTAAAGAAAAACTTCCTAATGTTTGTGCGAAATTTACCCTTAACAAGTTTCCAACTGTGTCCCCGTGTTCTTGATGAGCTCATTTTAAAATAACAGTCTCGATCCACTGTACTAATTCCCTTCATAATTTTAAACACTTCAATCATGTCACCTCTTAATCTTCTTTTCCTTAAACTGTAAAAGCTCAGCTCTTTTAATCTTTCCTCATAATTCAACCCCTGTAGACCTGGAATCAGCCTAGTCGCTCTTCTCTGGACCTTTTCTAGTGCTGCTATGTCCTTTTTGTAGCCTGGAGACCAAAACTGCACACAGTACTCTAGATGAGGCCTCACCAGTGCATTATAAAGGTTGAGCATAACCTCCTTGGACTTGTACTCCACAGATCGTGCTATATAACCTAACATTCTGTTAGCCTTCTTAATGGCTTCTGAACACTGTTGGGAAGTTGATAGCTTGGAGTCCACTATGACTCCTAAATCCTTCTCATAAGGTGTACTCTCGATTTTCCAACCGCCCATTGTGTATTCAAACCTAATATTTTGATTTGCTATGTGTAATACTTTACATTTACTGACATTAAATTTCATCTGCCACAAATCTGCCCAAGCCTGTATGCTATCCAAGTCCTTCTGTAATGATATAACGGATTCCAAATTATCTGCTAATCCACCTATCTTGGTATCATCTGCAAATTTAACCAGCTTGTCACTTATATTCCTATCTAAATTATTTATATATATTAAAAATAACAGCAGCCCTAGCACTGACCCCTGTGGAACACCACTCTTAACATCGGCCAGTTCTGATGAGGTTCCTCACACCATCACCCTCTGCTTCCTGTGTCTGAGCCAATTCTGCACCCATCTAAAAACATCACCCTGAACTCCCACTTCTTTTAGTTTGATGCCCAACCTCTCATGTGGCACCTTATCAAATGCTTTCTGAAAGTCCAGATAAATAATATCATAAGCTCCACTTTGATCGTATCCTTTTGTTGCCTCCTCATAGAATTCCAACATGTTAGTAAAACACAACCTCCCCCTTCTGAACCCATGCTGACTGTTCAGAATAACTCCTGTCCTTGTCATGTGTTGTTCAATCTTTTCCTTAATGTTTCCTTCCATTAATTTTCCTGTGATGCTTGTTAAGCTTACTGGCCTATAGTTGCTTGGATCTGCCCTGTCACCCTTTTTATATAATGGGATGATATTTGCCATTTTCCAGTCCTTTGGAATCTCTCCAGTGCACAGTGACTTCCTAAAAATATGTGTCAAGGGTTTATATATGTACTCACTAGCCTCCTTAAGAACACGAGGATAAATATTATCTGGGCCTGGTGATTTGTTTGATTTTATCTTATTTAATCTGAGCAGCACTTCTCCCTCTACAATTTCCAAATCCCTCAGTACCTCCTTAGTAGTTGCGTTTACCTCTGGCAGGTTTTTGTAAAGAGACAATCACAAGACAAAGGATTGGAGTTCCATTGTGGAGACCCCATTTTAATTAGCTTTGGAAGCAAGAGCAGACAGTTGCTGAAATGTCCACTTCATTGCAAATTCCTGGTAAATGAATTTTATTTTATTCTAGTTTTGCATTGTGGTCTTCACTGCTTTTCTAAGTGATCAACATTACTACTGCTCTATATATAGTGCTCTAAATTCTGGGCAGCAGTTTTATTATTACTGGTAACTGTTTACTACTATATTCCTATTGTGATAGTGCTACTGGCACTGCAACATCACACCTCCCAAAGACCAGGCCTAAAAATGGGGTCCTATCTGAGTTTCCGTGTAGTCTTTCCATGATCTCTCTTCTCTCTCTCTCTGTATTTGCAGAAGTTTTTTTTCTCATCCCAAAGACATTTAAAAACTCTTTGGCATTAACCCCAAGCACCTCATTCTATGTAAGAACGGTTAACCCTGAATGTCTCTTGGGATAAGCTCTTATGCTCCAATGCACAGCGTTAAGCCCAAATAACTCTTAGGACAGTATTCTGCTGCCATCTAGTGGATAAAGTAACATTATGCTGCAAACAAATTATTAATACAGTAAAACTAAGTAACTTAGTCTGCGAGTGTTTTATAAAATGAGCTCAAATTTGTAATAAATTTTAACTTGATAAACGAGCGTCACGTGATCACAACTGAGTTGATGGTTATTGAATAACCTTTGAGCTACTTTTGTATGAAAATGTGCTATATAAATAAATGTTGTTCTCTCTCTCTCTCTCTCTCTCGCTGCAGGATTGTGGGTAATTGTCTCCCATTCTCGGTTTCAGTTGGCGTGCCTCACTCATATAGTCAAGATCTGTATAAACGTATAATGTTTACTATACTATACTATATAGGTTACTGTCTTGCACCCCAAAACCCCAAGCTGAGTCTCAGTACTTTAGCGACACCAGTTTTATTCAGTATGAAACGGGAACAGCACGATTATTTATTGCAGTGGGATCTGCCACTCTTCTATACACAGACACAGCAGTCAGGCAGGATCGGGGCCAGATTAGTGGCCAAGTAATACTGTGCCCTGCATTTACAATGTTCTTTGTATCACCCATCAATGGCAGGCGCTTATAGCATGTCTGCAGTCTTTTTGGATTCGCTTTCACGGTGAACTGCTCCTGCGCTGGGAGCCTGCGGTTGCTTCGGGACACTCTTCCGCGTGTCTACCCGTTGGGTGGAATACCAAAAGAGTTTAGAAACGTTACATTGCGCAAACCATTTTTTTAAATTTTGTGTCCAAGTGTAGTGACTCTTCAGGCAAAAGCAAGTGTCACTGGATAGGCTCCTTGTTAAAGTCGCCAAAAGAAAAAGAAGATTCCAGTGAGCCAACAGATAGCAGGGATTTCGTTAGTTAGAGTGAAAGTCGTACGACACAATAACCCTCATCCTCCTCCTCCTCCTCTCTCTCGTCTCCCTGACACCAGCCATGATTCATTTCAAAGGTAAAGTGCAGGTTAATTTGTTTTATGTATTTTTGCTTTATATTTTGCATTAATCATTTTTATATGAATAGTTTTGGGTTGTGGAACGAATCATCTGATTTTCCATTAATTCTAATGGGGAAATTCGCTTTGATATACGAGTGCTTTGCATTACAAGCACGAATCCAGAATGAATTATGCTCGCAATCCAAGGTTCCACTTTATTTCTACATGTTTTGCCATTCTATATAGTAACTCATCCATATTCATGGATGGTGTTGGAGCCTTCAACCAAAACACACAATGGCAAGTAAACAGGAAGCTGTAACACCAGTTTTAGAGCAAAGTAAAATGGATTCATCAGTTCAGATAAGTAATGACAAAGTGAAGTGGTCATCTGACTTTGAAACTAATACATGCAGTCAAGGCTGAATTAAAGCAAGGGCTTATCGGTGCAGTAGCCCAGGACCCTAACCTGTAAGTTGGCCCTCTAAAACAATAGTTTTTCAAGGCAAATTTTCTGGGTTTGCCCACAATGCCATGCAGACATAGGGAGAACATACAACCTCCACACAGGCAATTTGGAACTGAGACAAAATGTGTATGTTTGCCCAGCAATGGACTAGAGTCAGGTCCAAGTGCTGTTCTTACCTTGTGCCCGCTGACTGTTGGTTCAGTCTTCCTCAAGACCCTGCCATGGATAACCCAGTTAGGAAGACAGATGGATGAAAGGATAACTCTGCAATCCCGGTAGCCCAGCTAACCACTACCCATTTGTTAAGTGTGATTCATTGATTGGTTGTTTTGATATACTATCAGCTGACTATGTTTTTCTTAGCAAATTAGGTTAAAAACAGAGAAATAATTCTATCATTTGAACTAATTGCATATTAGTCACTTCATCAAGTAAATACCAGCTCTGACGGGGAATGCTTGAAGGTGTTCCCGGCTGCCAAGAGAGACAAGTTGAAACGAGAGCGAGCAACAGGTGGAAAAGCTGGGGGGTCTGGGTGGTTCTCGTCTGCTTTTATTAAATACATTCAGCAGACATTAATGGAAGAGCCTGGCAGTCGCTGAAGATGGCTGTATGCCTTTCATTCATGGCTGCCAAAATGTATAAGAAGCAATAGTGCGTGCTCAGCCAACACACGCGCGCGCTCTCACCCACACACGCACGGAAGCCACGGCGATCGTCGCATTGAAAGTGAAAGCCTCATACCAGGATACATGGTACATATAACACACATACACACGCACTATATGGCAAGATAGGGCGCTGGACAGGATGCAAGAGCTGGGCAGGGCGCATATCCCCTTAAGTTTGGCTGCTCAATGTTGTAATACCATATAGCGGTCTAGCTGTCACAACGAGCTGGACGAATGCGCGCAGATCACCCTAAGTCCGGCCATCCAGTAGTGCTCATCAAAATTTGAAAAGCTGCAAGATCTGTTAGATAAGATGCCACAACGAGGCGGACGAGAGCAAAACAAATCACCTTCAGACCGACTCTCCGCTGGCGTCGCTCCGTGTGTCGTTCGCCGCCTGATGGACGATGTGAGACGCCACATTCCTGCGCGGCTGCTTGTGTGGTCCCCTGCAGGGCTGGCTGCTTGCGCTCCTGCTTCACCACACTGACACAATGCGGCTTGTCTATGTGCCTGGGCTCGGGCAAGGCTCAGTGCCAGGCAGTCTCTTACCCCGTTCACATCTGCCTCATCAATGGCTTCATATGTTTTAGTTGAAAAAATAAAACGATAACAACGTTCATTATTGAATAAAGCAATAGTAAGCGTGAATTGGGATGGACAGGACACTTTGAGTTTGTTTACTGGCCAAAATTCTGCTTAACAAGGATTATGAAAAAGAAAGAAAGAAAGAAAGAAAGAATAGTAAATGTAGTCTGCCTTCATAATAAAAGTCAAAAGAGCCACTAAGGGAGTGAAGATTGTTATCTTAATGCCATTTGCAACAACATGAGAAAGAAACCAAAATCTTCTTAATTTTGATTTTTCTCTTGCAGTACAAGGAATAAAAAAATCGGATTCTGATAAGAATCACACTGTAATATTTGCAACTCTGTATATTCCCATACGTTTCACATACTGTATATTCTGCTGGTAGGCATCTGCATATGCCAATGTAAACATGAATGGAAATTAGTGCGTAATGAAAATAAACAAATGTATAGATAGATAGATAGATAGATAGAACTGCAAGACACTAGATAGATAGATAGATAGATAGATAGATAGATAGATAGATATGAAAGGTGCTATATAAAACATAGATAGATAGATAGATAGATATGAAAGGTACTATATATTAGATAGATAGATAGATAGATAGATAGATAGATAGATAGATAGATAGATAGATAGATAGATAGATAGATAGATAGAACTTTAAGGCACTATATTATAAACAGAACTGTAAGGCACTATATTCTAGATAGATAGATAGATAGATAAATAGATAGATAGATAGATAGTGATAGATAGAGGAGTCTGGAGGACCGGCTTCCCATGCTGGTCCTCACCCCCAGGCCGCCAGGAGGAGCTCTCCCGACAGCAGGATCATGCCCGAGGTCCAGCAGGGCCTTATGGACTCTGTAGTGTTTATACACAGCCCTGCTGGATACCTTGGGGACCACCAGGAGTCGCTGTGGGGGGACTTGTGGGCTCTGTTGTGCCTTATGACCCGGGAGTACGTCACGGTCACGTGACGGGAAGGAATGGCGTGCTCCCGGGGTGAAGTAAAAGACTGATTGCCCTGACTCAGAAGGAATAAGGAACTGTGGACTGCTGGGACAGGAACACCTCCGGGTGAGGGGCTATAAAAGGACGGTGCCTCAGTCCAGACACTGAGCTGTGCTGGGAGGTGGAGGAGCAAAGTGTCTGGGCGAGGAGGAGAGGTTATTGTGTTTATTATTGTTAGTTTATTGTATGAGTAGTGTGGAGGGTGCTTGGTGCACATTTGTGATAGAGGAAAATAAAGAGTCTTGGACTTTTACCCGGTGTCTGGAGTTGTACCTGAGGGTTCAAGGGTGCACTACTGCCCCCTACTGCCACACTAGATAAAACTTTAAGGCACTATATTATAAACAGAACTGTAAGGCACTATATTCTAGATAGATAGATAGATAGATAGATAGATAGATAGATAGATAGATAGATAGATAGATAGATAGATAGAAGGAAAGAAAGAAAGAAAGAAAGAAAGAAAGAAACAAACAAACAAACAAACAATTTGATCAACAGATACATGTAAGAGAGGTACTAATGACAGTAGTATTGTCATCATGAGGCATGTTCCTCTCTCTCACCTCTAACAACCTGGGTTCAGCTCTCAGCTCCGTAACTATCCTTGTTCAGCATCCATATTTTCCTCATACTTGTGCTGGATTCTCATCTGCTACTCTAATTTCCATCTAACATCTTAAAGACATGCTGGTTAGGTTGACTGATTCTACTTTGGCCCAGTTTATGCCTTTATTGGTTTATTTATACTGTAAGATAAGGTGAAACAGTCAGCACAAAAAATTGGGGTGTGACCCTAGTAAACCGTGGTTAACAATGGGAAATAGCTGTAATGAAAAAGTGTATAATGAGGGTGCAATTGCTGTAAACAAGGGTTCATTAAAGATATGCCACTTCTGAGTTGGTGCTCTGTCTTCATCAGTCACAGATCCCAAATGAATGTCCTCATCTGGTGGCCTTTGACTTTTTATAGTGGTCTTCCAGAAGGGGCAGAACTTACTTGACAGGTGTGGAAGTGAGGTCACTCATCTTCTGCCCAGCATCCTCTGAACTGAGGATGTAAATGAAGATTATGTGAGCAACAGCGCCTCCCCTCGGAACTAGAATGTAACTGCCTGATGGGCTGGAGACCTGAAGATGTCATCTAAGTGCATGTCTTTATCAACATATATATTGTCCATTCTTGTTAATCTGTGGGGGTTACTTTCCTGACAAACCCAGCAGATAACTAAATGGGGATACTGAAGCATTGATCCTATGTGAAAAATGGAGTTAGGGGGATGGACTAGAGCAGACTCCCCCCTTGAGACTTGGTAATGATCCTCCCAGTATTTCACCATCAGAAATTTTGTTGCCACTTTTACTTCCTCTTTAGTCAAGTTTGATCATCTTCAAGGTGCTCCATCACAGGCCATGAGTGTTCGCAGCATGGCTGTTCCAAGGACATCACTAAACCATCCAATCAGTAGTAACAACATGCACAATGTACAAATGGTACTTAATATGTGCGAGTTTATGACCTACACTTTCTGGGAATTTCTCATTTGTGGTGACAATTGGAAGCCCCGGTCTCCAATATGAATGGAGTTCAATGGCTTACCCAAGTTTGTTGACACCCAACAGACACCTGTTGATCCATTCAGTATGATGCATGTGCAGAACCGGACATCTGAGGGCATCACAGACCAGTTGCTGCTCAATATCATATGTTGCTTATGTGCAATATGCTTTTTAGATTTTTTTTTTTTTTTGCTGTGCAAACATCATTTCCAATATCCCTCCCAACCCCATACTGCAGCCCACAACAATGACCTTAACTGGGAATAGGCATTACTAGACCACAGATGTTGCAAAAAGTGTTATTCTTTTATAATACCAGATAAGCAAGTCAACAACAACAACATTTATTTATATAGCAAATTTTCATACAAATAATGTAGCTCAAAGTGCTTTACATGAAGAAGAAAGAGAAAAAAGACAAAATAAATAAGAATTAAAATGAGGGAACACTAATTAACATAGAATAAAAGTAAGTCCACAGAAATGGCATCTGCTCAAAGTGTGTTTACTGTATATAAATATGCATTATTATGCATTTTTGTACATTTATATGTATACTCATTATTGCCAGCTACAAGTAATCATCCAGAGCAGCCATTCAGAGATTTTTATTTTTTTCATATATGACTTAATATTGAAGCAGCAACCCTGAGTTGTCAGGTGATGGAAGAGCCTCAGACTAGAACAGTGAGGAGGTCTTCTATGCTCTAGCGTCGTGCTTTGGGGATGTAATACCAGATCTGTAGGAACAGGCATCTCTCAAAGCCTTAACATTCAGAGCATTTGTTTTGTTCCATTAGCATGTTTTGTGGCTGTATCATCAGTACTGAAGGGACTGACATCTCTCAGGGTTACAACATTGTGACAGTTCACCTTCTTACTTCAATAAAGAGCCCAAAAGAGTTTTCAGCTAACCCAGTCACGTATGGGTGATTCCTTCCTCTCAATGTCCCAGTTACACTATATACAGTGCATCTGGAAAGTATTCACAGCGCATCACTTTTTCCACATTTTGTTATGTTACAGCCTTATTCCAAAATGGATTGAATTAATTTTTTTCCTCAGAATTCTACACACAACACCCCATAATGACAATGTGAAAAACGTTTACTTGAGGTTTTGCAAATTTATTAAAAATAAAAAACTGAGAAATCACATGTACATAAGTATTCACAGCCTTTGCTCAATACTTTGTCGATGCACCTTTGGCAGCAATTACAGCCTCAAGTCTTTTTGAATATGATGCCACAAGCTTGGCACACCTATCCTTGACCAGTTTTGCCCGTTCCTCTTTGCAGCACCTCTCAAGCTCCATCAGGTTGGATGGGAAGCGTCAGTGCACAGCCATTTTAAGATCTCTCCAGAGATGTTCAATCGGATTCAAGTCTGGGCTCTGGCTGGGCCACTCAAGGACATTCACAGAGTTGTCCTGAAGCCACTCCTTTGATATCTTGGCTGTGTGCTTAGGGTCGTTGTCCTGCTGAAAGATGAACTGTCGCCCCAGTCTGAGGTCAAGAGCGCTCTGGAGCAGGTTTTCATCCAGGATGTCTCTGTACATTGCTGCAGTCATCTTTCCCTTTATCCTGACTGGTCTCCCAGTTCCTGCCGCTGAAAAACATCCCCACAGCATGATGCTGCCACCACCATGCTTCACTGTAGGGATGGTATTGGCCTGGTGATGAGCAGTGCCTGGTTTCCTCCAAACGTGACGCCTGGCATTCACACCAAAGAGTTCAATCTTTGTCTCATCAGACCAGAGAATTTTGTTCCTCATGGTCTGAGAGTCCTTCAGGTGCCTTTTGGCAAACTCCAGGTGGGCTGCCATGTGCCTTTTACTAAGGAGTGGCTTCTGTCTGGCCACTTTACCATACAGGCCTGATTGGTGGATTGCTGCAGAGATGGTTGTCCTTCTGGAAGGTTCTCCTCTCTCCACAGAGGACCTCTGGACCTCTGACAGAGTAACCATTGGGTTCTTGGTCACCTTCCTGACTAAGGCCCTTCTCCCCGATCGCTCAGTTTAGATGGCCGGCCAGCTCTAGGAAGAGTCCTGGTGGTTTCAAACTTCTTCCACTTATGGATGATGGAGGCCACTGTGCTCATTGGGACCTTCAAAGCAGCAAAAATGTTTCTGTAACCTTCCTCAGATTTGTGCCTCGAGACAATCCTGTCTTGGAGGTCTACAGACAATTCCTTTGACTTCATGGTTGGTTTGTGCTCTGACATGAACTGTCAACTGTGGGACCTTCTATAGACAGGTGTGTGCCTTTCCAAATCATGTCCAATCAACTGAATTTACCACAAGTGGACTCCAATTAAGCTGCAGAAACATCTCAAGGATGATCAGGGGAAACAGGATGCACCTGAGCTCAATTTGGAGCTTCATGGCAAAGGCTGTGAATACTTATGTACATGTGCTTTCTCAATGTTTTTATTTTTAATAAATTTGCAAAAATCTCAAGTAAACTTTTTCAAGTTGTCATTATGGGGTGTTGTGTGTAGAATTCTGAGGAAATAAATGAATTTAATCCATTTTTAAATAAGACTGTAACATATCAAAATGTGGAAAAACCGATGCGCTGTGAATACTTTCCGGATGCACTGTATATCACACACATGCACTTGGGAGATAATGGCCTCAAATACATTTATATCCCTGCCAGACCAGGAACTTGCACTGCCCTCTAACTCTTTCTCCTCTTTCCCTGCAGACCAACCAATGAACCCTCATCCTAAACCAACTAGTGGTCCTCAGAAGACAACCAAAATCACTTCCTCTTTTGGTCCTCAAGATCACACCTCTTTATGATTACATTTCCGGTTCCCAGAATTCCATCCTCCCGTTACATCACATCCCATTTGGCAACTATATATGGCAGCCATTTTCCTTTTTTCACTCAGTTCTGTTTTGAGCACATGTTTGTAAAGACCTCTCTAACCAACCTTTGTTCAAGTATATGGGGTGGATATATATACATATATATATATATATATATATATATATATATATATATATATATATATATATAGTAACAAGGCTCTATATAGGCACCTGACCCAACACAGATGGACACAGAGACACATATAAAACTAAGCAATACAAAGTCCACAAGGCACTATTCCAACACCAACACAATCTTTTCTCTCCTCTACCACCACTCCTCCAGAAGCTTAGTCCTCCTCCTCCCAATTCTGGCTCCTCAAGTTGTGGTGGCTGGCCCTTTTTATATTCCACCCAAAAACTTTCCAGGTGATTGACCACCTGGTCCTAATTGCACTTCCGGGTGGTGCTGAAGATTCGTCCAGCCCGGCTGCTGACTCCATGCAGCTCCCCCTAGCGGCCATCCAAGCCCCCAACCAGGCTGTGAAGGACTCCATCTCCCATGGAGCCATGCGACAGGCTGGGGAATCACCGTTCCGCCAGGGAGGCTGCCACCAAGCGTCCCGGGGGAGGTATTGAGCTGCCTATGGTTGCTCCCCCAGAACAGATGCAGCAGGGGCATCCCTGCTGGGCATGGAACCCGGCTGTCCACCACAATATATATATATATATAGTGAAGGACCAGGTTTAGACTGAAGGACAGGGAAGACAGCTTAAAAAAGGCTATATCTCTCCCAGGAATCTAGATGGCAGTGAGCCCAGGCTCAGATCCCCGCATGGGTTTCCACAAGGCATGCCAGGTATTGTAGTAGTTTGTGGGGGTTTGGGGGCAGACTTGTTGGGTCACACAAGGGCCACCAGGGGGAGCTGTGAGCTCCAACCTCAGTCACTGGAAGCACTCCCAGATGCTAACTAAAATGAGCTGCCTGGCTCACATGAATAAGGCAGAGTTGGGAGGTAGGTGGACAATGCATGTGAGGAGAAATCGAGGAAGCAGTGACTGGGAGAGAAAGAAGACCATGAGTATGTTTTATTGTGCTTATTGCTTATATTTTGGCTGTGGTAGTGGGAAACACTTGATCCAAAGCGTTTCCCACAATAAAAAACTCTTTGTGCTTTTACATTGTGTCTGTGCCTGTTTGTGTTGGGTGTTTGGGGAGCTGGACTGCTCCCTGGTGTATACTATATATATATATATATATATATATATATAGAGTGCACTGATCCTTCCTTTTGTACCTGCAGACCAGCGACAGGAAGTTCCTCTTAGGCTCAATGACATCACTTCCGGTTCCTCTCCAGATGACGTCATTTCCCCTGACCGGCTTTAAAAACTGCCATATTATTTCCTGTTATCTCAGTTCTGTTTTTGACTCGTATCTGTTAAAACCTATTATTCAATTCTGCCTTTTTTCAGCCAAACTTCAAGCATACAGGGTGGAAGGATGATCATCAGGAGGATGGCATAGTAATTAGTGTGGCTTTCCATTTCAGTCTCCATCATGGTCACCCACAGCATGGTTATAATTAACATATATTTGGTAGACATCCTTACTCAAATTGACTAACTTGTTAAAAACATGTTGCATACATTATTTTAATTGATTAAGTGAGCTCTTTTGGTCACACAGTGAGGTGGTGGACAGTCTTCAGATCTAAAGTTCTGGCTCCTTGCCTCTGACCCACCTACAGTACTCAAGTTTTCTCATAAATGAAAAAGACATGCAGGAAAAGTCAAGTGGGGCCCAAGATGTCCAGCTGAGTGTACCTTCCTGTTGTGTGACCTCTCTGCAATCTCCCAGTGGTATAGGTGTTCTCAGAAAAGGTATAAATGAGAAAGTGAACTAGCTGAATAAGTATCTGGACATGTTACTCCTACTGGGAGCTCCTCCAAGCTTGAATAGTGATGTCAATGTCTCATGACAGTGTCTCCCTTCCTTCAGAAGGGGCTACTTACCCTTGCCATCTATGGGCTGTCCATTTTCTGCCGAAGGTATTGGTCTGGAGGACCTTCAGTGGTTTCTGGGTGGACCTTTGAAGCTCCTCACATCCTGGACTGTAAGTACTATGTACCTTTGGGGAATTACTTGCTTTTATAGGACATCTTACCCCTGGAGGCCTTTCTTTGGCCACACTGACAGTTCATTGATTTCAGTGGTGGATTTTCTCTTTGGCTTATGAATTCCTGGACAACCCCTTACACATTATAGATTAGTAAGCTATCTTTCCATCATTTCTTTGAATCATTTGTTGTGATCCAAAAACTATGGGGGTACCATTAAACACAAGATAGGATCCAACCATGCTAGTCCAGGGTTATAGTCCATCCTAAAACTTCAATTACATCAGACATGGAGTAAGAACCATTTCAAGATGAACAGTCATTGTATTAGCAACCAAACTAGTGGATACATTCACTCAAACCTAGAAGGAGCCAGTCTAGTGATGTCACTGAACCTGTCATGTAGTGTATATCTACAGGATGAGGAAGAAAACTTCATTACCTCAGGAAACCCTATATATAAATGCAAGAAGAACATGCAAACTCCACAGTGGCAATTTGAAAACAGAACCCTAGAGTTGTAAAGTATCATTGCTGATCTCTGTATCACTGCCTCTTACGCAGAACAACAAATACACATATTTTTAATTTACCCTATAACCAAGGCTTGGCCTACCAAAAACCTCAAAGAGATGGAGTCAAAATCCCATTTGTAGGTGAGGGATCACAAGATGGATGACACCAGAGAAATGCATGAAACAAATTCTCTCTATAATCACGGTTGGGGATGGGGGAATAGGGGTATCTGCTTTTACCCCATTCTTCACTGATTTTCTTTATTCCTTCCTTTCTTCCTTCGTTCTCTACAAATGGCCATCTTCTGATTATAATTTGACTAGCAAAATACCTGCGCTTCGCAGCGGTGAAGTACTGCATTCAAATTTTTATTAAGAAGAAAATTAAACCTTTTTAAACTGTGGGACAATATGCCAATAATTATTTGTTAAGGATCTCTTTGTATACCATGTTGTCAGTTCGGCTCTCCGGTTGTAATATGACCAAGCTGTGTGCTGAGCTTACTCTTGAGCATGTAACTTACAGTTGGCCATGTGAACAGTAATCTTGTCTCAAATCTCACAGCTTGGATTGCTGCTGTCATAATCGGTTTGAGTTTCATGGTTTGTTTCAATTACGACAGTATTTGCAGGATTTGTTGTGTTGAAGTGACATTTGGCATCTGTCAAGCGTTGTAAGCACAAAACCGGTTTCATCGATAAAATCACATCACTTTTGAGAGTTTAAACATTCATAAACATCAAAGTGTCCACTACTGAAATCGTCACCTGTGAATCTAAGATGTTTAAGAGGCATTGGCGGTTGTCGAAAGGTGTAAAATATTTGGCCATTTCGGTACACTTGAAAGCGACAACCAAACAATTCAGCGGCAGCCATCAACTCACATGCAAAACCATAGGTGAAGGGCTTAAGCATTTCACTCTTCTAGTGCTCCTGTGTAGTATAATTATCTCCTGTACCATCATCAGTCCACACCTTGAACCTGTCCCAGTCATTCAATATATAAGACACAATGTTCCTCCGGATATCAAGAGTGAGCCTGATATGGCCGTGCAATATGTAACAAAGAGAATGGAAAAGGTAGGTGGTATCTCCGGGCATGGAAACCACTCGGTAAGTGACAGTTCTTTGATCGATAGAATTTCTTGAAGATGGGCCCATAAGTAACAAAGACTGTTGAAAAGTTCAATATGGCAGCTGACAGTGGCATCATACTACCGAAATAAGTACGTACATTGGTTTCAGTTAGTGGAGGGAAGCCGCCTACCAAATTTCGAGAAGCTGGAGCCATAAATAAGAAAGTTCAACATGGCGGACGTTGTTGACCGTTATGACCATTACGCGTAGAATTTCAAAATGAAACCTGTTTAATTGTTGTAAGTAAGCTGTAAGGAATGAGCCTGCCAAATTTCAGCCTTCTACCTACACGGGAAGTTGGAGAATTAGTGACGTTGGAAAGTTCAATATGGCGGCTGACAGTGGCGTCATACCACCGAAATAAGTATGTACATTGGTTTCGGTTAGCGCAGGGAAGCCACCTACCAAATTTCGTGAAGATAGGGCCATGAATAAGAAAGTTCAATATGGCGGACGTTGTCGACCGTTATGACCGTCACGCGTAGAATTTCGAAATGAAACCGGCTTAACTTTTGTAAGTAAGCTGTAAGGAATGGGCCTGCCAAATTTCAGCCTTCTACCTACACAGGAAGTTGGAGAATTAGTGACGTTTGGAAAATTCAATATGGCGGCCGACAATGGCGTCATACCACCGAAATAAGTACATACATCGGTTTTGGTTAGCGCAGGGAAGCCGCCTACCAAATTTCGTGAAGATGGGGCCATAAATAAGAAAGTTCAACATGGCGGACGTTGTCGACCGTTATCGACCGTTATGACCGTTACATGTAGAATTTCGAAATGAAACCTGCTTAACTTTTGTAAGTAAGCTGTAAGGAATGAGCCTGCCAAATTTCAGCCTTCTACCTATACGGGAAGTTGGAGAATTAGTGGTGAGTGAGTGAGTGAGTGAGTGAGTGAGTGAGGGCTTTGCCTTTTATTAGTATAGATGGGGAATATCCAAGGATAACTGATACATTTTGATCCCTGGATAGATCTAACTATTAAGGTTAAACTGCCTTAATCTGTCACTGGTACCAAGATACCATTAAGAGACCGAGCAGCTATGGCTTTTCTGGCATGACTAATGCATAAGCCAAACACATCGTCCAAGCCATTTTTCATGTTGACTGAACTTCTCTGCAAGGGTTCAGACAAATGCCCAAGCCCAATACTCATACTCGGCGGCCTCAAATTCAGGGATATGAATAAGGGTAAAGCTGTTACTGTGGTGGACAAACCCTGCCAGCCGAGTTTGGAAGAGTAATTTAGGGCCAGCTTCACCAGTACACTGCCTTGCCCCATTTGGTGGGTCAAATGACTCTTGGGGACAACTACTGTCATCATCTATTAGAATTACAGCCTTGTCACTTTGTCAGGATGAATAATTTCTGTTGGAAAGTATAGCTTTTTTCTCTTATGCGGCAGCTGCAAAAGTATTGAAGTCATTGGTGCAGCAGCATATAGACCTCATGAACCTTAGCAGATGATCATCACTTGGAGCCATCCATCCATCATTTAACCAGTTTGACCCAGTTCATACTATAAAAATAAGAAATGTAAAATATAAATTTAACATACGTCTGATAATGAGAGTGCAGATATCCCCCAAAATCCCAACGCTCCACCTCCCCAAGCCAAACTGGGAGACACATAAGTGAATCAGCTTATACTCTATAAAGTAATGAACTAGTGTTCTATTATTAATTTAAATCAGTCACAGAAAGCCAAAAACTATTCTACTGGACACTAGACAGAATCCAACCCACGTCCATTTGTGGGTTATGGTTCACAAGATGGATGACACCACAGAAACACATAAAGCAATTTCTCCAAATATCAAGCCTTTGGTATAATCAAGGTTAAGGTTGAATGATCAGGGTTAACTGCGTTCCTTTGCCCAGTTCTTCATTAATTTTAAGCTTTCTTTTGTGTCTTTTTCTCTGTCTGCTGACTTATCAAAGGGGTGCTGGACTTTCTCCATTATCACTTGATGGAGGATGTCCAGTGGTAACTGATAAAGCCATCCAAAGATCAAGGATTACCTATTGAGGTCAGTGACTACAAACTGATCCCATCTGACTTATTTAGAATTAGAGACTCACTTTGTCAGGATAAATAATTTTTTTGTTAAAAATCATAACCTTTTTTTTGTTCTATAGCTGAGGCTACAAAAATCTTGAGCTCATTGGTGCAGTAGCATGTAGGCCTTGTGAACTCTAGTGGACTAGTATAACAGGGAAGGCCCATCAAGCCTCACTGGAGCCTTCCATCCATCATTAAACCAGCCTGATCCAGTTCAGTCTATAAATCATTCAAAAACACCTTATAAATTTAACATAATCCTGATCATGGGAGTGCAGATCCCACCCCAATGCCAACGCCTTACCTCCCCCAGCCAAACCGGGAGACAAATCCATAAATGTGCTTCTCAGGAAAGGCGGCACACAAAGGGGCAACGGGAGCTCAACTGACAGGATTAAAAAATGAATCCCAACTAAACACTGCCTGTGGCATAATGAGGGGCCTTATCTAGCAGGAGGAAGTGCAGTAGATTCCCCTGGAAGCCACCTGGGCTGCCGCACTCTGGTATTAGCAAATCCCGGGGGCTTTCAGCCAAATGGCAAATGACGGTGTTCATAGTGCATAATTTCACAGTGTCACCCCTCAATTTCCGGCTCCTACAGGAGAGCTGGCTGCTCCCAGGATTTGGCGTTCCACTGATCGACTGTTTAAAAAAAAAAAAAATCCAAGCTGAGGACGTCAGCTCCCCTCTTCTGAGAAACTCTTCATTTGTAGATGTGGCCTCATGATGTGAGCCAGGAATGAAGGTGGACAGCACAGGACATTTGGTGCCTGGAGGCTCATCATGTATGAAAGCTAGTAACAGTGAGCCGAAAACAGGCCTCAGAATGTGTAGTTCAATGAATATTAGAAGATGGACAAGAACAGGCCATTCAGCCTAACAAACCTTGCCAGTCCTGCTTCTTCAGTCGAGTTTTGAAAGTCCCTAAAGTCTTACTGTCTACCACACTACTTGGTAGCTTATTCCAAGTGTCTATTGTTCTTTCTGTAAAGAAAAATCTCCTAATGTTACCCTTAAGATGTTTCCAACTGTGTCCCCATGTTCTTGATGAACTCATTTTAAAATAACTCGATCCACTGAACTAACTCTCTTCACGATTTTAAACACTTCAGTCATGTCTCCTCTTCATCTGCTTTGGCTTAAACTGTAAAGGCTCAGCTCTTTTAATCTTTCCTCATAATTCAACCCCTGTAGCCCTGGAATCAGCCTAGTCGCTCATCTCTGAGAGTCTAGCCGCTCTTTTCTGGCCTAGTCACTCTTCTCTGGATGGTATTTATCAGAGCTGAGGAACACAAAAAAGGAAAGTACATTATAAAGTAAACTTAATAGGGTATAGCTACCTTACTTTATGTAGCAAAATGTAGTACTAGGTTGTTGTACCGTGTTAGCCATTACGAATGTAGAGAAAAGCCAAGCAAAATGACACCTTTTATTGGCTAACTAAAAAGATTACAATATGCAAGCTTTCGAGGCAACTCAGGCCCCTTCTTCAGGCAAGATGTAAATTCATCTTCCTTATTCGAGCAAATAGAATTTGTGTGTGGGGAATGAAAGAAACTCCACCTGACCTGCCGAGAGAGAGTACAATCCTCTCCATGTTCCCTAGCACACATGCTACTATCCAAACTCACATCCCATAAACCCCCTTTGGACAAATCACACTATTTATACAATGGGTATTGTCATTGGAGTGCTCAGCAGGGCTTCATTATAGGAAAAGTATTTGAATAGGACCACCACCTTCATTATGGGAAAGGTATTTGAATGGGACCACCAAAGATTTGGACTATGGATGTCCTAGTGTTGTTTCAGTCACCTCCTCAGAGGAAGGAGAACCCTCAGTGTTGTAGCCACATTCCATGTGCTCATCTAAAGAAGACCCCAAAGCTTTCTACCATTGTCACAAATGACCACAGAGAAAAAAAAGAGTGTGTGTAAGAAGAAAGAGTAGGACTTTACTGGCTATGTGACAAAGCTATAGGACCTCCTTTCAAGAACGGAACGGTCAGTAAAACACCTCTTAACATGATCCTCTTACTTTCGACTTCATAGTAATGGAAGTTCCCCCAGATCCTAAGAGTGTTTTAACAACAGTAAGCCTGTGGCCACTGTGTTCAGTAGCAGTTATCCTGTGAGAGTTAAACATGAATTACAGGTCACTAAATTTGGTAATCTTAGGACATTTATACAGTAGATCTAAGCTACCTTTTTATATTATTTTTATTTTGTTTTAACTAACTCAGACTGATCTTCGTAATGCCAGGCCATGTGGTGCAACCTTAGTCATAATGGTTACAGGAATTCTGTCATTAGAGGCCAGGAAGAATAACATCACAGGAAAACTGATGGATTGTAGAAGAGGCCATAAAAATGTTTGCAACACCTTTTATCATCCACATAGATCCATTGATTGCTAGGACAGTGAGGTGGGATTTCTTTGTAATGTCTGCTGTGAGCAGGGCTGGATTAAGACGAAATTGGGCCTGATGCTGCAGCACAAAAAAGGCAGATTTTTCCTCAGCATTGGCGTATGTGCATTCGACACTCACCGTACATGCGCACTCAGACCGACCAAGGAGCCTTAATTGCTTTCGACGCAACCAGCCAGCCTTTATTGAACATGAATAATAATAACGATGTAGAATCGTAACAACTCGAGATTAACATCTAACTATGTAACATCAACATTCAATAGCAATTGTCTGAAAAGTGCACTTAATGCAGAAAACCTAACAATGAAATACACAAAATTTCACAATTCTCTTAAAAAAATGAATTGGCAGAGACATTGGGTCAAAGTGACTCAGTTCAGGCTCTTGAGGGTAAAACTTTGTCCATGCCAGGCCCGCGGGCCAGATTTTACTTTTACCTTTACAGATAACCATTTAAATAGCCATCAATTTTTACTGTACAACTAACTTTCAAGGTGAAAAATTTACTACGTGGCACTTATCGAACAATAATAAAGTGGCAAGAATCCCCAAGATATCGCAAAAAAAAGCAGCTAAATTACTGTTTGATAGCATTAACTTGAAATCTTCGGTTAACAATAAACACGACGACGTTATAGTTATGTCATAGCGCAAGGAACAATAATAACTGTATAATAAGTAACGCTGTGTCTAGGTGTCTGAAAGTCAGACTCCAAATTTCATTCTAAGAATTATTTTGAGGTTAAAATAGCAAAGGAAAGCTGCCCAGCTTCCTGAAAATTCTCGTCTGTTTTCATCTGGGCCTATTTCAGGAATGGGCCTAATGCTGCAGCATCAATAGAACCCACCTTAACTCTTTGAGGGCTGAATATTTTTTCCAAAAAGCAGTTTCTGAAAAGCAATAGTGTCACACAGAAATCAACATAAAACGTCTGTTGCTGCATGCTGTGGCTGCCAGTTTACCAAGAATATGTGTCAGGCTTGCTGCCAGGCTGTCTTTGTGTGGCTGGGTCAAAGTCACAGTGCATCGCAATCTTGTTTCTACCTCTTATCATTAAGTGGCAGTCCTCCGTGACGAACATTGTCAGTACAACGATTAGCTGGGGACCAATCAGCTGAAGCTGGAACCTCACATTCGTTTTCGATCACTTGTATCAAAGTCTGAGTTCGACAAGTCATAGTCCAGTTCAGAGAGAATAGGCAAAATGTCGTCCACGGAGTGTTTTGCTTTACGCATTCACTTTGATCTCTTGCCAAATGTCAGTGCCATTTTTGCCGTTGTTTTTCGCCTTGCTACTCACAAGTGCAGGAAATCTTGGTCATACCAATGAATCTAACTTTCCTTCTAGCAACTAGAGTCCAACTAAAACATAATGGTTGGCTTTGTCACAGTTTACAGTCGATTACCATCGTCAACTCTTTCAACTCAAAAGTCAACATCAGCCCTGAAAGAGTTAATCCGGCCCTGGTTGTGAGTGACAGATGCCCACGAAGAGGAAGGATGGGAGAAGGCAGTTTCTGTAGGGCACTGCCTCCCCCGGACCATTAGGAGGCAGCCCCCCCTGGGTTACAGTGGTGCCCCAGATTTCCAGAGGGCACCATACAATACAATACAATACAATACAGTTTATTTTTGTATAGAGGCCCTGCCTCTTGACAGCCCCCCAGCCTTGACTCTCTGAGAAGACAAGGAAAAACTCCCAAAAAAAACCTTGTTGGGAAAAATGGAAGAAACCTTTGGAAAGGCAGTTCAAAGAGAGACCCCTTTCCAGGTAGGTTGGGCGTGCAGTGGGTGTCAAAAGAAGGGGGTCAATACAATACAATACAATACACAGAACAGAACAAATCCTTAATACAGCATAATAATAAAGATTTTAGAAGTACGGAGCAGAATTTAACAGTAGATGATATCACATAATAAGATTTGGATATTTTTAAAGTCCTGGAGACCTCATCCATCAAGCTGCCTCCCTATTTGGCCATTCCACGGCTGAAACATTGCCAATCCAATGAAAGGACCCCTTAAATCCAATGAAAGGACCCCTTAAGACTTGGTGCCCTGTTAGGTTTCATGGGTGCTGCTGGGGAGGTGCTGCAGGGACCGAGAAACCCTATTTTGTAGGGCTCCCACCTCCCCTGGGCTCCCACTTCTGGGACACCGATGCTACATAAAAGAGGCCAGCTGCCACAGCTCCAGGAGCCAGAGTTAAGATGAAGGTAGATGAAGCTTGTGAGAAGGAGTGGAGAAGGCAGAGCATGAGAGACAGAGAGAGTATAAGACAGAGAAGAAGAAAAGCATTGCTGTGTGCTGCTTATTGCTGTACTTGTGCGTGTGGTGTGGGAAACTCTTACAGAGTAGAGTTTCCCATGAATAAAAGCTCTTTTGCCTTTTAACTTGTGTCCTGTCCAAGCCTGTTTGTCTTGGGTGTTTGAGGAGCTGGAGTGCCCCCTGTCGTCCACACACTGCCATGCATGCACAATAAACAGGCAAATGGAATTCCTGATGATTAATTGTACTGTTAAACAAATACAGCACTGACAAGCAATCCAAAATGGTTTATTCACTATGAACTTTCACTGAAATGGCAAGCACAGCCTCCCAAAGAGATGTCTTGTCTTCCCTTACTGAAAATCTTCCATTTAAAAGAGACCCACAAGTTCTGAAAATGACTTAAGTCAGGTTTGGAAGAGGGTCATCTTGGAGGCCTTTGCTGGCTAGCCAAGCAGTGAAGTACTTGAAAGCATGCAGTGGAGCACTGTCCTGCATGAAGAGCTTGGCCTTCTTGAATGTTGCTGATTTCTTCCCGTACCACCGCTTGAAGAAAGTAACTTCCAGAAATTGGCAGTAGGTCAATCATTCTTTAAAGGTTAAACAGGTTGTGTAAGACTTTGAGTCTGACACATTTCCTCTTCAGCTAATGGTCTAGTGTACATCTGTTAGCTAATTCCTAGTAGTGGTCTCTTTTATATTGTCCAGGTTAGAAAGATGAGGAGAAGAAAGCAAAGCAGAGATGGTGTCAGTCTTCTTTTTCAAGGATAGAGTTTACCTTTCTTCCTTTCTCAGATAGAAGTAGAAGCTATGATAGTGACTGTGTAACACCCTTTTTTCTCCATAAATCAGTCACTGTAAGAATCGTATCCAGCTTAAGTGTTTTACTCCCTATATATAAATACTATCCCGTCCCACGTAGAACTGCAACAGGACAGTGAGGAGGGTCCTACTCCTGATGTCACATATCCTCCTCCCCTCGGCCCACAGCCTCTGTCTCAGATTAGCTATTATATATCGCTCCTGCAAAAGAACTATGATTCTTAATGCGATGAGAGGAGTCCCAAAATCAACCGGAATGTTCATGCAAATTCTAGAAAAAAGCCTGACGTAAATCCGTTAAGTAGTTCTCTCATTCACTATCTAAGTGAATGTAAGATACGCCCCGAGGCTGGCGCATGAGTGAGGGGGGCCCCACCTTCCTTCCCTCGACCTGCTGTGTGTCTTTCGGATTCACGCAAATAAATCGGTACCACAAGCGAACTATGATACTTAGCGCAATGAGATAAGCCGCAAAATCAACCAGAATGTTCAAGCACATTATATAAAAAAACCCGATCTAAATCCATTAAATAGTTCTATCGTTCGCTGGATAAGCAGATGTAAGGTACGCTCCGAGGCTGGCGTGTGAGTGAAGGATGGCCCCACCCCGACTCTCTGATGCGTGCACATAAATCGGTACCGCAAGTGAACTATCATTCTTAGCGTGATGAGATAAGTCGCAAAATCAACCAGAATCCATCCATCCATCCATTTTCTAACCCGCTGAATCCGAATACAGGGTCACGGGGGTCTGCTGGAGCCAATCCCAGCCAACACAGGGCACAAGGCAGGAACCAATCCTGGGCAGGGTGCCAACCTCAACCAGAATGTTCAAGCAAATTATAAAAAAAAAATCTGTTAAGCAGTTCTCTCGTGAAAAGCAGACAGACATAGAGACAGATAGACAGACAGATACAGTACCAGCCAAGTAATACAAAGAGTACACAACACATGTTTCGCCCAAATTGGGGCTCATCAGGTGTATGCACCTTTGCTTCTCGTTACGGGGATTAAACCTTGGGCATTGCGCCACAGTGGCTGGTTTTCCTACTTGACAGGGTGAATATCAGAGTATTACATTCATAGGTCTGAATCGCAATCTGATTATTAGGATGATTATTAGGATGATATATTGTGATGGAAACTGGGGTGTCAGCAAACCCCAAACACAATCACACCAAGAGTCCTGGTTAAAAAAATTTAAGGTTTATTCAATTCACCTTTACAAAGTATCACAAGCACACAATACATAGGTTTTCTCTATATATTCACAATACCTCTCTTCTTCTTACCACTGCACTGCCCTCCTCCAGGTGTGTGTTGCCCTACATCCTCCCAGCTCCGACTCACCTGGACAAGGGAGTGCAGCCTCTTTTATTAAGGACCCGGGAGTACTTCTGGTGCCAGGGCCACTGCCCGAAAGAAGTACTTCCAGGGCATATGGACATCCCATTTTAAGGATCGTATCTCCCGACACCCCCCCTTGTGGCACCCATGGTCCACAGAAGAGCTCTATTGCTGGACTACATCTCCCAGCATTCCCTACCGGTTCCCAAATGGGCGCTGATACGAAGTGCTGCTGCCATTTCCTGTTCTGGGGAAATAAAAAGTCCCCAGCAATATTTGTCAATCTCTTCCAGCCGTCACTTCTGAGTCTGGCTCCTTCTTTCTTCTTGGTTTGGATGCCCATCTGTACAATACAATATAATACAGTTTATTTTTGTATAGCCCAAAATCACAGAAGGAGTGCCGCAATGGGCTTCAACAGGCCCTGCATCTTGACAGCTTCCCAGCCTTGACTCTCTAAGAAGACAAGGAACAACTCCCAAAAAAACCCCAGTAGGGAAAAAAATTGGAAGAAACCTTGGGAAAGGCAGTTCAAAGAGAGACCCCTTTCCAGGTAGGTTGGGCGTGCAGTGGGTGTTAAAAAGAAGGGGGTCAATACAATACACAGAACAGAACAAATTTTCAATACAGTATAAAAAATAAAATTTTTTGAAGTACGTAGCAGAATTTAAGAATGGATGACATCACATAATAGGATTTGGATTTGTTAAGAGTCCTGGAGACCTCATCCATCAAGCTGCCTCCCCATTTGGCCATTCCACAGCTGAAACAGTGCTGGCCCAACCAATCTGATGAAAGGACCTCTATTTCCCTTGATTCCAGCAATCCTCCATCAGGGATGACTTTACCATAAGAAGGCACAACAACTTGGCAGGTGGGCCATTGCACCAAGTGCCACATTTGTGTACCGAGAAGAGAAACAGAATAGGTGATATAGGAAATTATACTGTCTGCTTGGAGCCTCACGTTTGGGTAAGGAGCCATCCCCTTCTCTGGCCAGAATGCCCATATATATATTGTGAACTTTGACCCGGACACAGACAGACGGACATCTTTGTTTCCACCACACACTGTTTATTTACAATAATATTTACAATAATCACGTGCACAAACCCCAGTGCCTCCAGCACCGATTCCCCCAATGTCCAGGCCACACAGTCCTGTGCCTCTTTTCCTCCTGGCCGCCTCCAGTCCTCACTCCAGCTCCGTCCTCTTCCACCCGACTTCCACTAATGACTGGAGGGAGGCGGCCCCTTTTATAGGAACCCGGATGGGCTCCAGCTGCTTCCCAGCAATCTCCCGCAGACACACCCCGTGATAATAAGGCAATGGAGCGCCGCCTGGCGGTGGCCACGGGCCCCTAAAGGGCTGGGCTTCCAAGCCCTCTACCAGAGGCCTCCAGTATAACCAGGACGGTTGCCCCCTTTCGGTCTGTAGGAGGCACAAGCCCTCCTCTGGTCCTCCTGGGCGAGCCCGGCAGGGGACCACACGGGATATACCGGCATCGGGGCGCCGCCTGGCAGTGGCCACGGGTTCCTACAGGGCTGTTCTTCCAAGCCCTTTACCCGTGGCCCCCAATATAACCAGGACGGTCACCCCCTTTCGGTCTGGAGGAGGCACAAGTAAATATATATATATTTTATATATAGAGAGAGAGTATACTAAAATACAGTAAGTGTAAGCACTGAATATTTGAAAGTATAGAAATCTAAAAGAATAGCAATAGCTTAGAGTTATTAAGGAATCAGCTGTGGATAGATTGTTTAATAATTTTATTCACATGCTAAATTTAACTGAAAACTGTATCCAAGGGTGACCCCTGAGTATGCACTGGAAAATCAAGACTGGAAACAAGGAAAGAAATGAAATCTTATGATCTTGTTTTTCTAAGGTTAGGAAAGGTGAGACAGCCACCACCACCTCTTAATTCCTGCGGGTCACAGGCAGGTTGCTCAACCACATCGTGCTGACACAAGCTGCCTGAGGCTTGCAAGCAGTAATTTCCACTAAAATATTATGTTCTGTTTCAATTTTGTGCTGACTGACAGGGTCCTGAGAAGCTGAGGGTACCATCTTAAGAACAGCTCCACCCTGTCCTGTGAGCAAAAACCGGACCGTCTTGTTTACCTGAAGAGAAGACCACACCATGAGCATAGGTTTTAGCGTATACAGTTAGGTCCATAAATATTTGGACAGAGACAACTTTTTTCTAATTTTGGTTCTCTACATTACCACAATGAATTTTAAATAAAACAACTCAGATGCAGTTGAAGTGCAGACTTTCAGCTTTAATTCAGTGGGTTGAACAAAATGATTGCATAAAAATGTGAGGCAACTAAAGCATTTTGTTAACACAATCCCTTCGTTTCAGGAGCTCAAAAGTAATTGGCCAATTGACTCAAAGGCTATTTCATGGGCAGGTGTGTTCAAGTCCGTCGTTATGTCATTATCAATTAAGCAGATAAAAGGCCTGGAGTTGATCTGAGGTGTGGTGCTTGCATGTGGAAGATTTTGCTGTGAACAGACAACATGCGGTCAAAGGAGCTCTCCATGCAGGTGAAAGAAGCCATCCTTAAGCTGCAAAAACAGAAAAAACCCATCTGAGAAATTGCTACAATATTACGAGTGGCAAAATCTACAGTTTGGTACATCCTGAGAAAGAAAGCAAGCACTGGTGAACTCAGCAACATGAAAAGACCTGGACGTCCACGGAAGACAACAGTGGTGGATGATCACAGAATCATTTCCATGGTCAAGAGAAACCCCTTCACAACAGCCAACCAAGTGAACAACACTCTCCAGGGGTCGGCATCGATATCCAAGTCTACCATAAAGAGAAGACTGCATGAAAGTAAATACAGAGGGTGCACTGCAAGGTGCAAGCCACTCATAAGCCTCAAGAATAGAAAGGCTAGATTGGACTTTGCTAAAGAACATCTAAAAAAGCCAGCACAGTTCTGGAAAAACATTCTTTGGACAGATGAAACCAAGATCAACCTCTACCAGAATGATGGCAAGAAAAAAGTATGGAGAAGGCGTGGAACAGCTCATTATCCAAAGCATACCACATCATCTGTAAAACACGGAGGCAGGCAGTGTGATGGCTTGGCGTGCATGGCTGCCAGTGGCACTGGGACACTAGTGTTTATTGATGATGTGACACAGGACAGAAGCAGCCGAATGAATTCTGAGGTGTTCAGAGACATACTGTCTGCTCAAATCCAGCTAAATGCAGTCAAATTGATTGGGCGGCGTTTCATGATACAGATGGACAATGACCCAAAACATACAGCCAAAGCAACCCAGGAGTTTATTAAAGCAAAGAAGTGGAAAATTCTTGAATGGCCAAGTCAGTCACCTGATCTTAACCCAACTGAGCAGGCATTTCACTTGTTGAAGACTAAACTTCGGACAGAAAGGCCCACAAACAAACAGCAACTGAAAGCCGCTGCAGTAAAGGCCTGGCAGAGCATTAAAAAGGAGGAAACCCAGCATCTGGTGATGTCCAGGAGTTCAAGACTTCAGGCTGTCATTGCCAGGAAAGGGTTTTCAACCAAGGATTAGAAATGAACATTTTATTTCCAGTTATTTAATTTGTCCAATTACTTTTGAGCCCCTGAAATAAAGGGATTGTGTTAAAAATGCTTTAGTTGCCTCACATTTTTATGCAATTGTTTAGTTCAACACACTGAATTAAAGCTGATACCATACACATGCGAAGTAGGAGGCAGCTAAAGGGTCTGAGTAAGTGTAATGAAATATCTGACCAGGGGGTGGCGGAGTGCGCTGACTGTCTTTCACAGTTCCCTACAAACCTTTCCGGGAAATCCTGCAAGGCGTCACTTCTGAAGCCGGCCCCTTTGATGACGTCACTTCTGGTTCCGACTTCTGGTTCCGGCCCTTTTGCTGACATCTGTTCCTTTCCAGACCTTTAAAACCTCCATCTTGGGCTACTATAGCCAGTTCAGTTGTGGACTCTGTTCTGACTGTTGTGTTCTGTTGTGGACTGAAGTGCTTCAAAAACAAACTTTTGCAGCTGGGAAAAACAATATACGGGTGCCTGCCCCAAACCTTTATGATGTCTTTGTTGTATTATTATCACAATATATATATATATAGCAAAATACCTGCACTTCGCAGCGGAGAAGTAGTGTGTTAAAGAAGTTATGAAAAAGAAAAGGAAACATTTTAAAAATAACGTAAGATGATTGTTAATGTAATTGTTTTGTCATTGATATGAGTGTTGTTGTCATATCTATCTATTTATATATATCTGTATATATATTGTGGCAGTAGGGGGCGCTAGTGCTCCCTTGAACCCTCAGGTATGACTCCAAACACCAGGTAAAAGTCCAAGACCTTTTATTATTTTCTTCAGTGCACCAAGCACCCTCCACACTACTCATATACAATAAACTCACTATAATAAACACAACACTCTCCTCCTCGCCCAGACACTTTGCTCCTCCACCTCCCAGCACAGCTCAGTGTCAGGACTGAGGCACCGTCCTTTTATAGCCCCTGACCCGGAGGTATTCCTGTCCCGACAGTCCATAGTTCCTTACTCCTTCCGGGTCAGGGCAATCAGTCCTTTTCTTTAACCCGGGAGCACGTTGTTCGTTCCTGTCACGTGACCATGACGTACTCCCGGGTCATAGGGCATGAAAGAGCCCATAAGCCCCCCCACAGCGACTCCTGATGGCCCCCAAGGTATCCAGCAGGGTTGTGTAAAAATACTACAAGGTCCATAATGCCCTGCTGGACCTCGGGGCATGATCCTGCTGTCGGGAGAGCTCCTCCTGGCGGCCTGGGGTGCGGACCGGCATGGAAAGCCGGCAATCCTCCACATTTCCCCCCTCTCAGCGACGACAACTGGGGCGGAGCGTCTGGCCCCGCGAGGGACGTCCTCCTCCAAGAGGGCGCGTCAGCCGGACCCTGGCTGCGGTGTCCATGTCTCCCGGCGAACCTTGGGGGAACGGTGTATCCTTTATGCGCCCGCTCCCCTGTCCTTCGGGAACAGTCTCGCCACTCGTGGCCCAGCTGACGGCAGTTGTAACACCGACGATGTCCCCCTGGGTGTTTCCCTCTGCGAGACCAGAAACACCTCGGGAATTCCGTCAGCATCACCTCCGCCTCTTTCTTTGCCAAGGAAGGGTTTATGGCCGCTTTGCTGCCCTTTAGCCCTCTCTCCGATATGTCAGGAGACCCATGCTTTGGTTTGGGGGCCTCCTGTTTCATCTGGGGCTTGTGCTCAGCTTGAGGCTCTCTATGGAAAGGAGAGAGCCTCTTTGCTGTCTGCACACCCGTTGTCCTACGCTTATTAGGTTCCGGCGTCATTAGTACCGACTCGCCCCGATGTACAGCACCATACAGCTGCACCGGCACAAGCGGCGCTTCCCCCGGCACTCCTATCACCGGCGCTACCCCGCACGCCAGACCGGTCGGGTCCTGGGGAGTCGCACAGCCCCGGAAAGCCACGTCAAACGCATGCCCCGGGCTGTTGGCTCCGTTCCCCAACCATTCGGTCATCGTGCTCCCGTCCTTTTTCGGGCACACAGTGCTTTGACAACCGCTACTCATCATCTGCGGTGCCCGATCGCACTGTGTCCCTTTATACTCTACGATACGGGAGGGACTTACCTGCGCTCCCGCATCGATCATCTTTGGAGCTTCTCGGCGCAGCCGCTGCACGAATCCCATCAGAGCCTCCAACGGTGCTGCTGCCGTCGCTCCCAATTCCTCCACACATTCCTTCAGTTCACCTAAATCCTGCAAGAAACGGCGAAGGGGCGCGAGGTATTCCTCGAGCCCCCATATGTCCATAGAGTTAATGTTTACGGCCGGCTGTAATTTCGCTTCCGCGTTTTGCTTACCCACCGGCCGGGAACCAATGAGCACGTCGCCTCCTGGCACGTGTTCAGCTGGGTCGAGCAAAGGCTCTTGGGACTTGGAGTCCTCAGAGGGACGGCTGGCTACTACAAGCCTGCTGAGATCTGCCTTTTTCTTTTCACCGGCAGACCCTTCAGCCACAACCCGTCCCTCTTGGTTGATTGCTGTCTGTGTAGGCGCTGCTTTGCACGCCTTCCCCTCCCCTTCCAGGAGGCTCGGACCCGTCAGGGAACGGACGACTTCGCCGGAGGACTCCAAGTTACTCTCACCTTCCCGGCATGCACCACGGGTGACCAGTCTGTTGTCCTCGTATGGAGCCATCGCTAGCTGTCTCGCGTCCTGGCTTGCCTTCAGGGAGCCGCGGCCATTTTCCCAGAACAAGAGGCAGGCATCGGAGACGCCGCTGAGATTCTGAATGCGGGCGTCTGCAAAACAGGATAAAAAGCAGCCCGTTGCATCGGGCGTTTTCCCTGTACCTACCTCCGGACTTGGCAGCGGTGGTCCCCGTCTACTTGGGGAGTTCGGTGCGCCCGATGGCTGACTGTGCTCCTGCTTTTGGGCTACTCGGGCTCAGCCTTTATCAGTGCGCGGTCCTCCTCGCTCCCAGTCAGGTAAGCCCAGGTCATGTCGGCCTCGGTCATATTCTGTACCCCGCTGGTACTGACCTTCTTTTTCCCTGTCTTCTTCCCCATCACAGTCCGAAGTAGCAAAGGCTCAACAGCAGCTCTCTCCGTAGTGGGTGGTGTTTGCACTTACGTGTTCTGATGCGTGACCTTCTTAGGGTTGTCTGCCCACACAAAATTTGTTTTTAATGCAGGTCCCCTGCCAACAGACGGCCAGTGAATCCTGCCGGCTACGCCAGTGTGGCAGTAGGGGCGCTAGTGCTCCCTTGAACCCTCAGGTATGACTCCAAACACCAGGTAAAGTCCAAGACCTTTTATTATTTTCTTCAGTGCACCAAGCACCCTCCACACTACTCATATACAATAAACTCACTATAATAAACACAACACTCTCTCCTCCTCGCCCAGACACTTTGCTCCTCCACCTCCCAGCACAGCTCAGTGTCAGGACTGAAGCACCGTCCTTTTATAGCCCCTGACCCGGAGGTATTCCTGTCCCGACAGTCCATAGTTCCTTACTCCTTCCGGGTCAGGGCAATCAGTCCTTTTCTTTAACCCGGAGCACGTTGTTCGCTCCTGTCACGTGACCATGACGTACTCCCGGGTCATAGGGCATGAAAGAGCCCATAAGCCCCCCCACAGCGACTCCTGATGGCCCCCAAGGTATCCAGCAGGGTTGTGTAAAAATACTACAAGGTCCATAATGCCCTGCTGGACCTCGGGGCATGATCCTGCTGTCGGGAGAGCTCCTCCTGGCGGCCTGGGGTGCGGACCGGCATGGAAAGCCGCAATCCTCCACAATATATATATATATATACACACACAGACACACACACATATAAACATATCTACATATATACACACATACATATACATACATACATACAAACACATATACATATATACATACATACATACAGATAAATATACATATATATACACACATACATATACATATATATATACACATACATACACACATACATATATATATATATATACACACACACACATATATACATATATATATACAGATCTACATATATATATATAAATATCTACATATATATATATATATATAAACATACATACATACATATATATTTACATATATATATACTGTATATAGCAAAATCCCCGCGTATACCACGTTGTCAGTTCAGCAGTCCGGTTGTAATATGACCAAGCTGTGCACTGAGATTACTTTTGAGAATGCAACGTATAGTTTTGTCCAGTAGGAAAGCAATGTTGCCTCAAATCAATGGCAACCTTTTGTAGGGTGTGTCCCTGAAACTTATTAATTGTCATCGTGAAGCAGAGCCTTACTGGAAATTTGAGGCATTTGAATTGAAATGGAAGATCAGGGGGTATAATGGTGATGCGAGTAATACATTCAGAGTGTGGCGCTCTGCTGTTTTTTTGTGTTAGCTGCCTTCACACAGCTTTTCCGCTGCATTATAAACGAACGTCATATAAGGCTGTCGTTTCTCCTTGCTTCGCGGTTCTGTACTGTTTTATTTTTCATTTATTATGATTATTATAGTTATTGTGTAGCTATTTGAGACTTACTTTACTGTTCAGGTACCCATTTCCTTTATTTAATCCGCGGCTTGTACGCTATTTTTTGTTCGTTTATCACGATTAGAGATATTTATTGATTCCCTTCTTTAGCTGACTGCCTGCTCATATAAGGCGCTCCGCTGTCTTTTTGTGAAGCAGCCTTTACACAGCTTCTCCGCTGTTTTATAAACGAACTAGACATATAAAGCCATCCTCTTTCCTTGCTTTACCAAGGATGCAGCCTTTTTATTTAATCCACTGGTTCTCCGCTGTTTTATTGTTCGTTTATTACGATTGTTATAGTTCTCTTTATTATTTATTTTGACTCTGTTATAAAGTGATCCAAAGTCTCGTTTATACCTCGTATCTTCTCATTAAACTTGTATCTGGGGAATAAAGTATTTGGCATTTTTCTTCAGCGCTTTGGGAGCTCTTCCTTCTTTTCCATGTACTGGGGTCACAGTCAGTTCACATGATTACGTGGGAGGCGTGATGATGTCACACACAGCTCCGCCTCCCACGTCCATCGAGATAAAGTCCATTACAGTATATGGAGAAAAATAGGTTCCAGTTATGACCATTACGCATAGAATTTCGAAATGAAACCTTCCCAACTTTTGTAAGTAAGCTGTATGGAATGAACCTGCCAAATTTCAGCCTTCTACCTACACGGGAAGTTGGAGAATTAGTGATGAGTGAGTCAGTCAGTGAGTCAGTGAGGGCTTTGCCTTTTATTAGTATAGATTATAAAAAAAAATCTTGGGTCGAGACTTGATTTTTTCTGGAACACTTTAACATCCAGCGAGACAAGGCAGTGAGACAAAAGGACAGCTTTGGTACAAGCTTTTAACACTAGAATTACCAGGGCCTATGAAAAAATTCATAGATCCATCCCACCTTAAATCACTCCTCACCTCTCCGTCAGCGTCTTTTGTCCTTTAAATTTGTTGAGGTGCGAAGCGATTTAAGGTGGGATGGATCTACGAGTTTTTTCGTAGGCTCTGGTAATTCTAGTGTTAAATAATTGATGCAAAGCACAACATGCAGATCACGCAGCAAAGCACATGCATCAGCATCAGCAGCAGCAAGCCAGCTGATCAAGCAAAGAGGAGGTAAAAAAATCCCATTGTATCACCGTTTAAGAGGGGGTTTCGGAGGAGCGAATGTATCTCCTTAACGTGCGCACAGCCCCCTTCTTCACAACGCACCCCGGTTGGGAGTTTTGGAAGGGTGTTGGAGAGAGAAACGAGCAGGGGGCAAAGTGTGTGTGTCTGTCTGTCCAGCCCAGAAGCTGACAGAAAGTGACTCAGTGAAAAAGTGAAACTGCCGAGCAAAGAGAAACACGCTTAGCCGCCAATACACAAGGGAGGCGAGCACATCGGCAAAACGAGACCGGTAAGGAAAGAGAAACTCACTTAGCCATTAATGCACAAGCGATGCAAATTTCTAGGAGTCCAGGCTTTTTACAGCACAGGCTTTCACAACTAGTATAGGGGGCTGTGTCCCCTACTCGCTTCGCTTGCCCACCCCACAACCCCCAACCCCGGGGGTGTACTTCACACTAGCCACTTTGGGTCTCTGCCACTCACTCTCTGGAGGGGGCTGAACGCATTCTAAAGACGGATCAGCTGCTGCCTTGCTGCATTATCTGCATATCGCGCTGCGTGAAGATCATTTAAAAGCCTGTATAGCAGCTGTCCTTTTGTCTCAATTCCTTGTCTCGTGGGACGTTAAAGACCCTCCGAGAAATTGTTTGTAAGTAGGGCGTGACATGCAAGTAGTCTCGTGGAACTTCAAAGTGTCTCCCCAAGATGATCATATCTCAACCCCAAATTTTTTTATATTATATATATATATACAGTATAATACAGTATATATAAATATATAGTCAAGCATACAGTATGTGTATGGGACAATTTAAAGGCTTTGGTAATGGTAATTCTCTGCATCTCCAGGAGTTGGCACTCTTTGAATTCACACCACGTCACCTTTAATGAAGCCTGAATAGATTAGTATTAGTGGAAGTGTGTGAACATCAGCTCCTGCCTTACGTCTAGGACAGACATCTGCTTACCATAATCATAAAAAACAAATTAAATGAGTTCAGCAAATGGATGAATAAAAGAATGCTAACAGAAAATGAGCATAATAAAATGTACTGATCATCCTGTACTCATGCATGATTTCCCATTTCTCTCACTACGGTGGGTGTTTTCTTTCCAATTTGTGTTTCCTTGTCGATCGCTACATTATGAAATACTGGTGTTCCTTTCACTCAGGCTCACATTTTCATGCTTTGTCTGGCTGTACCTCCCACCAGCTGATTCAGTGACCATTTCTAACCAGCAATCTCTCCGAGAGGGGGCGGTGTAGCACCTTTATGCTAAACATATATGGAAAGTAGCAATGGACACTGAGCTTGCACTTCTCCTGGAAGAATAAATAATGAATGAATGAATGAATGAGCTAATGTTTTTAACACGGTTCCATTCATAATAAGCACCAGTATAAAGAACTTTCTTTACACAGCCTACCGTAAGACTGCACGATTGCTGCCACTATCTTTCTCTTATGCCCTGCAAGCTGCACTCTGCGGTGTCTTTGTTGTGCAGTCTGCCATGAATAATATTAACCTCATCTCATGTTGGATTAACTGCAAAGTCTGATGAAGACGGTAACAAAATTTGACAGAAGTATTAACTGATTGTTTTAATTTTGCAGGGCCTTACCGCCACTGTGAATTCAAGAAGAAGACATTACTATAATGCAAAAATCTCTATATATGAAACACAGAGCACTGTTGATAATTTTCCAGGTTGTAGACAGCAAAATCCCCAGTATTAAATGAACTTTAAAAAAGTGTTAAAGTAACCCTTAAAAGTGTATATATAGAAACACTGATTTTGCTATGTAAATGTTGTAAAGAGGAGACAAGACGACATCAAAGAGTATACAGGGTTGGTGCCCCCGTTTAATTACAAAAGTTGTAAACACAAAAAAACAAATTGCGGTACTTCTTTTCAGATGGGATCTCAGAATTCAACTTCCCTCCAAAACGGACAGACTTTCTGTCATATGAGTTCCAGGCAGCAAGAGGTGGGTTTAGGAGGCCGTGACGTCAGTTGTGGAACGACTGTCAATCTGCCATTGTGCAGAGGGGGAAGAAAGAAGGCATTAAAACACAGCGCCAACCACTGGTTCAGCGTGTAATTAGCATCACTAGGGCCCTTAAACTGCCTCCCATGCACATGTGCCTGACAATGTACATCAATCAAAGAGAAAATGATAATTAAACAAGCAAACAAACCAATAAATCAACCATTGTAACACATGTGTGCATGGCGGACAGTTTACAGGCTCAAATACTGCTGTTTATCAGCCAGACTTTGGGTTGGTGCTCTCACCTGATCTCCTCTCCTCTTGTTCCTCTGCAATTCAACCTTGACATCAGTGACATCATCACCAGTCCACGCACTAACATCACTTCTGGACAACCCTGATGACATCACTTACGGTACCGAGAATTCAAGTTCCTGTTCCGGCCGCCCTGTCTCCACCTCTTTCTCCTATCCACCATACTTATAGAGCAGTCTCACCCTGTTAGTTCAGTTCAGTTGTGAATTCCGTTCTGTAAAGACGTGCTTTTTTTCTGCCAAAACTTTCAGTATACAGGGTGGCTGCCTCTTGTCTAATGCCTTATTTTTACCACACCATGTAAAAAAATAATGAGAGCCCCTGTTGTGGGTGTGCTGCTCTGTGGTACGGCCTTGGAGAGGAAGCGTTCAACACTAATAAAAACATTAACATCCCAGATTACTTCTTTAAACTACAATCAAACGTCTGTTCTTTATTTACTAGAATGCTTCAAAAAGAGAAAACTGTTAAAAAAAAAGAATACTCTGTATTAGAAAGCACTGGTGCATAGAGAATATTATTTATTATTAGGCATTAGAAAGTAATGAAAGAGAAATAGCTGAAAATGAAGTCATTAACAATAACACTTTTATAGTTTCCATACCAAGCACATATCAAGAAAGAAATGAATCATTTAATAATTTTTCATAATACTAATAATATAGTGCTTGAGAAAGTAATTAAATAATGAATTACTATAATTAACATTGGGTGGAGAGGTGGCACAGTGGTGAGCAGCTTAAACCCCTAACTGGACTCTGTCCGAGTATACAACTCCAATTCACAGGACAAGTGCGATAGATAGATACAGTAGATAGATAGATAGATAGATAGATAGATAGATAGATAGATAGATAGATAGATAGATAGATAGATAGGCAGATAGATAGATAGATAGATAGATAGATAGATAGATAGATAGATAGATAGATAGATAGATCAGTAAGACTCTGTGTAATAGATAGATAGATAGATAGATAGATAGATAGATAGATAGATAGATAGATAGATAGATAGATAGATAGATAGCGTGGGAAGCCCGGACACAGACAGGCAGACACCGTAGGTTGAACACCCAACACACATTTATTGTACATATTCTATGTACAGTGTAGCCCACAACCCCAACTCTCCCCCAAAGTCCAGGCCTCTCAACAATGCCTTTGCCTCTCAGGTCCACCTCCACTCCTCTCCTCTCCTCACAACATTCTTCCACCAAACTCCAGCCCTCGAATGGAGGGAGGCGGCCCCTTTCAAATCCACCCGGACGTGCTCCAGGTGCCTCCCGATAACCTTCCGCCAGCCCTCCCAGGTGTGGCAGAAGTGCCGGCTGTGCACCCAGAAGTACTCAGGGTGTCCCTGGTCTTCTTCCCCCCAGCACTTCTGGGTGTGGCAGAAGTGCTGAGGACTAGGGCTCCTCAGGCTTCTGGGGGCCCCTATAGGGTTGAGATTCTAAGCTCTGTTCCCGTGGTCCCCCAAGCCACCAGGGTGGTCGCCCCTTCATGGTCTGGAGGAGACATAATTCCTTCTCCAGTGCTTTAGGGCATCCCGCCTGGGTACCACCCCCAGCCACTTACCACAACAGATAGATAGATAGATAGATAGATAGATAGATAGATAGATAGATAGATAGATAGATAGATAGATAGATAGATAGATAGATAGATAGATAGATAGATAGATAGATAGATAGATAAATTTCTCCCTTTCATGCATTATAAAGGTCTTCAGCTGTGCAGTTGTACAGAGCCTTCATTCATGTACTTTGTGCTTCAGAATGCGCCACACATTCTCAATTGGAGACACGTCAGGGATGCAGGAAGGTCAATTTTAGTACCCACGTTCTCTGCTTACACAGACCATGCATTTATATTTCAGGAATCTTTTGGTGTTGTCCTGATGGAAATGATGGCATCTGGATCCAACTTTTGACCGTATCTTTTTGCATTAAAGGTGTCCTCACAGATGCCATGGGTACTGACACACCTTCATACCATTACTGATGCTGGCTTTTGAATGTGATGCCGATAACATCTTGGATGGTCCTTTCCCTCTTTAATCTGGAGAACATGATGGCGGTTTTCTCCCAAAGGCTATTTGAACTGTTGACTCACTGGACCACAAAACACAATTCTACTGTGGTACTTTCTGTCTCAGATGAGACCAGATACAGAGAGGTTGATGGTGCTTCTGGACAGTGATGAGGTTCAGCTTTGCTTAGTAAAGCCTCAACTGGCATCTGTGGAAGCAGCGGAGAATGGTGTTGCCTGGTTTACCAAGTATTCCCAAGCTCATGTCACGATATCCATTACAGACGCAAGATGGTTTTTAAGAGATCTGAGGGACAGAAGGTCACACACATTCATAAGAGGTTTTAGGCCTTGCCCTTTAGGGCCAATTTATACTTCACAATCAGGATGCGTATGTGCACACATCATGGCTGCCATGCATTCCCAGCATTCTTTTGACATGTTCTCCGAGCACAACCTCAGAAATTAAAGTGACGCATGTGCACGTTGAGGTACCAGCAAAATATGGCTGGCATATGTGTGCAAGTTTTGGTACATGACGTCAGCATCGTTGTTTACTGTCACATGTCATGGCAACAGGATCAATCTGTGTGCTTCGATGTTCGATAAATGGTTCGATGCGGTAAAGCAAATCATCAAAGTCAGCTGCTGGCATGCAGATGTCTTCAGGGTACTTTTCTTCATCCATTTCTCGCACAGACAATACAAGCGTCACTTACTCCCCATCGTAATGAAATGATACATTTAAAGGTGTCACATACTGTTTCTGTGTCGCTGTTGCCGTCATTTTTTTTTTTTTTGCAACAGCATCATAATGCGAATAACTTTTATTTTTAAAATCTTTCTTCCCTCGACTCACAACACAGTGAAACCGGACGTTGTTTTCTCCCTGTGATGATTTCCGCCACCTGGTGGAATCCTCCAGATTTACTTACAGTACGCTAAATGCATAGCATCAGCGTCCTTAAGCTCAAGCATTGTGTATCACAAAGTTTCTCCCCAGCCTTACACACCAAGAATTGACCGGATTCCTTGAATCTTTTAATTATTCTATACTATATTGGGTGACATGCCCCAAATCCTACTGATTTGACTTTAGTGAATTTTGCTTTCAATCTGTGGGCAACATGGAAATTTTTGACCCATCCTTGCTCTTGCAGGACTAGGCCATTTTTGGAGGCTCCTTATCTACTAGGACACAATTGCCTCACCTGCTTTACATCACATTATTATTTCAACTTGCCACATCCTTATTAGTCTTAAACTACCTCTGTCTCAACTCTCTAGTGCTGCGTTGCACGCATCAATTTCAGAATAAAGTTAAATATCTTGTGGCAGACGGCCTGAGCCCTTACCCAGCCGGGACGCCCAGAGTATGGAAGGACCGGGGGAGAGAGTATTTTCAGAACAGTTTCTCCCCTCAGAGGGCAGCCCGTTTGGTTTCCAGTGGGTCATGAGCATGGGTGCTCAAGCCTGCTTGGACGAGTAGACACCGCCAAGGGGCACATGGACATTTTCAGGGCCCTATTTGGGGTGTGGTGGAAGTGTGGCCAGAATAAGCTCGTATAAAAAGGGGCCAGTCCCCACCATTCATCGGCCAGAGTCAGGAGGAAGAGGACAAAGCCCGAGAAGAAGTGGAGGCAGAAGGACTGGCACCAAGAAAGGATTGTGTTATGCCTGTGGTTTGTGAACTGTATTCTGTAAATAAACCTTTTGTGTGTGGCAAATTGGTGTCCTGCCTGTTTACGTCGGGTCTGACTTCACAATCTTTAAAAAAAAAAAAACAATGCAGTTGACGAGATACGATATGAAATATCTTTGTATGAACACAAGTTAAAGTAAATTTACAGATCACTCGTGGTTTGGTTTTGTCAGCATATTCCATACTGCGCCAACCTTTCTGGAATTAAACTTGTAACTTACACGTCCTTGCATGCCAAAGATTGACATTTATATTTACTAAGTGATCTGATGTAGGTACTCATGAGTGCTCTCTGAGATGAACTGGTGTCCTGTCCGCGGTTATCTGATCCCATTTCTCCTTGGATTGGTTCTAACACACTGTGACCCTGTAAAGAAATGAGGGGGTCCAACAATGAACAGATGAAGTGATTGAGTAAGAATGACCTTACTGTTGTGTAACACTTTCCATTCATAACTAAACTAACAGGGACGTGCTAATGAGCGAATTATAACACAAGATTTGCTAATTCAATATTTTTTAAGGCACCTTTCACAATCCACATTTTTTTCAGTAAATCACCTTGGTACGGTTAACTATTTAGAAACTATTCAAATCTGTTTTAGCTTATTTCACACCACATTTGGGAAGTTTCTTATCACATGCTGTCAAATTTCCTTTCTCCCCTTTGTGACTACGTGATGCAGGAGAAGGTTCAAGCGCTCGGCAGACTGACTCCTGCCTGACATGAAAGGTCATCCCAAATGAAAGTACGCCCCAATTTAATGGGTCAAATATGGAAGAGGTGAAAGGGAGAGTGCATCCCTCTATCACTGCAACCGCTGCTAACCTCGTACCCCACCCTGAGTTGGTTCCATAATTGAGGCCCTTAACAAAGAGCGACTGTGCAGTTCACTTCCCCCATGGACTACAATGGCATGTCTGGGTTCATTAGCTGAGATTGCCTGGAAACTGTTTTACAGCTGGGATTGCAAATCCTATTATATAGCCCTGGTGACCGTGCAATCTGGACAGGACCCAAGTCTCTGGGGAAGAACGGCATGTCCTATTAAGGAATGTGCTATGGGAGGCATTCCTCAGCTCGGTGGTTTTGGGCTGCCCCATCACGTTTACTTCGATTCACCACGCAGCATGCTTCCTGAATCTTTAGCAGCAGCTTCCACTTTTCAAAAGGAATCCAACACAATAAATAAACAACATGTGTTTGATCCACCCGGACTCAAAGTTCATGTTGTCATCAGAAGTCGGCAGTGAAAGGGCTTGATGTCTAGTCCATCCGTTTTTCACCAGGTCATGGGGGCAACAGTCTTAACAATGAGGCCCAAACGTCATTTTTTGTTTTTGGAATTTCGTAAATTTGTATCCACACGAAGAAAAGAAAAAATATGAAAGGTCATAGGGTGCCACTTATCAATAATGGTGTTTTACTGGACTGTGTGGTTGCTTGTTGAATCATTGCTTCGCAAAACACCTTATCACTCTTGGAAGGGTTCTTTGCATAAGAAGTTGGTCCTTTGTGCTTTGAAAAACCTCCTAATATGTGTGAAAAAACTGAAATCTTCAATGTATGGTAGGCGACCTACAGTAGCAGGACATTAACAGAAGTGGGCGCTGTTGCCCCGTTAAACCCACCAGACAGACATCCAGGACACACTTGTAAAAGCACCAAGAAGATTTCTTTAATAATTTTCTTCAATACAGTGCACAAAGCACCGCGCACTCCACAATTCTCTAATAATACAATAATCAATAATAATAATCCTACACTCCTCCCAGCAGCTCTGTCACTCTACCACCCAACTCCGGTTCTTCTTGCTGGGTCTCAACCAGTCCTTTAAATAGTCCTTGACCTGGAAGTGTTCCTTCTCTGGGTCAAACGCCACATCCTCCTTCCTCAAGTAGCCCGGAAGTACTGTGGGCTTCCGTCCTCGTGCTCCCGAAGTACTTCCGGGTTGTAATGGCAGTAGGAGTCCCCAGGTTCCTTGTGAGCTCCGTCTGGTGGCACCCACAGCACCCAACAGGGCTGAAGAAATGGACTCCATGTCCCATGATGCCCTGATGGAATCCAGAGAACCATTTCCATCCAGGGGAGCTGCCACCTAGTGTCCCGGTGGATGCAGTGCCCTGAAAAGACTGCTCATCCTCCTTCTTTCTGTTGAGGGACATCCCGGCCAGACTGAAAAGCAAGCCAGCCGTCCATCACACAGATTAAGAAAACCTCGTAAAATGATCAGACTCGACACACTTGAAAAGGTTTGGGGCAGCCGTCCGTATATCATCCCTGGCTGTGATGGGTTAATTTTGAACTAGAGATGTTTGTCTGTTGGAGTCCAGTATTGAACTGCTGAAGGTTTGCAAAGATGGTGACTTTAAGGGATCAAACCAGAAGTGGTGTGTAGGAACCGGAAGTGACATAGGGGAACCGAAAGTGACATTCTTCTGATGTCAGTCTGTGTGTCAGAACCAGAAGTGACATTCTTTTGGGTGCCGGAACCAGAAGTGATGCCATGCTGGGTGCCAGAGCCGGAAGTGGCATCATCCTGGGTGCCGGAACTGGAAGTAAAGTCATCAACATTGAGTCAGACAGGTTTTCCCAAAGATGGTCTATAGAGATAAAAGGAGAAGGTTTAATGCACCCCGCCACCCCCTGGCCTGGCACTGAATTACCTTCACTTGGTCCATACAACATCCTCCTACTCGGACACCTAAAGTATATGCAGCAAGAGTCCGTTTAAAATCAGGAGCCATTGGGATTTCACAAATCTGTTACCGTCTATGCATAGTTATTTACTGTATGAAGCAGCTTGCAGATCTAAATAAGTGAAGGTTCTTTCTGGAACCCTGATGTGGATAGGTCTTCTGGGAACCAAAAATAGTTCCGCTATGGCATCGTTCTGAAGAGACACTTTAGCCCCTTGAATGTTGTTGTGCTGGTTTTTCTTCTATTATGGCTTTCAGTTATTGATTTTATTCATTTAGAGTATACTGCATGTAGAGCTTTTCCTCAAGTAATTCTTCTTTTTATACAACATTTATGTATGTAACTTTTGTTATACAAATTTATACAAATGGTGTAGCTCAAAGTGCCATGCCAAATAAAGAAAGAAAAGTTTACATGAAACAAAAATAAGATTTGGCAAAATTAAGTAACAAAGAATAAAATAAGGTGAGATCACCAGGAGGACAGAAAAAGAATCAAAATCTGCAGGGGTTCCAAGGCCAAGAGACCACCCCACTGGGCATTCTAACTAACATAAATGATCTCAATCAGTCCTTTCAGGCTTCAAGTGGAAGAGCAAGATGACGATGGTTATGTGGACATCTGGCCTTCAATCCATTAATGTAGAGACTGCATGGTGTCTTGATGAGGTGGTGGTGGCACAGATCGCCACCACAGAAAAGTGGAAAAAGAATGGCAGAGAGAGTATGGGTTAGTACAGATTGATATGCCATGATACAAATGATAATTAAATGCACATATAGCTTAAGAATTAGATGATGATGGTCATGTGGAAATCTGCTCTTCCGAAAGCAACTTCTCCCAACCATCCAAGAACAGTTTGTGATGAAAAATGCCTTTTCCAGCATGATGGAGCTCTGTGCCATAAGGCAAAAGTGATAACTAAGTGGCACGGGGAAACCAAACATCGAAATTTTTGGGGCCATTGCCAGGAAACTCCCGAGACCTTAACCCCATTGAGAACTTATCAATCCTCAAGAGGCGGGTGGACAAACAAAAACCCACCAATTCTGACAAACTCCAAGCATTGGTTTTTCAAGAATGGGCTGCCATCAGCCAGGTTTTGGCCCAGAAGTTGACTGACAGCATGCGAGCGCAAATTGCAGAGGTCTTGAAAAAGAAGAGCCAACACTGCAAATATTGAGTCTGCGCATAAACTTAATGGAATTGTCAATAAAAGCCTTTGTAAATTTATGAAGTGCTTGTAATTATACAGTACTTCAGTATACCATAGAAACATCTGACCAAAAGATCTCAAACCACTGAAGCAGCAAACTTTGTGAAAACCAATACTGTATTGTAAGAAGATTGTGGAAGCGCTTGATTAAAGTTAAGCAAGTAAAAGGCAAGACCACCAAATACCCAATAAGTAAAAGCTGAAATCAATAAGCAAGCAATTATTGTAACATTAGCACTTACAGAAATAAAGTAGATACAATGATTGACTTGACACAGAGGATGTAAGGTAACATGACATGCTGAGAGTCTTTGAAAGTCTTTAGCCAAAGTAGATCAACTCTATGGTGCCATGGTGGCACAGTGGTTAACAATGCTGCATTGAAGATCAAACCTACTGTCCAGCTACTGTCCACATGGTGTTTGCATCTTCTCATAATTTTTTGGTGTTTTCTCTTGGTTTTTTTTTGTCTTGTTCTTGCAGTTTAGGTTAAGGATTCTAAATGGGTTCTGTGCACATGAGGGAGGGTAAGTGTGTGAGCGGGCCCCAAGTGTAAAAGTCATTTTAAATCGAGACAGAGTTCGAAGTTAGATCGCAAGAAATAAATAGTCAACGTCAAATCTGATAATGCAAGAATTCACAGCGCAGCCTAAAATGTGACACAAACATCACACGTAGAGAACCAAAGCAATAATGTCAAAATCAAAAAACGAGGAAGGGAGCAACACATTAGACATGCATCTTAGTCAAGGAGCAGAATAGAGATTGAACACCAGAGATTGTTTAACATGCTGAAACAATAATGCTAGTCTTGGGCTGCATCCACAAACGTGGACGAACACTCCATGCTGACCTATTAAAACTGTAAAAAAGAAGTTTCAGTTTTAGAAGCCAATTAGAAACTATCAACAATTCAGAGTCACAACATAATCAGTTCTTGATTCCGAAGAGGTGGACTTCTGACTCTTCATTTGAGTCATTTACTGTGAGGAATGCAAGAGTAGACATTAAATTTAGGGGTGCCAACCGGGCCACCCCGTTTACTGAAGTAATCAAATTAACAATGAAGCAGGCTCATGATGGCACTACAATGAACATAAAGTACAGTGAGCCATCAGCTGGAGTAAATATGATCTAAAGAGCAGTTGGGCTACTGGGTCAGGGTTCTGGCTGGTGGGTTGTTCATCCCTAAAATGTGACGCCTCCTTCCAGGAGTGCCCTGATGTTATAGCTTGTGGACCAGAAGGGGCATGGCCTGTTGCCCTCATTGGGCATCTTCTCAGAGCTCCGAATAGAAAAAGAGACAAGACAGTCAACAATCACACCCTCTGTTCTCCAAGTATGGTAGTGCTTACCACTGACAAGCCCAGAAGGTGACCCTCTGACGTGCATGCATGACACATGCTATACATTTTAAGTAGAACAATGACAGGTGGAAGGTTGCAGGCAAAACAAAATGTATAAACAGATCACAGAACCTTTTCTCTTGGTAGCTGTGCTCATAGACCCAGAATTAAGACTGAAATGTGGGGTCATATGACACAAAATCTGGACCTGCTTCTTAATTAATCAACTTAAGACCATATTTGGAGTATTGTGAGCAGTTTAGGTCACCACGGTATAAGAAAGACATAACAGCGCTTGAAGCTGTGCAGAGGAGATCAACCAAGTGCATCATGAGAATGAAGGACATGGCCTACTGTGACAGACTCAGAGAATTAAACTTGTTCAGTCTGAGCAGAGGAGACTGCATGGGGACCTCATCACAGTAATTAAAATCCTCAAAGGCATTGATAACGTCGATCCAACAACATTCTTATGGTTTAAGGGAACATGGATTCAAAGACATCAGTGGAAATTAAGTGGAAGTTCATTTAAAAAGCATTCCTTTATGCAAAGAATTGTGGGAATCTGAAAGAAACTACTGAGACATGGCGTTGGCAACATTTAAGAAGAATCTGGATGAGCTATTGGGGGAGCTTAGCTATTAGCTAAACAAATGGGACTCATAAGAGCATCCCTTATCTACGATGGAGCTTTTGATCAGAAGAAAATATGAAGCCGGTTTTAATTTAAAAGCCGTTGACGTGGAGAAAGAGATTGGTAACTGTGGTGGTGCAACAAAATTCAATGTGTCTTAACATTATTCTGGACAAAAATTTTTAATTACCTTTTTAGACAGACTTGGACTCACAATCCCTCCTAACCCATTAACAGCTGTGTTTGGGGTTCTTCCAGAGGGGCTTAAAGTGGAGAAAGACAAACAAATTGTGATTGCATTCACTACACTGTTGGCACGCAGACTTATTCTGATAAACTGGAAGAACCCAAACTCTCCTCTTTTAAGTCAGTGGGAAACTGATGTGTTATATTATTTGAAATTGGAAAAATCAAATACAGTTAGAGGATCTGTACAGACCTTTTTCAAAACATGGCAGGATCTAATCAGTAATATTTTAAAATAAGTTCATAAAGCACAGAGAATTTGTTAATTTAGGTATGTTTACAAGCCTTAAATTTTACGCCGTTTGGCTTGCTCTCTCTCTCAGGGGTGGGGATCGATCTGTTCTTAACTCAATTCTTCTTTTTGTAAAAACTTGATTGCTTTGTATGGATTGTAATAAAATTAATAAAAAAAAGAAACTGATGCAAGATTGGAGGAAGCAAGTTGGGGTCTGATTTTATGATCAATGTTTCGGGTTTCAAGACCCGACTTATACGTGAATATGTACAGTATATCCTTCCCTAGTGGCACAGCAGTACTTCTAAGAAAGAAGAAAAAAACAACACTATAGAAAGGATTCATTTAGCTTCTTTTAATATTGTCTGACACTCACAATGATAATATTTTTGAAGGATGCAGTTATAGGGTTCTCGCTGTTGGGTCTGACATCTTCAAGAGTGCAGGAGACATTTATCGTAGGTACAGGAGGAGCGATCTCTTCCATTCATCCATAGGTGCCATTGCCAGAGCTTTATTATACTTTTCTTTTGATCTTTGGTTCCAAAATAAGAACATGAAATTCCCAAACATGGTTTTCAATTTTTTTTGCTAGCCCTGTCCAACTTTAAATTGCACACAGTAACTGCTGCCCGTAAGTTGACCGTCACCGATAAAGGGGTAAACCTGCTCTGCTCCATTTGTCTGTTCTTCTCTCTGTTTCACCGTCTCCTTGTCAGCTTACTTACATGGCTTAAATGCTTCAGCTGCGTCTGTTCATGGCCTCAGCTACCCACTCGTCTTAAGTAAAATAATATAATGTGGAATAAAACTCAGATCACAGTGGCACACTTTTAATCATTGGCCACAGTCCTCTCTAGGGGTCTCATTTATAAAAACGTGTGTGGGTTTGAGCATGAAAATAAATGTATGGCAAAAAAGATGAAAATGTCCATTCATCCATCCATTATCCAACCCGCTATATCCCAACTACAGGGTCACGGGGGTCTGCTGGAGCCAATCCCAGCCAACACAGGGTGCAAGGCAGGAAACAAACCCCGGGCAGGGCACCAGCCCACCGCAGGTGCACACACACACACCCACTAGGGGCAATTTAAAATCGCCAATGCACCTAACCTGCATGTCTTTGGACTGTGGGAGGATACTGGAGTAACCCGGAGGAAACCCGGGGAGACATGCAAACTCCACGCAGGGAGGACCCGGGAAGCGAACCTGGGTCTCCTAACTGTGAGGCAGCAGCGCTACCCACTGCGCCACCATGCCGCCTAGATGAAAATGTGTACACCAAAAAAAAAAAATAATCTGATTTATAGAACCTGGCATAAGCATCTTGTGAGTGTGCAGATGTGAACGCACCACAAATGCCGTCTGGTTGCCACCCTGAAACAGCCATATATGGAGCATGCTAATGAAGCTCATACATATGCAATCGCGATGCTGCAGAGCTTTACTGGCTGGTAGAGCAGCCTCCCTTTGGATGCAATGAGACAGCATGACTTGCAACTATGGTGCCCTCAGCACTGCTTTGAAGCAAAGGATCAGGGAAAGGAGTGTTTCTCCAGTGCCTGAATGGGTAGTCACTATCACCTGGCACAGTGAACACTACAGGTCATATAACGGACTGTGGATTCAGCCAGTTACGCTGCAAAGAAGCCAGCCACCATGTACATTACCATCACATCTGCCAAAGCTACTTTGTCTCAAAATAAATGAATCAGAGGTAGACTCAGGACACCAAGGCACAGCATTTGTCAGACTCATCATGGCATCACAGATGATTTATGTGTTAAAGTCAAATACCATTGTTCATGGTTAACACGCCTGGACAAACATGTTAAGAAGGCAGGCTCTATTGTAGGAGTAAAGTTGGACAGTTTAACATCTGTGGCAGAGCGACGGGCACTAAGCAAACTCCTGTCAATCATGAAGAATCCACTGCATCCACTGAACAGTGTCATCTCCAGATAGAGGAGCAGCTTCACCTGTTAGACTGCTGTCACCGTCCTGCCCCACTGACAGACTGAGCAGATTGTTCCTCCTCCACACTATGTGACTCTTCAGTTCCACCCGGGGGAGTAAATGCTAACATTATACAAAGTTATTGTCTGTTTTGACATGCATTTTTATTACTCTTTAATTTAATATTGTTTTTGTATCAGTATACTGCTGCTGGATTATGTGAATTTCCCCTTGGGATTAATAAAGTATCTATCTATCTATCTATCTATCTATCTATCTATCTATCTATATATCTATCTATCTATCTATCTATCTATATAGTGCCCTTCATATCTATCTATCTATCTATCTATCTATCTATCTATCTATCTATCTATCTATCTATCTATCTATCTATCTATCTATCTATCTATCATATAGTGTTTTACAATTCTATCTATCTATCTATCTATCTATCTATCTATCAATCTTATAGTGCTTTACACTATCTATCTATCTATCTATCTATCTATCTATCTATCTATCAATCTTATAGTGCTTTACACTATCTATCTATCTATCTATCTATCTATCTATCTATCTATCTATCTATCTATCTATCTATCTATCTATCTATCTATCTATCTATCTATCTAACAAAAGCAGCTTCATTCTCATTAGGTGACCTTACTGTATTATGATTGCAGTAAATAAAGTGCTTTGATTATGTTAGGAAAACCAGACACTGCTGCAAATTACCTTTTAATGTTGACAAAAGCATGTTAGGTTTTACGCATATACTATCTGTGCTACCCGTCTAAGAGGGGTTGAAATCTACCTAATCAACATAGACATCAGTGTTTTCAGCATTAGTGTTTGCAGTGCCACTTCTACTGGAACGTATTTTATAATGCATGTAGCAAAAGATGTATTACATTTGGCATTCCAACATATGGTGCATTACAAACATACAGTATATAGTAGTAATATGAATTGCATGTTTCACTCCAACAGATGGTGCATTACAAACATTATCACTACTTTTACGAATCCCATACCAAATTATTAGGTTTTGGCCAGGGGTTCTTCTCTGGATTATGTTCCTTTTCCTTGTCTTATGTTCATTTTTCATTTTGAATTATTTATTTTTATTATTTCCATCAATATAGTTCTGTTCACTTGTCACTTATTGAATGTATTTAGTGCATTATTGTTTTGTTTAAAAAAATGTATGTACATTTTCTTTAATGACTCAATCTCATTCTTTTTCTCATCCACCAAATTGCCTTGACCAAGGATGACAAAGAAAGTTGGCCTGTAATTAGTAAGCTTGATCCGAAGATGTAGCACCTGTTTAACCAACACTGTATGGTAAAAAAGTGGTCAGCCTCTTCATCTTGTAGTTTGTATTGTGTTGTATTTCTGAGGTGCCAACGATAGATTAGCCATCTAGCTCTGTGAAGATGATTACTTGTGCTCTGTTTTGTATGTTGTGTTTACCACATTTTTTGACACCCATTGCATGCTCGACCTACCTGGAAGGGGGTCTCTCTCTTAATAGACTTCCCAAATTTTTCCATTTCTTTCCCAACAAAAGTTTTTTTCTTTAGGAGATTTTTCTTGTCAAGGCCGGGGAACTGTCATAAACAGGGCCTATTCAAGCCCATTGCAACATTCCTTGAGTGATTTTGGGTTATAGAAGAAATACATTGTTGTTGCTGTTGTCACCCCTAACCTCACTGGTAAACAGACCCCGGAGGTTCTTGAACTCCTATAATTGGGCAGACATAGTCCTTCAGCATGCAAGCCACCTCTTTTGGAAGAAAATAATAACCTCATATTTTTAGGTGCTAATTCCCGCTTCAACTGTGACATTGCCTTTTTTTTAGGCTACTAGAAGACTTTGATGACCAAGAGGAAAAGATCAAAGTTCTCATCATTCTTACCACTGCAGCCATTCAAAGAGCACTGCTTCAGTGTTGATGTACAGTAACTTAACATATATCAGTAAATTGTATCCAGCTAATCCCTGGGATTTGGGGTTTTCTAAAACTTCCACCTCAGGATGTCGTGGGTGGGGGGGGAAGTGTCAGTCCTTCTTCACCCTGGGTGTTCAGCCATCTGCAGCTCCCTAAATGTTTTTTCTATGCGTACCTCTGGCAGTTTAATTGGGAGGTAATGAGCCTGCAACCGAAGTTGAAATGAGAAGTTGAAGTGACTTGATGTCAGGTAACTCGGAGAAATTAGCCTTTTAAAGTCTGCCAGATGATAATGAGTGAGTGTGTATATAAGATTAATTTCAACTGCAAACAAAAGGAAAGCTTTGCATTCACTGTTTTAAAAGCAGTGTCAGTGCCAAGGTGCCGGGGGCATTTCAGACTCACTAGATAGGAAGTGCTGTGTCTCTCTGACATGATAGAAAAAATGCACCAGCCTTACCATTTAAACACTCTAGGCCTAATCCCTGTACTCATCCCCCTTTGCACCACTACATTTTTACAGGGGTGTAGGCTTTATGTATGTTTTTACGATTAACTACTAATAGAACAAGAAATACCACATGGATTGACTCATTCATTGCTAGATTCGTTCATACTGTGCTCACCAGCTGGTTACAAGTGTCAGTTGTCACGCATGTGTGCATGGAAGGCAGCTAAAGAGCTCAAAAGAAGGTAATTCCATGCCAGGCCAGGCCAGGGGATGGCAGAGTGCATTAATCCTCTCTCTATTATCTCTGCAGACCCAACACAGGAAATCCTGGACTTCTGGTTCCTGTCTAGATGATGTCACTTCCAGTTCATGTCTCGAAGGCGTCACTTCCCCTTACCGACCTCAAAACGCCGCCAACTACCTTCAGGTAATCAATTCTGTTTTGGACTCAGTTATGTGCGTTGTCATAAAAATGAGTCCAAGACATTATAAAGGTTTGGGGCAGCCACCCGTATATTGTTTTTTCCCAGCTGCAAAAGGGTTTTCTTGAATCAAATACACGATGTGCATATCACAGAGTCCAAAACAGAACTGGCTATAGTAGCCTAAGATGGAGACTTTAAAAGTCTTGAGAGGAACTGATGTCATCAAAGGGGCGAAGTGACGTCATCAAGAAGTGCCATCAAACTTCATCAAAGGGGCCGGCTTCGTGACTTCATCAAAGGGGCCGGCTTCGGAAGTGACTTCATCAAAGGGGCCGGCTTCGGAAGTGACTTCATCAAAGAGGCCAGCTTTGGATTTGATGTCTTCAGAGGCGCCAGAACCTTGCAGGATTACCGGGATAGGTCTGTAGGGAACTGAGAAAGACAGTCAGCGCACTCCGCCGTCCCCTGGTCGCATGTTTTATTACAATTACTCGAGCCCTTTAGCTGTCTCCTACTCACACGTGTGTGACAGCATCTTATTTTGCTCTTTTGCCACCAAAGCTCGAGTATACGGGTGGCTGCCCCAAACCTTTTTTGTGGTTCGAGGCTGATTATTTCACACAGTACATAATGTCACATTTACCTTCATTTCCAGTGGTCAGCCAATCCAAGTGCTGATAAGCCCTAGATAAGCGTGACAATGACTTTTATTTGGGCACACAGGCTAATTGAATGTCAAAGTCAGTTCTCGGTTTCTGTTGGTTAATTTTACCCTTTTGTTTCACTCACTTTTCTTTCAAAGAAAGTAATGGCATGAATTAGGCTCCCTCCACTTAATCCGCCATACTTCTCAGGTGATGCTTTGATGGTCCCTTACAGGTTGCATTCAGTGATGAGCGTAAAGATTTACACAAAAAGTAAATTTTTACATTGCAAAACATTTCTTGAAACAAATTGTATTTCGCACCTGGAGAAATTTGAGCCAATGTCTGGAAATGTTTATGTGTATGAATGCTGCATGTGTCTGCCTGTCACTTAGCATTTAAATAAAGATCACTGCTAAAAAAGAAAAAATTCGCCAAACTCAATTCCCGTCACATGGAGACATCTTGTTGATCTGCCAGATGTGTTCTGGTAGTTCGATGCCCACTTTGCCAGTTATGATGACTGTCTTGGTAATGACAGTCATAAAGATACATTGTAGAAAGAAAAGAAACTTGAAGCTCCAAGCTGCTCGCACATCTTCAACATTTTCTGCAGGAATCAAGGAAGAGGAAAGGGCAGCTGCTAGGTAATGGTGCACTGCCATACAGTGAGATTTTTCTGAGAAGAATGTAACATACACAAGGGTGCAGCTTAGCGTGCCTTCACGTGGAAAATACGCAGCGTGTCACATTTTTTAAAAAACGCACTACACTTTTCAGCCGTGAAGTGAATGAGTTGCATAAACAGAACTGATTTTATGAGTGTGGGACAATTGCCAGCATTCCGCAGCAGCAGAAAAGAACACCAGTCAACACAGAATTGTGGATGAGGTGTTAAGAAGCAATAGTCCTTGTTGTCTATCCCAAAAGCCTTTAAAACCATCAAAAAAAATTTTTTAGTGACTTTTGCATTTTGTAATTGTAAAATTGCCAACAAAACAAATTTCAGTGTTAGTCTCTAGAAACTGTATGCAAATCAAAACTTGCCTTTTCACTCATCATTAGCTACGTTCTACAGTTGACCACCACCATCTTCCAAAGGCTCCCTTTTCCCTCTTCCCTTGTAGACCATTTCATTTAATTCATATGGTAGGGCATCTGGAATGATGGTGGCCACAATGGTATTTTTCATACTTCTTTAACTAATATGACACTGAACTTTTTGGCTTGTTTCCATCCTTCAGGCCAGATGATGATGGATTTTCAAAATCTGCGGTTATAGAAGGAACATGTTAACTGTCACCTTTGGAAAACGGGAAACTTCATACAGTTCTCTTTAGTCCTAAAACTTGCCCGGCTGACAAAAGGATGACATACTGAATTTAACCAATTTGTATCATATAACTATTTTAGGAGGGTGGTATTATTATAAGTGGTAGCACTGCTGCCTCGCAGGTAGGAGACCCAGGTTCGCTTCCTGGGTCCTCCCTGTGTGGAGTTTGCATGTTCTCCCGTGTCTGCATGGATTTCCTCTGAGTACTCTGGTTTCCTCCCACTTTCCAAAGACATGCAGGTCAGGTACATTGGCGATTCTAAATTGTCCCTGTGTGTGTGTTAGCGCCCAGCCTGGGGTTTGTTTCCTGCCTTGCACTCTGGGATTGGCTCTATCAGACCCCCATGACCCTGTAGTTTGGATATAGTGTGTTGGATGAACTATTTTAGGAACTTGGATCTTCTGCTCACTGGTTGACTTATCATAACATTTTTGAAGTCTGGCCCAAATAATATTCAGACTGAAACTTCATTTTGATAGAAGAACTCATCATTACAGAATGTGGAAGATCTACCATAATATCATGAAATGTTTATCATATCCCAAAGGTCTGGGACTTCCAATCCCACAGGACATAGAATTTGTTTTATAAAAGTACAATATATGATGTATCCTTTATAATATCTTGAGGGCTCCACTACTCTCACAGATTGTTGGTCCTACTTGATAATGGGTGGACTGTGCACTACAATACATAGTGAAATTTTCATGTTAACCTTTGCTACTCCAGTCTTTTATCCATCCATCCATCCATTATCCAACCCACTATATCCTAACTACAGGGTCACAGGGGTCTGCTTGGGCCAATCCCAGCCAACACAGTGTGGAAGGCAGGAAACAAACCCCGGGCAGGGCACCAGCCCACCGCAGGGCACGCACGCACACCTACACACCAAGCACACAATAGGGACAATTTAGGATCAACAATGCACCTAACCTACATGTCTTTGGACTGTGGGAGGAAACCGGAGCACCCGGAGGAAACCCACACAGACACGGGGAGAACATGAAAACTCCTCCAGTCTTTTAGACTATGGATAATTTTTGATGATTACTTCATTACATAGAAGACTTTAATATAATCCTGAGGTCCTTGACTTCTTCTGTCTCACAGATTTCTGGTCAAATTTGAGGACCAGTGGAAAGAACATTAGAATAAATGTTGGGCTTATTTTCACATTTGACAAACTTGGCTCCTGTAATTTCAGGGATAGGTAGTCATATTAAGAGAACAATGTACTGGATACTATGAGAATGGTTAACCTTCTATCATATTTTCGTATCTAATGATCAGTATACTGGATGTTGTAATAGACATTTTCAAGGACATTATAGCCATCCTGGTGCCCCCAGGCTCTCAGACTCTAAGTCATTTTAATGTGCACAGGATTGTATATTACAGGTGCGGCAGCTCTTTCATTGCATCCTGAAGATCTTGGCTGCTCCAGATGCACATTTAGACTCACAGATTTGATAATCAATGGACTGGGTTTATTTGTACACAGGTATAAACAAATGTCTCAGTCCATGGAGTGAACACACAATTAATCAATTCATCTGCCTTTTTCCTTTTCTATTACCATTACCTCATCTAATATATCAAACCATCTGACTCTTAATTTGCATAATATGCAGAGTTTCATCCAATCAACAAGTACCACCTGTATTTTCTGACTCCTTTTGGCTTTCCCATTAATCTGAATATTGCCTTGTAAATAGGAATGATCTGCAAACTCTTCAATTGATTTTAGCACTGCTTCATAGGAGGGGTGTTCGGGCTTTCCCATTAGTTTATTCCCACTTTCTAGAGGGGTGTTTGTTACTCATCTACCTCATTGTACTCTTAGCAACTATCTTGGTGGCTGCCCTAAGATGAGGCAATATCCTTACATGCCTAGACTTAAAACAACATTTAGTTAACCCAATTCTTATCCTTATGTTTAATAATTAATTGCTTGAACTTCATATAAGTATATACTTGTATTAAATTGCCATGTATTGATTAAAAATATTAAATAAAATTCTATACTAGCCACACAAATTGGTGAGCATATCTGATAATCGGTGGTCTGAACAACAAAGTAAGTTATCTACTCTCTGTATCATCTTCAGAACCTTAGCTCCTCCAGCCTGTCATATTGTGTTGATGAGCAGTAGATCAAACTTTAGAATATATGGCAAACCTTCTATAATATATCAAAGTCGACCTTTCCTCTACTCTTTTTTTAGACTTTACACAACTTTTGAAGACCACAGGGCTGGGAATTACAGTATGCAGAGGACCTTCCATGATATCCTGAAGTCCTCTTCCTCTCGAATGACAGATTACAGTTAATATTCAATGACTACTGAAATGGACACTACTGTACATGGTGGGTTTTCTTTTTCATTCCTGTCTCACGGGCCATTACTGATGATTTTGTCTGATTTGGTTTGATATACTTTATTAATATCCAAAGGGAAATTGTCTTTTCGCATAACCTTTGGAGATCAGAGTGCAGGGTCAGCCATTGATGACCAGTCAACTGAACAATAACACTGGACAACAGGTCATTTTCATCAGAGATAATTTTATATGAGCTTTGTGCTGTTTTCCATGCTGGTATCAAGCCCGTGTTTAGTTTTTCTCTAGCATGTCTAGTTTTTCTGATGCAGCTAATTATATATTGCATGATAATTTGTTATAATAATTAGCCTAAGCATATTATAAGATTTAACGACTGTTGTCTGTATTTTTTATGCTACAGATGCCATTAACTTGTTATCATGCCTAGAAATTGTATTAATCATGCAGACAGTTTCAGTTATGTGTGTGGTTAATTCGTGACAAAAGCACAACATCGCCCAATTCCTGCAGATCTTAAGAATATATCTTCAGCTGTCACCTTGGTGACCAGAAAAAATCTTGGGCTCCACATGTCATCTGTAGGAAGGGATATTTATATGTCCATAGATCAAGTCCATTTTGCATGATGATAACTTTAGACAATCTCTCTCAGCAGATGAACTAAAGCTTGGAAGGCATTCAAGTGCCATTGTGAAGTTTTTCTGGGTCACCATAATTCTCCTGCATACAAGGAAGGAGTTCAGAATCTGCTTGATTCATACCAGAAACTGGGCTGTTGCATGTCATTGAAAATACACTTCTTGAACTCACATCTAGAGTTCTTTCCCGAAAATCTTGGAATGATGAGTGAGGAGAATCAAGGAGAATGTTTTCACCAGGACATACAGTTAATACAGCATCACTACCAAGGTTTCTGGTATAAGAGTATGATGGCTGACTACTGCTGGATGCTGTGCCAGACACAGTGTGCACAAGAAAACAGTGGTAGCTGATTGACACTGTTCAGTATATCTATGCCACAGTGTGTGCTTATTTGACTTCGCACTGAAGATACTGAAACTTTTACTTCATTGGTGCTTACATTTTAGTAAAAACTACATGCAAGTACACTGTAAACTAACATTACTCGTAACTCAAAATGTTGAAGTGACAGACAAAGACTGAAAGTGGATCTGAAATCAGCTTGAAAAATTTTTTTAGAAAAGTGTATTGTGGTCTCTGGTGAATACCAAAAACTATTTTTTGTTTCCTTGTGTAATTGGTAAATATTTAAATAATATCTTGAGGACCTGAACACTTTCATCATGCCATAATAGTAATCACATCTGAATCTGGAAGAATGGACATTTCAGCAGGTGAAAGGATTTTTATTACATGTGGATCCAAAGATGGTCGGACGTATTTCATTTTTATTTACAAGGTGATCCAAAGATGCTCAGACGTATTTGATTTTTATTACAAGTTGATCCAAGGATGGTTGGACATATTTGATTTTTATTACAAGTAGATCCAAAGATTGTCGGATGTTTTTGATTTTTTTTGCATGTAGATCCAGAGATGGTCAGGCGTATTTGATTTTTATTACAAGTTGATCCAAAGATGCTCAGACATATTTGATTTTTATTACATGTATCAATCAATCAACATTTATTTATATAGCACATATTCATACAAAAAAAATGTAGCTCAAAGTGCTTTACAAAATGAATAGAAAAATAGAAGACACAATAAAAAATAAACATAAGTCAACATTAATTAACATAGAATAAGTAAGGTCTGATGGCCAGGGTGGACAGAAAAAACAAAAAAAAAAACTCCAAAGCTGGAGAAAAAAAATAAACTCTGTAGGGGTTCCAGACCACGAGACCACCCAGTCCCCTCTGGGCAATCTACCTAACATTAGTCAAACAGTCCTCTTTGTATTTAGGGTTTTCATGGAAGGACCTGATGATGATGGTCACGTAGACATCTGGCTTTCAGTCCATCAATGTTGGTGCATCATGATGCTTTGAGTAGGTGGTGGTGGCGCAGGCTACTACCACAAAGAAACGGAAAAAGAAACAGAACAGAGAGTTGGGGTCAGTACGGATTTTAGAGCCACTATGAATAGTTATTATGATGAATTGAACATACAGAGTATCAGGATTAAGTTAAAGTGAAGTTATGAGAAGGCCATGTTAAAGTAATGTGTTTTCAGCAGTGTTTTAATGGCAGGCTATTCCAGATTTTAGGTGCATAACAGCAGAAGGCCGCCTCACCACTTCTTTGAAGTTTAGCTTTTGGAATTCTAAGGAGACACTCACTTGAAGATCTAAGGTTACGATTTGGAATATAAGGTGTCAGACATTCCTATATATAAGATGGAGCGAGATTATTTAAGGCTTTATAAACCATAAGCAGTATTTTAAAGTCAAATGGATGTAGATCCAAAGATGGTCAGACATATTTGTTTTTTATTACAAGCAGATCCAAAGATGGTCAGATGTATTTGATTTTTTTTGCTTGTAGATCTAAATGTGGTCAGATGTATTTGATTTTTATTAAATCCAGATCCAAAGATGGTCAGACGTATTTGATGTGCACCATGTGTCACCATCATTGCTGCTCCAGTCTTTGAACATTTGCTGACCTGCTTGCTAGGCACTGCATTACACAGAGGACCCTCGGTGTCTGTCACACACAAACACAAACACACATGTCAAATTACATTTGAAAGTATTTTCTTTTTTTTTGGTATTGTGTTACAGCTGTTCGTTTACAGTCTCTCTGTCTCTCCAGTTTATCAAGCATTAGATATTGTTTAACATACTAAGGAGTACAATAATCAAAATGAAATAAAACTCAGTCGTAAGTAAAACATGACACAGCCTACTCACCAATGACATGTCCAAAACACAGCAGCCTTGTCTGTCCATTTATTTAAACTCACTGCTTTGACTACATGGCTGCTATTTTCCATGGTAGTGTCCACTCGTCTGTTTTCTTTTAAATTCCAGGTCCCAGGTGTATTTTGAAGGTCTTCTATAATAATCTTGCCTGTGTGATCTTCCAGAAAGCAGCTTGCTTGTAGACTCTACTCAGTATAACCCCCAGTTTTCTGTACAGTAGGGCTCACATGTTTTGCTAGACCACAAATCTGTGGTGGTAATCGATTTTTTTCTCAAACCTCAGCATATAACTATGGTAATGCTTCAGCATAAAAAAAAAAATCATGGCTTACCAACTCACATTTAGGATCCATCATTTTAAGCTGCCGCTGAAGTCCTGTTTTTTCAACTATACTGACGGAACGCATGCCCTTCATCTGACATCTTATAGTCTTTTTGTAAGGTACAAACTAAACAAAGTGGGAGTTCAGGGTGATGTGTGTGGATGGGTTCAGAATTGGTTCAGACACAGGAAGCAGAGGATAATAGTGTGAGGAACCAAATCGGAATTGGGAGATGTTAAGAGTGGTGACCACAGGGGTCAGTGCTATATATATATATATATATATATATATATATATATATATATATATATATATATATATATATATATATATATGCTATATATATATATATATATATATATATATATATATATATATATATATATATATATATATATATATATATATATATATATATATATATATATGTAAATGATTTGGATAGGAATATAAGAAATAAGATGGTAAGTGCACAGATGATACCAAGATAGGTGGATTGGGAGATAATCTCAAATCCACTGAATCATCACAGAAGTACTTGGACAGCATACAGGCTTGGGCAGATTTGTGGCAGATGAAATTTGATGTTAGTAAATGTAAAATTTTACAAGTAGGAAGTAAAAATGTTAGGTTTGAATAGACAATGGGAAAATCCAAAATACACCTTATGAGAAGGATTTAGGAGTCAAGATGAGTTTGACAATGTCAACTGTCTGAAAGTGTTCAGAAGCCATTAAGAAGGCTAACAGAATGTCAGGTTATATAGCGCCTTGATGTGTGGAGTAAAAAGTCCAAGGAGGTTTTGCTCAAGCCTTTTAACGCACCGGTGAGGCCTCATCTGGAGTCCTGTGTGCAGTTTCGGTCTCGAGGCTACAAAAAGGACATAGCAGCACTAGAAAAGGTCCAGAGAAGAGCGACTAGGCTGATTCCAGGTCTACAGGGGATGAATTATGAGGAAAGATTAAAAGAGCTGAGCCTTTACAGTTTAAGAAAAAGAAGATTAAGAGGAGACATGAATGAAGTGTTTAAAATTATGAAGGGAATTAGTCCAGTGGATCGAGACTTGTATTTTAAAATGAGTTCATCAAGAACACGGGGACACAGTTGGAAACTTGTTAAGGGTAAATTTCGCACAAACATTCGGAAGTTTTTCTTTACACAAAGAGCGATAGACACTTGGAATAAGCTACCAAGTAGTGTGGTAGACAGTAAGACGTTAGGGACTTTCAAAACTCGACTTGATGTTTTCTTGGAGGAAACAAGTGGATAGGACTGGCAAACTTTGTTGGGCTGAATGGCCTGTTCTCGTCTAGAGTGTTCGAATGTTCTAAGAATGACATCTGCCATCTTTCAGATTTTAGCAAAGCCTTGTCAGATGAATTACTAGATCCTTCAGCATCATATTGAGCACCCGCTTTTCTCGAATTGACAGCTCAACACAGAGGGATATCGCCGACTCCACTGAAGCTGATGAGGTAAGTTCAGCAATACGAACTGAAGATGAGTATTCTTTCCTGATACAAGTTGATTCTTGAACCTAAATTTGTAAGTTTGCTTAATGGATGAGGTGAATGCGGCACCCACGCTCTAACTGCAACGTGAGTCCATGTCCTAATCATGATTTCTTGTGGCTTCGCTCACATTTACACATTTCAGTTCCTCGGCTGCTCCTTTTTACAGCTGTCAGCTGTAAAAGAGGTGAGTCACTACGTTTAGGGCTGAACGATTACCACCCAAATGGCTACAAGACTCCCTGAGTTGTTGATCTGGCTGTGTCTTATGGATTTTCTGGCATGTGATGAAATAGTAAAGGTACATAACATTTAAGTGAGTGCTCCTCATTACGCCACAATATTTTGAATACATCAATAATCCCAAAGTGACGCCCTTTAACCATGAGGGTACTATTAAAGTGTCACTCAATCCTTCCCTGAGGCCTGATGGGTAGATGTGCTCACTTCAGGTTCACTCATATAGCTGACCCTGTGAACTTGTCAACTTGTGCTCTCTGAAGCTTTATTTTGTGTAATGACTCTGTAATGACTCTTTCTTTTTAGCTTTGTAAATGCAATTTTGCCCCGGAATCCCTGTACCTATACTATCCCTGTACCTATACCCTACTGTCCAAGTTGCTCTGAACATCAATAACTCAAGGCTTCAGTCTCGAATTATGGACATCTTTAGGTCTTGCTGTCTGTAGGTATCATGGCCGAGTGAATATAAATACGTTCCAAACAGGTCAAGGAGACCAATGAAAAAAGATAAAAGACTAAAAATGAGTTGGAAAATATCCAGATTGTTACATGGGCAGAAAGGCCAAAAAACATGAGGAAATGAAACCAAGCACAAAGGAAAATCAAAGTTGAAAAGACACCAGAAAAGGAGTCCGAAACCAATCTAACATTATAATATGCCTAATTAGAGCTAAATTTACAAGCCGCTCTGTTTAAATTCTTCTCACAAGTAATCCAAAAAGAAGCTGATGACTGTGTATCTCCACCTTGGGGAATGATGTCACACAGTAATTAATCATAAGATGGCAGCCTGCCCAGCAATCAGACAAAATTTAGCCATGCCCTTGAGAAGGCACACAAAATGGCAACAGCCATGGAAAAAACAAAATGGCGTCCAAAATAAAACAAAGTGGAAAATTCTGATAGTGGGTGGGGATTGGACTGGTTCCTCCTGTCCTCATCTTTATCATATGTATCCTCTCAATGATAAGACTGAGAAATTCATCACTTATTTCTACATTTGTAATAATTTTCTTGTCCGCAATTGTATTTATTTTGGCACTAATTTGCAGTCTTGATGCAGCCCAGGATCCAAAATACAACTTCCATCAATAATACTGTACTTTGTCACGCATGCTCACAGGCTAGGCCGAGATAGGTAATAACTCAGTGTAATGATGTTCCATGCTCCCATCTAGCTTCTATGGGCAGCTCATGAAACCGACACCGTCGGTAATGTCACCGATGAGCTAGACAATGAAGACATCAACATTGAAGTAAGGGGACGGTACAAAAAGTACAGAGTGCTTTTATTAAAAACAAAACCAAAAACACTGTCCAATTAAATAAGTACAGTGCATAACAAATCTTTAAATAAATAATCCATGAATCCGTGGAGGTTAAAATCCAATAAATGCATCCATTAAAAATGAAGTTAAAAACAATGGCTGGAGGCAGTCTTTTCTTAAAACTCCAGAGCTTACTTCTTTCTACAGGCAGCTCCCCTGCTTCTCCCATTCAGGCCCGCAACAGGGGAGTCGCCCTACTAGCAAATGCAGCTCCCTCCTATTCTGATCCGGTAGCCTTCCGATCCCCGGCTACGTAAGGCTCCAGCCAGGGCGAGATTAAGGTGGGTGCTATTGATGCTGCAGCATTAGGCCCATTCCTGAAATAGGCCCAGATGAAAACAGACGAGAATTTTCCGGAAGCTGAACAGTTTTCCTTTGCTATATTAACCTCAAAATAATTCTTAGAATGAAATTTTGGAGTCAGACTTTCGGATGCCTAGACACAGCGTTACTTATTATACAGTTACTATTGTTCTTTGCACTGTGATGTAACTATGACGTCGTCGTGTTAATTGTTAACCGAAGATTTCAAGTTAATGCTATCAAGTTTACGTTAAACAGTAATTTAGCTGCGTTATTTGCAATATCTTGGGGATTCTTGCCACTTTATTATTGTTCCGTAAGTGCCACGTAGTAAATTTTTCACCTTTAGAGTTAGTTGTACAGTAAAAATCGATGGCTATTTAAATGGTTATCTGTAAAGGTAAAACGGGCCCGGCACGGATATTTAGAATTTTTTAAATCCTCAACAGGATTATGAATTTAAATCGTGGACAAATTTTTACACTCAAGAGCCTGAACTGAGTCACTTTGACCCATTGTCTCTGCAAATTCATTTTTTCTTACTCTGTTTCGTAAGAGAATTGCGAAATTTTGTGTATTTCATTGTAAGGTTTTCTGCATTAAGTGCACTTTTCAGAAAATTCCTATTGAATGTGGATGTTACATAGTCTGATGTTAATCACGAGTTGTTACGAAACTACGTCGTTATTATTATTCATGTTCAATAAAGGCTGGCTGGTTGTGTCACAAGCAATTAAGGCTCCTAGGTCAGTCTGAGTGCGCATGTACGGTGAGTGTCAAATACACATGCACCAATGCCGAGAAAAAATTTGCACTGCAGCATCAGGCCCAATTTCGTCTTAATCTGGCCCTGGCTCCAACCAGACCGAGACTTCTGTTCTCTCCCCAGCAGCCAGGGCGCTCACATTGGGGCTCAACACGCCCAAAGCCTCCTTGACTGGCCGTTGAAGGAATCCTTTGCCGGTCACTCACAGCTCCTTCTAACTGCTCAGCTGGACCGACCGCTTCAATCCGCCCCCCTCTGAGAGTTGGCCTAATGCTCCTTCGGGGCTTTCGTACCAGCTGCATTACCATCAATAAACCTGCCTTCTCTCTCACTCTCATGCACCAGCTTTCTCCTCCCTGCCGCCTTCTTCTCACTTCTAACCTTCATTCTTTTTTTTTTTTCCTTTCTTATGTCTCCCCTATCCTCCTCGCACTTCTCCTATGTATTACAGGGACGTGGATCAGGTGTGTCGATTAGCAGCTCCCAGCATCAATTACGGATGCGGACGACTCCTCACCTGTGCACTTAAGTGAGGACCACCCGCATCACGAAACACCCGGGAACATCTCCGGCCACACTACCACACCCCCTTCTTTAAGCCACGAGTGCGGCGATTATCTATTAAAAAACTGGCCTTTTAAATCTGAGCTGTGGACCCGCTACACCACACCCAGCACGATGAGAAGGGGAGCTGCTGCTAACGTCATCGCCTTCTTTTCCCACAGTGCCATCAAGTAAAGGAATTTAGCCCCACCCCTTCTGGTCCAGCCGCCATAAGATCCTGGGCATCCTGAAAGAAGGTGTTATTACTGGCCAGAGTAACCCACTGAACAAAGCTCTGCTGGAGCAACTGCAACTTTTCTCTTTCTTTGAAATTCCCACTGAACAGACAAATGCCAAGGAATGTTATTTTTAGAAATTTTTGTTTGATTTTGCAGAAAAATAAATGACCTTGTTGGCAGTCTAAAATTTCCTTGCTGCATCCTAAACTGTCATTCCACTGCTGAAAACACATTACTTTAACATGGCCTTTTTATAACTTCACTTTAACATAATCCTGATACTCTGTATGTTCAATTCTTCATAATAACTATTCATGGTGGCTCTAAAATCCGTACTGACCCCTACTCTCTCTTCTGTTTCTTTTTCCGGTTTCTTTGTGGTGGCGGCCTGCGCCACCACCACCTACTCAAAGCATCATGATGCTCCAACAATGATGGACTGAAAGCCAGAAGTCTACGTGACCATCATCATCAGGTCCTTCCATGAAAATATGATGATTTATGTTAGGTAGAATGCCCAGAGGGGACTGGGCGGTCTCTTGGTCTGGAACCCCTACAGATTTTATTTTTTTCTCCAGCTTTTGGAGTTTTTTTTTGTTTTTTCTGTCCACCCTGGCCATCGGACCTTACTCTTATTCTATGTTAATTAATGTTGACTTATGTTTATTTTTTATTGTGTCTTCTATTTTTCTATTCATTTTGTAAAGCACTTTGAGCTACATTTTTTTGTATGAATATGTGCTATATAAATAAATGTTGATTGATTGATTGATTCCCACACCCGGTCCCCAAAATACATTTTTAACCTCTCTTAATCCTGTTCATCCTTTTGGGGTTCTCAAACCTGACAATACTGAGCAAATAAAAATAAATAGTTGGGAGCACGTACTGATAGCATTGTTGCTGCCACCACACCACACAATGAACCAATTGGATTGGGACTCAAGAGCAGCAGTTTTTTTTTAGTGGGTGAAGTACCAATCCTACCACCAACCCCAATAATTCTCCAGTTAATTGGAGGTCCTGCTTGCAGATTAACATCATAAGCAGGACAAAACAATTACAGGCTAAGGGCCCAGTGGAGTAAATTCACTACTGACGCTTACAGGATTCAAAGCTTCCAATTGCCGGCACAGATTCTTAGCCTTAGAGCCTCCAGTCTGCTGCTGCCCATAGCACGGCTACCTCAGATGGTAGAGTATCAGACTCTTAGTCTCAGGGTCGTGGGTTGGTATAATGTCAGAGGCTTCGTCTCAGGCGCTGAAATCTGAGGTTCAAACCCTGTAAGAAGATGCAAAAGTGCGTACACCTGACGAGCTTCAATAATGGTGAAACATCCATCCATTTTCCAACCCACTGAATCCGAACACAGTGTCACAGGGGTCTGCTGGAGCCAATCCCAGCCAACACAGGAACCAATCCTGGGCAGGGTGCCAACCCAACGCAAGACACATACAAACACACCAAGCACACACTAGGGCCAATTTAGAATCGCCAGTCCACCTAACCTGCATGTCTTTGGACACGCAGACACGGGGAGAACATGCAAACTCCACGCAGGGAGGACCCAGGAAGCGAACCCGGGTCTCCTAACTGCGAGGCAGCAGCGCTACCACTGCGCCACCGTGCCACCCCTGGTGAAACATGTACTGAGCAAAAGTTGGGAAAAAATGGCAAGAGAAGATGCATGTCTAAAGCAGGGACAATCACACTGTGATGCCCGGGTGCGTACAGTTGCCCTAACCCCGACACAGACAGGCAGGACACAGGTTTAGTTCACACAGCACATGGTTTTATTTACACAGTGGAAACGGCATCAGCCCAACAGGGTCGAGCTTCTATGTTCATGACCTTTTGCCCCGCTGGAAACCAAGGAGGGCGCCCTCTGTCAGTCTGGGGGAGAAACTGTCCTGGAAGGATTCTCTCCCACGGTCCTTCCATAATCAGGACCCAACTGTCCACCACAACATGCACACTTACAATCAGTCAGACTGGAGTCTATTTATTGGCAATTTAGTCCTAAATCAGGAATACATAAATAAAAAATAAAATATTATTTTTCCTTTAATTAATTTGTTTTTGAGGTTCTGTAAATTTTACTTATTATTGACTTTTATGGGTGTTGCCTGTTGCGATTCTGATGAGCTTCACCAAATTTAAGGGGTGGCAATACAAAACAATACAAAAAAGGCCTAGCCACCTCACTGGCCAGTAGAGTTTGCACCCTCTAAAATATCTGTTAAAACTGGCTGAGGCAAAACTTTGGGGGCATTGGCTCAGGCGCTACTGGTTACACTTCAAGAGTGCACATTTGCTTTGCCCTTCCGTCCACACCCTACTTGTTTTCAAGTGCTGCTGCTGGAACACTGGACGGTTCTCCTGTGAGGACGGCTGTGCTGAAGTGATTATGTGTGAAAGGTGGCTACTCAACTGCTCTCAGCAACAAGCTACAGAAAAGATACAGGAAGTAGCTGTGAAAGAATAAGTCTCAACACACAAAAAACGTTTGGGGCAGCCACCCGTATATTGTCCCTGGCTGCAGAAGGGTGTTGTAATAAACCAAGATGTGTTCTTGTTGAGTTCTAAGACTGAACTGAATTAGTAGGGGCAAAATGGCGGCTTTAAAGACCAAAACTGGAAGTGATGTCATTGAGGGCCGGAACTGGAAGTGACGTCAGTCTGGGTGCCGGAAACGGAAGTGACGTCGTTGATGTTGAATTAGGTAGGTTTTCCCTTATTTGGCATGCAGAGACAACAACAGAAGTAGGTTTAGTGCACCCTGCCACCCCCTGGCCTGGCGGGTAAAATACCTCCACTTGGTCCATTCAGCTCCCTCCTAACTGCACGTGTGTGACATGGCGTAACGCTAGTGTAGTTAATTAGTTAGATAATCAGTTACAGCTCAGCTACGTTATATAAATTACAAGCTGCGTTATACAGTACTATCTAATATTAAATATAGTCTGAAATATTAAAAAAAAATGGCAAAACACAATTATAACAAAAGAAAAATGCTGTATTGAGCCCTTTAACCGGCATAGAGTGAGTGTGTGTGTGCGTGTGTGTAAGGATGTGCATTGGTGACTACTTGACTGACAGGGAGAAGTGCAGAGAACATACGTATGTGTCGATAAAAATATAGCTGTTGTCACACACGTGCGCTTAGGAGGCAGTCAACAAGCCGCGAGGTGAGCGATATATTATCCGACAGGGGGTTGAATTGTGGTACTGATATCTCTCTCTACACCTTTTCAGAGCCAAGGAGGAAAACTAATAATAATCCACACTCACCATCAACATTTGCGACACTTGAAAATGACTCCTCAACAGTAACTTCTTCAGAACTGACATCACCTCCGACTCCCGCAGATGACGCCACTTCCAGTCCCTCAATGATGACGTCACTTCCGGCCCCCTCGATGATGGCATCACTTCCGGCCAGCCTTGACGACGTCACTTCCGGCCCCGCAATAATGACGTCACTGCCGGCCAGCCCTGATGACGTCATTTCCGTTGCCAGCTGACTTCCTGTCAACTCATTTCCTGTGGCCATTTTCTATATAAAAATGTTCCTCTCAGCACTGTTTGGTTGTCGAATGTTTGATATTTTTCAATTCACTTTGACTGTAATTTTTCCAAACATTATACGGGGCAATTCCTCAACTCTTTTCAATGTGTTGTTGAATTTTATTTATCGCACTGTATGTGAGCAAACTTTCATGTTTTCAGGCATCACTGAGGCATTCACAGTAAGGCATCCATCCAGAGTGAAAGCACCTCATATTTATGGATCTCTTTGACTTAACCAACAACAAAATAATGAAGATATTTTCTTTAAAATTAATCTGTTGTGGCAGACCGCTGGAGCGCTTACCTGGCCAAACATCTTTGGCGCAGAAGGTCTGGGGGACAGAGCTTATTCCGATTACTCTCTGCCCTGGACTGACAGAGGGCAGTCCCCTTTGGCTTACAGCGGGGCCACAGGTTTGGAGCGTGGAAGTTCAACCCTTCTGTTGCCCGTTATCTGAACATTATTAACAGAGGTGTGAATTGGTTAAGTAATTAGTAAGAAATACATTTATAGGTGAATAGATTATATATTTTTAAACATTTACTGAAGCCTCTGACTGGAACAACAATTTATTTCATATCAAGTCTAGTCTAGTAACAATCTAGACAAGGACAGGCCATTCAGCCCAACAAAGCTCACCAGTCTTTTCCACTTAATTTTTTAGAAGAATGTCAAGTCTAGTATATGTAAAGCCCAAAATCACACAAAGAATGCTTCAATGCGCTATAAGAGGCCCCACTTCTTGATAGCCCCTCTAGCCTTGACTCGCCAAGAAGACAAGAAACCTTGGAAAGGCAATTCAGAAAGGAAACAATCCCATCACTCCAGTGTGCAAAAATGAACAATCAGAGGTGCTAAAGCAAGAGTTCACAAACTTTTCTCGGCTGCAGACCCCTTTACCAAAAACGTTTAAAACCGTCGAGCCCCTAGCCATTTACTTTACTTACTCAAATTAATACATTTGTACAGTACTCAATCTATATATATATATAATTCACTAAGGCAAGACACCCATAGAAAGCATGCCGGAAGGGGCGTGGATTCACTAAGGCGCATGCAGGGAGGAGCCACGGCCACCAACTCCAAGACCATTGGATACGACGACAACTCGCAGAGCCACGCCCACCAACTCGGGCGCGACGACACAGAAAGAATGGTGTCATTTATATTCGTCTGTCGTAGAGGCCTCATGTACCTCCCAGCCACCTTGACTGTTCATAGAGGCATGTTTCTCGCAGAGGTGAGTCGCCATATGCAGCATGTAAAACAGTTTGTGAGGGGTATCCCATGGGATCCTTAAAACAATCCTATACAACTGAGGTTAAAACACAATTTAGTAGGCAGTCTTTAAAAACCGAGTTTTCGGTTACGACGCACGACCGCGTGCACCATAGCAAACTGTTTTACACGCTACATACAGCAATTCGCATCCACGACAAACATGCGTCTTCTTCACTCAATTATATGTTGCTCTCTCCAGAGTTCCATCTTTTCATTCACTTTCTGTTGTATCCTCAAACCCTCCCTTTTTAGACAACTGTGTCTTTCTAGAAGTGTTCAGCCATCAATAAATAATTATGCATGACATTGAGCGTGTGTCAACCCGGCGTGGGTAAGCCGTTGAACCCCATTCGGGCTGCAAACTGTGGAATTCCCACTAAGTGCGACTCATCCGCTCCCACTGGTTGCGTCCCTACCCTTTGTGTACACTACCCTCCCACCTCGCTACTACCATGGTCGGATGTCTTGGTGGATTATATTTAGAAAAGCAGCCAAAACCGCACAGAGAAATGAAACGTCTACGTGAGTCACAGGTACATCTGGACTGTGTAAAGACGACTCAAGTGACGAGTTGGAGGTGGGCACATGAGCAGGCAGTGTATACTGAACGAGAATTCAGGAGACTAGCATGACGGACAGAGTTGAATGGACGTCCTTCTCCTCTCCTCCCGTTCCACACTCCACGCCTGAGCGCACCCCCATCCCTCCATCTGGCAGGAGAACGCGTGAGGACGGTCCGTCAGTTTTCAGTCACAGTCGATTGTGTGTTGGTTCGTTCCGTGCATTGTTACAGTGTTGCTTTTCTTGCTGATTTATTACATTACCGATTTTTCAAATGTTAATTTTCTCCCTGTGCTTAAAAATCATTAAAAAACTGGCCTGATTATGCGGCGTATGGTACGCCGCGGGTTGGCTAGTATTAAATATTTCACTAGATGTGAAGTTTTTCATTTTCTTCACTTGTAATTAATGATTGAAAAAAATAAAAGGACTACAGAATATGGCATTATCTTGTGCAACATTTAATATCGAAACCTGCACTAACAAAAATTAAAGCAAAAAAGTACAAGCAGAGTTTTTTTTACATTAGTGACAATTATGAAATAAATAAGTAAATAAATAAGTACAAACAGTCCAAGCTGTACTGTCTGCATTTATTTTTTGGTTCAGTCATATTATATGAAGAAATAAAAACTTTCATTAACAATTTTGACAGCCCCTGTGATAAAAAAAACCAATACAGTATATACTTACTTGAAACAGAACATTTTTGTTAAAACTCAAATAAATAAACTGTGTCCTCCGGTTTTCTTTTTTGTAGCGCTGCTCCTCAATAAATAATTATATTCAACGTTCAAGTCAAAAATAAGTACATGTCACATCAAGCGAACCAATTTATAGTGTTTTATGAAAGCATGACCTACAAGACTGATAGATTCTGCTAATATCGAATATCCGTCGTCTCGTCCAACCGCGAGCAAGTGCGGACATGCAATGGTTTTTCATGTCCACACTTGCTTTGATACGTTCGATAAGACAATGCACAGACATGTTTGTGCTACGTGTATTTTCATGCATGACTCTTTTAATGACACATTTTACCTTTTCATTTGCGAATTTGGTATGTAATGTGTTTTTATCAAAAAAGTGTTTTTTTAATTATTTTACTTCTTAATTAGATACCTATTGGAATCATGGATATTTTGAAGTAACAAACAAATAGCAGCAGTAAGGGGGTCTATTTTTGCTGTCATCAACCCCCAAATTTTGTAATATTGAAACTATCGACCCCTAGAAAGTTCAAATCGACCCCAGGGGTTCGATATCGACCACTTTGGGAACTCCTGTGCTAAAGGATGGCCTGTCTAAACATGATATTGATGAATACTTGGAAGACGTCATCAGTTTTCCACTTAGGAAGTATATTTTTTAAAAACAAGTAAGAAAACACCCTTCAAATAGTTTTTTACTTATACCCCAAACTGAAAGGAAGGAACCCAGGTAACTGTTATGATTAGCAGGACTGTAAAGGCCAGCACTTACCCCATAAATCAAGAAACAAGCTTTCGCCCTACAGAATGCTACCAAACAAGAGTAAAGGCTTTTATAGTCAAAAATAGGAGCAGGGAAACCATACAACCACTACTCCACAATAACAAAAAGAGAATCTACTTATTTTTCAAAAATGAATTCAACAAAGATTCCAAAGAACAATCATAAAAGGCAAAAGCGAAAAGGTGCGCCTAAAAGGCAAACTAAGACAAAATCAAAATCAGTTTACCATCTTAAATCTTCAACCCTGAAGGTTCAAATGCCAGAAAATCTTTAAAGAAGCATTATCACAAGAATCCAAAAATAAGCTGAACCGGAGAATTAATTCATTTGTTTATTAATTCTTTACAATGTTGAACCACAATACTATAGGAGTTGCAGGCTTTTAAAGGTCTGCAGGTAGCTCCCCAGCTGTGGTGTCAGGGGGTCACACCCTCTTAAGCCTCATCTTAAAGACAACATAGTATATCGCACAACAAACTAACAGATGCATAATTAACATTGGCACTCCAGCCACCATTCCATCTGAACTAGTGTGGTGCTGAGGTGTCACCCGTCGCATGGCTGCACTCGGGTCGTAATCTGGGCTCTTGAGATGGTTCATCATATGGTTGGTGCGGCAACGTGGTATATCAGTGCATTGTCCTAACCTCTCTCTCTTACTCTATAAAAGGTAATAAATCAACAAGCCAATACTCATAAGAACAAAAAAATTTGTCAAACTTTCAGTCTATCAAGCCTGTTTGTTTAGCTAGTAGCTAATCTCTTCCAATACCTCATCCTGATTCTTCTTAATAAGAACATAAGAAATTTGACAAATATAAGAAAAATCAGACAAAAAAACAAAAAAAACAAATAGAATCAAATAAAATATAAACCGAAAAAAAAAAAATCTTTAACAGAATTGACCACATATTCACAACATAATAAAATGATTACATAAAAAGAAAAGAAACTCAAGCCAGGGAGGCTATGCCATGATAGGAAGTAGGCAAGTCTGTAGCAAGCAGAAGTGAATGGACATGTAGAAGAGGTTTTGGGAGGCTGGTTATCTAAAAGATTAAGGTAAACTAATCAGCTCGCCTTTTACTGGGGTTGCTAAGATGAATAGATGCTGCCAACCCCAAACTCTTAGATGTCAAACTCTCCCTGTATACTTTGAAAATAAAATTAATGTTGGGTGCATCGGTGATTCTAAATTGTCTCTAGAGTGTGTGTGTGTGTGTGTGTGCCCGCGCCCTGTGGTGGGCTGGCGCCCTGCTCAGGGTTTGTTTCCTACCTTGTGATTGGCTCCAGCACACCCCTGTGACCCTGTACTTAGGATATAGTGGGTTTGGGAAATGGATGGATGGAAATTAATATTTAAGCTTTGATTGATTCCAGTGACACATGACATTACATTAGTATAGATTTAACATATACAGAAAATATAATTTAAAAGTCTTTCAAAAAAAACATAAGATAAACATCGAGACTATAGAAGAATTTGAAAGAATATATGTTGTACTTCATCAGATCTCTAGGTAATTTATAGGTTACCAAATATCCAAATGTGGACTTACTTAATGAAGAAATTGACAATTTAACTAATGGTCCAAACCAGATTTCCTCAAAACAAATCCATTGCTTTATAGGTCTTGTGAATTTTTATTGTATATCATGATCACCAATCATGGAACCAACTAGAAAGCCTCAGCGAGTAATTCTCCATAAAACATACTATTTATCACTCATCCACTATTTCGGAAAGTTCTTTTCTGGTGTTATGATTCTGGAATATTAAAAAGTAGTGATCTAATGTGTTGGTTGGTTTTGCTGGCTTTCTATATTTTAAGAGGTTTAAATCAAGTTAAGGTAATTTTAACCAGGCAATTTGCTTTTTTTTGCTTTTCTTGCATGCTACAAACATTGCCAACTAGAGTTCAGGCATGTGCCAGTGGTGTGATGTGACTCTGAAGTATAAATTGCTTTCACGCACATAGCAACAACATACACTCATCGGAAAAGTATAAATCACCCTCCATACTACGTACCTTCTTAGTAATAGTAATATGTACATCCTCTAAAGAAAGTCTGCAATATATTAGAATTATACAAAATATTTCATGTACATTCTTTCCTGAAATCTGATGGAGATTGACTCGGATTTTGTTCACATTTAGATATAACACCCAATATAACTTCTAGCAAGATTTAATCGTGGGCAAGAAATTGTTATCTATGAAGAAATAATCAATCCTTGAGTAACAGTGATGAACTGGTGAGAAAAAGGAATATGCTCTTGAATTTAGGTTTAGAAATCTCTACGGGTCTGATAAGTTGTGGTCAGTTACAAAATGTTTAATTGTTTTTGAAGCGTTAGACGTCATCTCCCTTGTGGCAGGAGACCTAGCAAGGTCTGGATTTAAAACACAATTAAAGTCCCCAGCCATTATAATTTTATGAGTGTTCACATTGGGGATGGATGCAAATAAGTTCTGGATGAAGTCCCTATCATCTGCACTGGGTGCGTAGATATTTATCAAAATCACTTTACAGATAAATAAATTACCTATGACGATCACATATCTCCCTTCAGGATCAGATACTACATCTGATACCACAAATGAGACTGTTCTGTGGATAAGAATTCCCACACCTCTAGATTTCTTTGTAAAGCTAGAATGGAATATTTGGCCAGTCCAATCTTTGTGCAATCAAAACTGATCCTTGCTTAATAAGTGGGTCTCCTGTAAAAATAATATTTTAGCATTTAGGCCTGTTAGGTGAGAGAATACTTTCTTTCTCCTTAATTCTTGATTGGGACCTTTGACATTCCAGCTTACAAATTTTACTGCTTGGTCATGGAGATATTGCTTCAGAACTTTTGATGACATTTTGTAGTCTTAATTTAAGATATAAGATTTCCAATTTTTTTGGGAGTTATTGCCATGAAGTTGGCACTTACAATTGTGAAGAGTAAAAGGATGGATTAGAAATTGCTTGCTCTCTTTCATTCTCCTTCCCCATTTTGCCTCCCCATGTCAGGCTGGACCCCACTTCACAAAGTCCCAGTCCTTTGACATACCTAGAGGCAGAGCACGTCCACCACAAAATAAGCCCCCCAGCAGCGGTGTATACCAATATACTGTAACTTCTAGTTAAGATCTGTGGACAATCAGAAAAAATAAACCAGAAACTTCAGAAAAATTCTTTAACTTTAATTAAGATTATAATCAGTCCAAAACAAGTAATAAAAAAAAAAACATTCAATAGAATAGACAATACAAGATTCCAGAAAATGTACATTCTTTCAAACCAGAGTAAACACTTAAAATTCCAGCAAAACCTAGTTCAGAGACAGAGAGAGGGATGACAAGCACATTATGAGATAATTCATCATTTACCATATATTAAGACATCAAAGGATAACAAAACAGACACAGAGGCCCAGTAGGCTATTTTACAACACCTTCAATTAATGGACTCTTGCCAACATCTTAAAAACCCTTATACAACTCTTTAATTTGTTTTTGTTTAAAGTAATAAAAGACAATGTTCTCTGATTGAATTATAGATGGAGAACTAGGATTTTTCCAAATAAGAAAGCATCAACAAGTGAGAAGTGTAGCATAGGAGCTTGCAGCATATCTATTACTGTATAATCTTATTCCATCTAATGTTAGTCCAACTAATGCTGTTATACAATACAATACAATTTATTTTTGTATAGCCCAAAATCACACAAGAAGTGCTGCAATGGGCTTTAACAGGCCCTGCCTCTTGACAGCCCCCCATAGCCTTGACACTCTAAGAAGACAAGAAAAAACTCCAAAAAAACCCTTGTAGGGAAAAACTGGAAGAAACCTTGGGAAAGGCAGTTCAAAAAGAGACCCCTTTCCTGGTAAGTTGGGCATGCAGTGGGTGTCAAAAAAAATGGGGTTAAATACAATACAATACGCAGAACAGAACAAATCCTCAATACAGTATAAAAATAAAAATTTTAGAAGTGTGGAGTAGAATTTAACAGTAGATGATATCACATAATATGATTTGGATTTGTTTAGAGTCCTGGAGACCTCCTCCATCAAGCAGCCTCCCCCATTTGGCCATTCTACAGCTAAAATAGTGTTAATTCGATGAAAGGACCCCTTTTCCCACGATTCCTGCGATCCTCCATCAGGGATGACTTTACCTTAGGCAGGCAAAACAACTTTGCAGGTGGGCCGTGGCACCAATTGCCACATTTGAGTACAGAGAAGAGAAACAGAATAGGTGAGGGTTAGAATCAAATTATAACTACCATATTACTTATGTTTTAATGCTAATGACTAACCACAGAGATGCAGTCTGTACAGTTAATCAGCAGCTCTAGTCAGGGTAGGCTAAACTGAAGTAGTGAGTCTTCAGCCGGGATTTAAAAGCTGAGACCGAAGGGGCATCTCTTATAGTAGCAGGAAGACCACTCCACAGTTTAGGGGCCCTGTAACTAAAAGCTCAGACTCCCACTGTTATTTTATTAATCCTTGGAATCATAAGCAGACCGGCATCTTGAGATCTCAAGGTGCTTATTATGTAGCTAGGATCAATTGTGAGCTCAGAACAATCATACAAAAATGCAAATATTTCCCTTAAAAGATCAACATATGACCAAACATGGCCAGTGCATGATGGCATCTTTCATTGTTGGCATTCTGTCCCTGATCATTTTCATATAATTTTAATCCTGAATGTTTCTATTTTTGTATAGCACTCTTCAGTGCAGGCTCAGGTCACACGTACATGCGATTAAGCACTATACAAATTTTATGCAATGGCTGCTATGATTTCTTATGTTTTACAAATTACTGAGCACTTGTTTCACTTTCTTTTACTTGTGGCTGTTCCCATTATGTGTTTTATGAGATGCTTCATAATATTTTTAACTTATATTTCATTATGAAAGTTGCTTGATGTGTTAAAAAATTCATTTATGCAATTTTGTTTTTATAGGGTTGCCGCCATTTTGACTCGGTATTGTCATCAGTGCAATGGTATAAAAGCTGTGCACTTAGACACATCATTACAGGTGTTGGCAGATGGTATTAGCCGTTAACTACTTGCAGCATTTCTCATTTCATAAGTACTTGTGCAATGTGCTTTATACACCAGTGTTAAAATGACTATTTATATGCACGTTGTATGGTTGTAATATAAAATATTGCAATAATTTTAAATTTTGCCTGTTTTTGTTGTAATTTAATGCCATAATACTGAAGAGTATGTCACAATATAGGACTATCTGATAATAAAGCCTGTGGTGGGTTGGCACCCTGCCCAGGATTGGTTCCTGCCTTGTGCCCTGTGTTGGCTGGGATTGGCTCCAGCAGACCCCCGTGACCCTGTATTCGGATTCAGCGGGTTAGAAAATGGATGGATGGATGGATAATAAAGCTGATCCACTTATCCAGTGCTCATTCCTCACCAGTCACACTTTCATCCACTACAGGATTTGCACTTGGATCACATTTCACTTCAGTTGTTGAAAAGACATTGCAAGAAGAACATCTCATTGTTGTCATCCAGTTACCGCGCCGTGTACCAAATGTACCTTATGGAACTTGTGACTGTGCATCCACTCATGGGAGCACACTGGAGGGAGACCATTGCGACACGGTACTTGTAGTGACTCAAGCTGAGGAGTAGAAGGACGTCAGATAAAAATAGCAGAGATTGGTGTACAAAATACACCAGCATGAGTAGTTAAGGGTTAAAAAGCAATCTTGAGTGTGTGTGTTTATGTAGTTTAAGAGCTATGAATCCCTAGTTCCTGGCTTTAGCATCTCGTCTCCTTACAACAATTCTTTGATTAGCGATTTAGTTGTGATGAAGAACAGAACAGGTCTCTGATTTCGATGTAGACATTGGTTATTGTTTCCTCTCCTGCTCACTCTTTTCTAGTGTAAGGTGTAACAAGGAGTACACATAAAGACACAGATTTGTTTGTTTACACAGCAGTTTGAAACTGACCAGCATAAATGGAGCCCAACACTATGTGTCCATTGTATTAACTGCTGGACTGTGACCAGTTGGCCACATCAGTAAGGAAGACAAAAACTCCAGTCAACAGCCGCTTGGGAGAGAATAAAAATGTGTACAGTTTTAAGTTGCATGTTTTCCTGAAGATGATCATATTTTAAAAATAGTTTATTCAACCCTTGTGTGAAATATTAATTGAGAGGTCCCATTGTCTGAATATATGGCCAGTGAAATTATACGCTAAAGTATAAAAATGTGATTAATATCTTCAACATTAGTAGGTAAAGTATATATTAATGTGTGTATGTTGTTGAAAGGTTAGCATAGTTAGGCAAATTTATTTTGGCACAATGTCTGACTTGAAAACAGAAAAAGTGGTGTGTGGCTGGAGAATCTTTTAAAATATAATATGAATGATTTCCAAACTACTGTAATTGCAAGACAATAATTTCCATTGCAGAATTCTGTATGAACAACCACAAGTGTTGGATGACCAGACTTTTCCCTTTTGTGTGTGCTTATGGTTGTAATCTCTCATCGTTGTCAGAAGTTTCATCTCCAGTTCCTAGTCTCTCTCTCTCTCACATTGTGAATGATTATGAAGACTGAAGGAGCCGAACCTGATCAGTTAAAGCAAATACAGATTAAGAGGGATCATAATTGAAATATTTAAAATTATGTAAGGAATTAGCAAAGTGGATTACAGTTGTTACTTTAAAATAAGTTCTTCAGCAATAACATGGGGACACAGCTGAAAGCTTGGTGAGGGCAGATTTCACATAAATGTTAGAAAGTTTTTCTTCATTCAAAGAACCACAGACGTGGAATAAATTATCAAGTATTGTGGCGGACATTAGGACTTTAGGGACCTTCAAATCTCAATTTGTTGTTACTTTGAATAATCTTGGTGAATAGGATGGATGAGCTTATCGGGCAGAATGGCCTGTTCTTGTCACCTCTTTTCTAAAATTGAGGCCACAGTGCGAAAACAACCTGAAGGAATCCAATCTATCAATTAACGGATTTCACGACTATGAATTTACAAAGTCACCAGATAAAAGGTCGAAGTAAATGAAACTTCTGGTTCGTATTAGTAGGGTGTTGTACTGTGTTACCCATGATGGATGCAGTGAGAAATCAAGCAAAATGACACCTTTTATTGGCTAACTGAACAGATTACAATATGCAAGTTTTCGAGGCGACTCAGGCCCCTTCTTCAGGCAGAATGTGTTGACTTCTTTTTTATTTTATCTTTTGTTTGTTTTCAAAATTTTAGTCTCTATGTTATGTGTTTGGTTTGGCATATGTCTCTCTTACACTTTGTTTTTTTTATTCAATTTTGTGTTAAGTCTCTGTGTTGTAGTCTGGTTTATCTACCGTATCTTCAGTATAGTTGGCCGAAGGGGGCGGGTCCACCTGATTAGCTATCAGAAGTTCTGCCCCAGCTAGTATTAAAATTGAAACTCCAATTACCCTGGAACTTCAGGACTGATTATGTCTTTTGATGAAAGTTTGTTCTTTTACTTCATTTTCAGCTTGGTGACCTCTGCTTCATGAAAGTTACTGTCTCTAGACTGCGATCCTTTCTTTTGATGTAAATTATTTGATTATTCCTGGTTTTCCTTGTCTCCTTTTTGTGAAGTACTTGTAATTTTGTACATTTTTTGAATTAAATAAGCCTTCACCCCATTTTGGGGTTAGTGTTGGCTAAAGCCTGCATTTTGATGTGGGGTTATGCTGCCCAGAGTAGGGCCAATTCCTTAATTAAGAACAGGGTCCTCATGCATAATGCCGTGCATAGAACTCGCACTATAACATGACGTAAGCACAAAAGCCGAAATGTGCTTATGCACGAAAAATCCAGATGCAGGAATCTGTGCGTTCGCCAACTTCTGCTTTCTTCCGCTACATAAATCCTGGTCAGCGTGAAAAGTAACGCTCGTGCACGCACCTGCTGTCCCGTCAAAACTCCTCCCAGAATTACACCTCTTTGAATATGCAAATCAATATAAATAGCCCTTAAGCTCAGCGTTCTTTGAAAAGACAATGGCAAAAACAAGAGGGAAAATGGAAGAATTTGAGCGAATACCAAGTGGAGGCAAGGAAAAACGTACTATTTGTTGGTTTAAACAGTGGTATAAACAACAAAAGGAAGTTGATCGAGTGACATAGAGTGTCATAGAAACTTGAAAGCTCAAGTTCACAAAGTCTCACAGTGCCCGAAATAAAAAAAAAAAATTGTCAGATATCAAAGTTGCCGCAAAAAGGCGAGTCGTAGCCCACCATCTGAGTGTCATATGAAACTTATTAGGGTACAGAGAACAAAAGGCACACAGTGGGGAAAAAAAGCACGAAATGTCAACTTCAATCTTGAAATTTCCACTTTAATCACGTAGTTTATTTTGTCATCAAAGTAGAACATCATAAACTTCATCTTAAAATCGTTTACTTAACCAGTTTCTCAAATCACATCGTAAGTAAAGTAGCACGTTAAATGCTTTGTTTTGTATTTGATCTTCTATGTGCCTATGTGTGTGAATCACTACTTGCTTCTTAAACCGGCTCTCTTCCTCCAACTGGACACAGAATCCATTACATTCGTGATATTACAGCTCTCTGAATAACTAAAATACTGAGATGTATACGTGATATCATTTTCATGATGATAGGAGTTAAAGCACGTTATTAAACATGGGAACACGGTGGCGCAGTGATTGTGCGTGACTTTTGATGAAATAATTTATTGCAGCAGTACTCAAGGGGGGCTCTAGGCTCGTGGTGACCCTGGGCAGAGAAATAATCGGTGGCTCCTTCACCCACCAATGCCAATATAGTATCTTATGCACGGCGGATGGCCACGTCCATTGCGGACACTGCATAGCCGCCTCATGCTCATGACACAAGCGTTTAACTTTTGCCAAAATTTGTCGCTGCATTTTTAGCTGTGCCGTTATTTTCTCTTTCTGTTTTATATTTAATATATATTGGTGTGGCGGCCCCTGGGATTTGGCGGCCCTGTGCAGGTGCACAGTTTACACATACCTAAGGCTATCCCTGCAGTACTGTCTCTTTCAAACGTACTAACCTCCAATTCCTGGTCTTCCTTTACTTTCTCCAAGTAACTGATCACCACACAATCAGCTCTGTAATGAACGTTAAGCCATCTGTAAGCTTATAACACTGATTCTTCAAAACTTTTAAGGAACATTAAAATATCTTCGTAGTACATATTTAATTATTCTATCCTTTACGTCAGTCCCAGTGAAGCATACAGTGCGAGGCAGGAACCATCCGTAAATGGCCAGATCCTTGCTAGCATAGCAACACCGTATCCTTTAATTATTAACAATATAGATTATTTAAATGAAGTTAAATAATATAATAAATATACTTTGCTGCATTTCATCTTAAAAATGATATCTTCATCATATGCAAATACGCGCTGTATAAAGTGGCTCAGGTTGTGTAATATTATAACTGTAGTGCAAGTTTACAGTGAGGTGAGTTCTACAAGGAGCAGTTGATGGACTGATTGAGTGCATTTAGAGCTCTTGGGATGAAACTCTTTCTGAATCGCAAGGTCCGTACAGGAAAGGTTTGAAGCGTTTGCCATGTAAGAAGCAGTTCAAATAGGAAACATGGCTGAGGCAGTGTGTGCTTGATGCTGTATGCTGATAATTCTCTTTCCGATCATCTGCTCCGAGTGGTGTAGTGAGAGTAATATGGATAAAGATGATCTGCTGTCTCAAACCCTAACGGGAGCAGCTAAAAGAAGAAGAATAAGAAGGTGCAGTGAGAATAACAATGCTAATGCAGTTATGGTATTTGGAACAGTTTGACCATTTTGTGGACCATTATATTGTTACTGGTTAATTACAATCAGATGCATTAAACTAATAAACAACATGAGGTTAATTTCAGTGTATTTATAAAGCTGCGTCAGGAAAAGAAAGGATAACCACACAGGAACAGTAGCACTGCATTGACGCTGGGTACCGCCAGTCTGCAAAACCAAGTGGAGAACTTGCATACGACAGGGTATGAGGTACCGTGGAAAAGTGCGTGGCTTTACAGCAAGTTTACATTTTATACATCGCGATTTGAACGTGGAAACATTCTTACGCAACATTACTGTGCGTACACACCATTTATACATGAGGCCTCAGGTCTGCACTTTGGTGTGGATCTTTGGAGGCCTGCTACTTATTTTGTGCTTCAGTATTCCAGGATAACACAGTAGTTATGTTCAAGGTTGTTCCTCTGGCTCATTATAATATGTTCCACACTTTTAATGCGTTTGGTAATATTGCAGAAACATTAGGGGATTGCACTGAACTTGATGAAGTGCATTGAAGTCAATGGAGAAGGAGCAAATGAACCAGTTTTGACTGAATTATAATAATGTAGTGGTCTTTTAAGTGTCCCAGAGGACTATCTGGATCAATTATGGTGGCCAAAAGTGCGACCTGAGCTGTGAGGCCACAATGTTAACCACGATGCCATCATGCTCAAACAACAAAAGATGCAGATAGAACGATACCCAGACATAAAATAGAACAAACGGCTACAAACTACAAATAAATGAAAAAAAAAATGACTGGCAAGGATTGGCTCCCTCCAGTGCTGGAAGTCATGGCTTTTCTGTTTTATGTTTCTGCCATCAAGAAGATAGACATATCTTGTAAATAGTAATATATTATTATTTCACAGGGTCTCATGTGGTTTTGACTCACTGGGAAAAGGGCCCTTGTAAGGTTTGTTTTGATTCATAGCAGTGGCGCATGGCTAATTGTGCATGCATTGGGCTGGCATAAGAATTTAGCGATGTGGTACTGCAGCAAGAGGGTGAGCGCACAGGGGTCAGTGGTATATATTCAAAGGTAGTCATTGTAATGGACATCAAATGTGTCCCTTAAACGAAAATATGGCACTTTTTTTCATGCATTGGATAGGGAACCCGGCAAGAGAAGACATCAGATTGTGACATCATGCACCCGTCAAGCAGATCGGGCAGTGGTGGAAATGTGAGGGGGAGTTGGCCTCCACTCTGCGTGCATGAAAGTTTTATGAATGGCTGCTACAGCTCTGTGAAGTCATGCTGGCCTCGCAACACATCATTCACCATGTGAAGAAAAAGGATGTCTAAGCTGACCGTGTGATGAATTTCCAGTAAAATATTTGGTTACAGAGGAATGTCACCAGCAGACGCACCACATCTGATGCAAGAAACAGTTTGGGAAAAATACACATGGAAACACAATTCTCTACAAATGATTGTGCTTTCTCTGGGAATTATTAATGGTTAACCGGAGTATAAAATCCAAATGTTTGACTCTTTAATATTATACCAGGCCAGGTTTTGAACAAAGAGTGCTGGATCTGTGAGGCAGCCATGTTAAACACTGCGCCACCATGCCAGTTTTTGATTACTTCATCTGCTCAAAATGTGCCTAACTGCAGTTCCTGTTCTTAGCTTCTGCTAACTCGCACCAGTACAAGACTACTAATGCTCTGGCCATCTGTTCCTAAAGAACTCCTAAGGATCGGCAGCAAAAAGAGACACTGCAAGTTTACCTAGCAGATAAGCTGCTCTAAAAGTTTATCTAGAAGTGTTGTAAATGCCGTTAGGGACTCACATGAGCTTTTTACGAGGTAGTGATTTCCACATTCCTGGTTATTGTTTTGAATTAACTTCAAAGTGTTTCAATAACCTGTAAAGTCTGAATTTTGTCATCATTATTATAGAACATTCAAGTCAAAACAGGCTTCAGGGCTTCTATGAAACTTTAGTTTACTGGATGAAAAATGATCATTCATCACATCCACATTTTGCTCTTGTTGTTGTCCACAATAGATGAAAAGGTACTATATAAATACAAGAGATACCTAAATTCACACATTAAAGGCCATAAATAAATATGTAGAAATAAAAGTCACTATATGATTCATAGATAGATAGATAGATAGATAGATAGATAGATAGAAATAAAAGGTGCTATGTGATAAATAGATAGAAATAAAAGGTGCTATGTGATAGATAGATAGAAATAAAAGGCACTATATGACAGATAGATAGATAGAAATGAAAGATGCTATGTGATAGATAGATAGATAGATAGATAGATAGATAGATAGATAGATAGATAGATAGATAGAAATAAAAGGTGCTATGTGATAGATAGATAGATAGATAGATAGATAGATAGATAGATAGATAGATAGATAGATAGATAGATAGATAGATAGATAGATAGATAGAAAATTTAGCCTTAATAATTTAGAATTCAGCCCTTTCTTTACCCAAAATCTTAAAATTATATAAAAGATATCCTCAAATGTGGTTCTACCTTCACATACATCTTTAGCCCAATACCCTTTTAAAGGAGGTGGGTTTCACATCTTCTGATTTGACTAACCAATTTAATATTTTGGACTGTTGTGCAGATTCAAACCATCGAGCTTTTCTGTCAAATCAAATGTGTTCTCTCTACAGCAGAACTTAGACAAATAGAGTAGTAAACAAAAGATGGACAAAGTACGTTTGTTTTAGCAGACACAACATTTGTAGATATTCAGGGTCTGTATTAAGTCTTTTCTAAAACAATTAATTACAATTAAACTGAGCTGACCTAGCATTAACTTGGGATATCTGACATATTACTGTGCCACATTTACTATGAATGTCAGGTATCGACAGCATAAGTATTCGAAGTGACTGGATCACCAGTGGCTGTTGGTAATTCAAAAGTCCACACATAACCACTCCTGCACGTTCATGATAGCTGCTCCAGAACCCCAGAAGGAGAGGCCAATCGGGGGTAAATTAAAAGAGCATACGTTTAGGATTAGCATCGCAAGGGTGGGTCATTCCGACTTTAGACGGTGTCAGTACCGCCTGTCTAATCCTTAGTGATCTACTGTGTTAAGTGTAAAAGATTTCCTCTGGGGTTAACAGTTAAGTTGCAATCATAAGGAATTAATTTAAGATTAACTCAAAAGTAGCATTCACCTGCTTTGCTCAGTCCAAGCTACTCAGGTCTCCAAATGATCACTGGATGGGACGGGTAATAGAAAATTAATTGTCAGAATGTCTGAGGATGTGGCAGCAGGGAAGATCCACCAATGTCTGAAGAGAAAGGCAGTTCACAAGTCACCTCTGTGACTCTGATCAAATCTCATCGATTTTACAGAAAAATAGCAAAACAGCATTAGCAATGTCTCTCCCAAGCAGACAGAAACTTTATGATGTGCTGTGTAGCTGGTGAGACGTACTGTACATTAAAACATCATGCCTTTAAATTCAGAAGTTCAGCACTGCGGTCAACTCTGAACTCCTAGAAGTTCCCAGAACCCAAGTTCAGCCTTCCACAGTCTGATGAGGTCCTGTCAGAAGTGGTGTTCATGCTGAAAAGCCATTCCTCCAAAGTGGAATCAAAACCAGGAGGCCCAGCTGCACCCTATAAACCCAAGGACTGTGATGCAGTATTCTGTCAGCAAGTGCAAGTCAAAATTTTAAAGCACCAAACCATAATGAGAAGGAAAAAAGGCAAAGCAATGGCTTACATTTACATTCATTCGTTTAGCAGACAATTTTATCCAAAGACCATTTGCCAAACTAGCCAAAAATAAACAGGATTTATCTACAAACTTGGATGTGCCATATGCCACTCCATCTTACACTGTGTTCCTGACGCACAATAAAATTATGTAGCGATAAGAGGCAAGTCTGTAATGACAACATGGCTGTGCTCTTGAAAGAAAAACTCTAAATCTCAGGCATCCCAAGAAAACTCTAACAAAATGTAGATGTTGGGCGTTAAAAGGATCTGAAATGACTCAGAATAATGAAATGATAATAATTATGACATCTTCAAGGTATAGACCATCCATGCACATCTTTCAGTCTGATTTTCCAGTAACAAACCACGCTTCCTACAAAAAGAACAAAGTAGAAACTTTGTCAAAAGAGCCCTGCTCAACCTCTTTAAATTCACGTCAATGTCTATGCACGAAATTAACGTGTTATTGCTGCCAAAGGTATGGCAAGCCAAATTAACATTCAGAGATATCTTGAAAACATTTAAAGATATCTCTAAATATTTCAAGAAATCTTTAAATCATTTACAGATATCGTCAAACGATTAAGAGATATCTCAAATGACTTAAAGATATCTGGAAACATTTAAAGATATCTTGAAATATTTATATATGTTTTAATGCTTGCCATACAAAGCTGCATCTACTAAATAATACTGAAATGAAGAAGGTGAATACTTATACAGTTGATTGTTTTGTGTTTTAACAATCCAACCATCTTCCAACCCGCTGAATCCGAACACAGGGTCACGGGGGTCTGCTGGAGCCAATCCCAGCCAACACAGGGCACAAGGCAGGAACCAATCCTGGGCAGGGTGCCAACCCACCGCAAGACACACACAAACACACCAACCACACACCAAGCACACACTAGGGCCAATTTAGAATCGCCAATCCACCTAACCTGCATGTCTTTGGACTGTGGGAGGAAACCAGAGCGCCCGGAGGAAACCCACGCAGACACGGGGAGGACTTGCAAACTCCATGTAGGGAGGACCCGGGAAGCGAACCCGGGTCTCCTAACTGCGAGGCGCTAAATTTAAACCTCTTTGAGGAGATCTGTTTTTGCTTTGAAGAAGATCTATTGATCGTCATCGAAAAAGGCAAATTATATCCACTGTGATTCAACATTGTATGACAATAATATAGGCACTATATCTCTAAATCTGTTATATACTATATATAAAGCAACCGTTATACTTATCATTAGCCACTCCCTATTTATTTAGTGCCTTTATCTTCTATCTATTTATCATATAGTGCCTTTCATTTCTATCTATCTATCTATCTATCTATCTATCTATCTATCTATCTATCTATCTATCTATCTATCTATCTATCTATCTATCTATCTATCTATCTATCTATCTTACTGTGCTGTGACTAAGGCGACTTTATTATCATCCTTCTGGACCTTGAAAGAATGGCTTCACAAGGGATGGATGTTGCTAGAAGAGTCAGATGCTTTTTTTGAAAGCAGATCCAGATGTGTTTATCCCACTGCTCTTTTTTGCCTCGGCACTTCAGTCTGTTTTCCTCCGTAAGAATCTCAGAGTTCTGTGTTCACCACAGAGATATCTACCTGTTGTTGTTGTCTGTGGTGGTGTTTCTATTTGAATGATAGTTGTAAATGGTTATGCAGCATGCGCTTTTATTCACATGACACTTTATCTATCTATCTATCTATCTATCTATCTATCTATCTATCTATCTATCTATCTATCTATCTATCTATCTATCTATCTATCTATCTATATATCTGTTATAAAGTATCTATCTATCTATCTATCTATCTATCTATCTATCTATCTATCTATCTATCTATCTATCTATCTATCTAAAGTGTGCTTTATCAGAGGTTTAAGATCTGTTATCAATATAATATATATATATATATATTGTGGACTATGGCTGGCCAGTCATCCTGGCCAATACCCCCAGGCCGCCAGGTGGAGCTCTCCCTGCAGCATGAAGGTGGCCCGAATGCCAGCAGGGAATTATGGACATTGGAGTTTTCATCCACAGCCCTGTTGGATACCACAGGGTCTGCCTAGAAGTTGCTGCAGGTAGGAGCAACGAGGGTTTCGCCTACAACCCGGAAGTGCGTCCTAGTCACATGGGCAGAGGAAATGACGTGCTTCCAGGTTAAAGAAAAGGAGTTTAGTTCTGACCCGGAAGTCACGTGGACTGAAGTATCAGAAGTACTTCCGGGTCATGGACTATATAAAGGACTGTGGGAGATCCCAGAGTTGAGCTGAGCTGGGTGGCAATGCGTCTGGGAGTGGAGGATTTATTGTTATTGTGGGTTTGTGTATTTATATGAGTATTTTGGAGAGGAGGGTGCTTCGTGCACTGTATATTAATAAAAAGTCAAATTATTGGACTTTTACCTGGTGTCTGGTCTGAGGGTACAAGGGGACAACAGCACAACCAATCTGTCACAATATGTATTTTTAATTTAATGTCCACCCCTGTACAAGTATCTCCTACAGCCCTGCTTTCTTCTCAGAGTACTCGGACCATCCCAGAGATCCTCTGTCTTCTTTCTCCCTTTTCTTCTGCCATCCATGGGTGTTCATTCAAGCACTGTTTTAGCCCTATTAGGTGGGTTTGAACTCTTGCTGATTCATATGGCCGATCTCACACTTGTCTTGGTTTCCTGATTTCTCGTTCCTAGATCATCTAAACAGGAATTTGTAAATGTGTTGAATAATTGTTACTTATTTAGCAAATGAAGGTGCCAACAAATCTGTCCTAACATGTCATTGAAGAATAATGACAGTTACAGTATCACTGAGACGTTTACTTGAGGCAGAACTCAGAGAGTATGCAGAATAAGCTGCCTAGTCAGAAATCACAAGATCGACGTGTTTAGAACACGAATCGCTAAAGTAAATAGTTAAGAAAGATGTTCTCCTTCCCTTTGCTCCCAAACAATAGGACCTTGGAGGTCTGAGCTGCTATTAAGCAGGTAGACCTACCACACCAGCCTCTAGGCTACCTGCTGTCTTTTGGGCAACATGGTCCCACACATACCAAGTAGAACAGATCTGCTGTCCCATGCTGCTCTTGTGAAGGTCAGGCATTACTAGGATTCGCTGGATTGTTTCTTGGGATTGGATGCTCTCAGAAGACTCCCTACACTAATATGGCCTACCAACCGTTGTCGGTTCCCTCGGCCCACACTGACAGTGCACGTTTCTCTCTTGGTCTCTCTGGACTTTAACAAGCTCTGTCTAGTCTACATGACTCTCATATAATAATAACGTGAGTCTTGTTAATATCGGTGCTGCTCCAGAGTAGTAGATTAAAATTCCACCCCAGCCGGTCTCTGTGGATTTTCTGCTTTCTCCCTGATGTCTGAATGGATTTTGCTTCAGTTCATCTAAGTTTCTCCTCACATCGCAAAAGTATGTGTGTGCAAGTGTGCCTTGTGTCCCATAATGCCTGAGTTCTGACCTTTCACACGTTGATACCAAGAATGGCCCCAGCCCCCTCAGTGTTGAATGAAGTTAATCAACTTTGGAAATAAACAGATGATTAGACTTTGTTTTGATCAAATCTTTATTGAAATCCAGCAGCTAACACTTAGAAGAAACATAAGCCATTTTAACAAGTGATAACATAATAACCCTATGCCCAATGCCCAGCCCAAACACCACTTAAGACAATCCAACTCTGCCACATTCAAAACGTGAAAATAACAAAGAAAGCAAAGGAGTTGATGAGGACTAACAAGCAATGGAGCAGCGCAGCATCTTCTTTATGAGAAGAAATGTTAAGGATTAGGACCAAGGGGGATCCACTACCAGGCATACATGTCAGAGGGTCACCTTCCGGGCTCATCTGAGGTGAGCACTACCACTCTAAGACACCAGTGGGTGTAACTGCTAACTCTTGAATCTCTCTTATCACCCACAGCTCAGAGAAGACACCCACTGAGGGCAACCAACAGGCCCCTTTGGCAAGGCACTCCAAGAGATTATGGAACTCCGACCCTGCGACTGGACCTATCATTTCGAAGGCAATGGCTAAACTTTATTTTGTTAACCCTTTCTGCTATGAGGCACCTGTGATTTTTAGTTCTTTTTTTCCTTTGCAAGTTAATGGGGTAGACCGGTGGGCAACCAAACATTTCTTTTGACTCGACTGATGACGCCATACCCAAACTAATTGTCAATGTAAGAGCCAGAGAGCCCATTGATCCTTGCTGCTAGGACTTCCAAAAGGGTCAAACTGAAAAACACATGTCCACATGGAAACAGAAAGGGAATCGTATGATTTCCAGGAAGAGCCAAGAGCAACTTTAGCTGCAGTTGTCCCTTGCTGGCTGAATTTTGATGTCTATGGTGCTGCCATAGCATGAGAACAGAATGCATTTCCAGATTTCAAACCATGTGTCTCTTTGGTTAAAATTTTGCTTATTGCGGACTTTTAGACCCGAAACAGCACAGGCCAAGACTCCAGAGACCTGAGGAAGCTTGCCATCTGCCCCAGAATGGGTTAATGAAGTCCATTTCATGGGACCCAGCCTCGTGCAGTCGAGGTGCAGGTGTAGGGTACGCTTTATTGGTCATAAGCCTTTCGACAGAGGAAACTCTGAATATGTTTGACATAACCCGCCTGCTGCCCTTCCTTCTTGCCTTTCATACGCTGGCCATTTTCACGTCGCTTTCATGGGATCTGACAGGCGGAAAAATAATTAACGTTACCTCAACCTAGCGATGACCTGGCTTCCATTCACAGGCCCTGCATGTGGCGTAAGCTAACTGCTTAATTGAGCCCCCGAAACGAAAGTAGTGTTGCCCCTTCCCTTAAGAGTTACAGTGTCTGTGTGTGTGTATGTGAGGGGATTTCTAACAGTTAACACAGCAGTCAGTTTGCTGCAAGACGTTTGTGTGTTGCACTTTTGTTGCAAGGCCAACATAACATAACATCCTCAAACCAATCCGGATTTGTGGAGGACCAGAGTCTACTCTAGGAGCAAAGAGGGCAAGACAGGAACCAACCTTACCAGGGGCGCCAGTTCATTGCAGGGCCCACTCAGCCATACTCTCAGACAGAGACAATCTAGATGAGTCCATTTTACACATATCTGGGAATGGGAGATGAAAACTGGAATACCAGGATTCTGGATCTGTGAGGAAGCAGCTGTAAGCATGGCACCGCCATGCCACCCAGAGTCGGACAGAAATGTGAAATTGATGTTGGATATGAACAATAACGCACACCCTTACTTGAGCATCATTGATCTCTCTGTCAGCCTCTTCTAGAATATTTTCCTTTAAACTGTAATATTCTATTCAAAAACTATACAATAGAATAATTGTACCTTTATTGAACTCTCCTTCACGTGAAAATAAACACGCAAGCCATCCAGCTTAATAGTGTGAGCCTGCTTATATACAGTTAGGTCCATAAATATTTGGACAGACAACTTTTTTCTAATTTTGGTTCTGTCCATTACCACAATGAATTTTAAATGAAACAACTCAGATGCAGTTGAAGTGCAGACTTTCAGCTTTAATTCAGTGGGGTGAACAAAAAGATTGCATAAAAATGTGAGGCAACTAAAGCATTTTTAACACAATCCCTTTATTTCAGGGGCTCAAAAGTAATTGGACAAATTAAATAACTGGAAATAAAATGTTCATTTCTAATACTTGGTTGAAAACCCTTTGCTGGCAATGACAGCCTGAAGTCTTGAACTCCTGGACATCACCAGATGCTGGGTTTCCTCCTTTTAATGCTCTGCCAGGCCTTTACTGCAGCGGCTTTCAGTTGCTGTTTGTTTGTGGGCCTTTCTGTCCGAAGTTTAGTCTTCAACAAGTGAAATGCCTGCTCAATTGGGTTAAGATCAGGTGACTGACTTGGCCATTCAAGAATTTTCCACTTCTTTGCTTTAATAAACTCCTGGGTTGCTTTGGCTGTATGTTTTGGGTCATTGTCCATCTGTATCATGAAACGCCGCCCAATCAATTTGACTGCATTTAGCTGGATTTGAGCAGACAGTATGTCTCTGAACACCTCAGAATTCATTTGGCTGCTTCTGTCCTGTGTCACATCATCAATAAACACTAGTGTCCCAGTGCCACTGGCAGCCATGCACCCAAGCCATCACACTGCCTGCCCACCGTGTTTTACAGATGATGTGGTATGCTTTGGATAATGAGCTGTTCCACGCCTTCTCCATACTTTTTTCTTGCCATCATTCTGGTAGAGGTTGATCTTGGTTTCATCTGTCCAAAGAATGTTTTTCCAGAACTGTGCTGGCTTTTTAGATGTTCTTTAGCAAAGTCCAATCTAGCCTTTCTATTCTTGAGGCTTATGAGTGGCTTGCACCTTGCAGTGCACCCTCTGTATTTACTTTCATGCAGTCTTCTCTTTATGGTAGACTTGGATATCGATACGCCTACCCCCTGGAGAGTGTTGTTCACTTGGTTGGCTGTTGTGAAGGGGTTTCTCTTCACCATGGAAATGATTCTGTGATCATCCACCACTGTTGTCTTCCGTGGACGTCCAGGTCTTTTTGTTGCTGAGTTCACCAGTGCTTGCTTTCTTTCTCAGGATGTACCAAACTGTAGATTTTGCCACTGTAATATTGTAGCAATTTCTCAGATGGGTTTTTTCTGTTTTTGCAGCTTAAGGATGGCTTCTTTCACCTGCATGGAGAGCTCCTTTGACCGCATGTTGTCTGTTCACAGCAAAATCTTCCACATGCAAGCACCACACCTCAAATCAACTCCAGGCCTTTTATCTGCTTAATTGATAAGACATAACAACGGACTTGAACACACCTGCCCATGAAATAGCCTTTGAGTCAATTGTCCAATTACTTTTGAGCCCTGAAATGAAGGGATTGTGTTAACAAAATGCTTTAGTTGTCTCACAATTTTATGCAATCGTTTTGTTCAACCCACTGAATTAAAGCTGAAAGTCTGCACTTCAACTGCATCTGAGTTGTTTCATTTAAAATTCATTGTGGTAATGTAGAGAACCAAAATGAGAAAAAAGTTCTCTCTGTCCAAATATTTATGGACCTAACTGTACATGGGTGAGTCTGAGGAGGACAGCAGCTCAGCACTGAGAACCAAAATAAGAGAAGCAAAAAAAAGATTCCCACAGTTGCTTTTTGAAGGAAATTTAAGAATTTGGGAGATTTGGAAATTTTCTATGGAGGAATGCAAAGTGGTACATGTAAGTTACAAGAACATAAATTATAAATACAAGCTGGGAGAAGAAACAAGCTCTGGAAAGAATATAAGGAGTGTGTGCTGACACGATGTTCTTGTCCTCGGGGCGAAGTAAAGAATCCATTAAAGGGGCCAATAAAATGTTAGGAAATACTGTAAAAAAAATAAAAAAGTATGAAATAAATCAGAGGCTGTTCTGCTCAGACTTCTGTGATATACTTGTGAGCATGAAAGTGTGCTACTGTGCACAATTATTGATGATATTATCCAAAAAAAGACATAGCCGCACTAGGAACTGTGTGGAGGAAACTGGTGAGGTGGAGGTGAACTCCAACCTGATAGTGGAGTTTGATTGCTGCATTCATGAGCACAGTAGGCTGCAAACAGACATCACATCATGTGTGGCAATAACCCACCTTAATAAAGAGGGTGTGTCTGTCTATGTGTCCATTCGATTGCTGTGTCTCTGTCATTCCAGTAGATGGCGTATCACAAACATTACCACTGCTTTTAAGAATACGATTCCAAATGGCATATGACAAAGACATGTGCATTTAATTTGTCATTCCAACAGTTGGTGCATCTCAAATATCAATACTACTTTTACAAATCCTATACCAAATGGCATAAAACAGAGACATTTGCATTGTATTTTTCATTCCAACAGATGGTGCATCACAAATATCAATACTACAGAAAGTTAATCAAGGACTTTGTTAAATGGTGCGACTCAAACCACTTACACCTTAACACCAGCAAGACCAAGGAGCTGGTGGTGGATTTTAGGAGGCCCAGGCCCCTCATGGACCCTGTGATCATCAGAGGTGACTGTGTGCAGAGGGTGCAGACCTTTAAATATCTGGGAGTGCAGCTGGATGACAAATTGGACTGGACTGCCAATACTGATGCTCTATGTAAGAAAGGTCAGAGCAGACTATACTTTCTGAGAAGGTTGGCATCCTTCAACATCTGCAGTAAGATGCAGATGTTCTACCACACGTTGTGGCGAGTGCCCTCTTCTACACGGTGGTGTGCTGGGGTGGCAGCATAAACATGAAAGACGCCTCACGCCTGGACAAACTTGTTAAGAAGGCAGGCTCCATTGTAGGATTAAAGTTGGACAGTTTAACATCTGTGGCAGCACGGGCACTAAGCAAACTCCTGTCAATCATGAAGAATCCACTGCATCCACTGAACAGTGTCATCTCCAGACAGAGGAGTAGCTTCAGTGACAGACTTTTGTCACTGTCCTGTTCCACTGACAGACTGAGGAGATCGTTCCTACCCTACACTATGCGACTCTTCAATTCCAAATGGGAGTAAAACAGAACATTAATTTTATTTTAATTCTTTTCATTTTTATTACTATTTAATTTAATATTGTTTCTTTGTATCAGTATACTGCTGCTGGATTATGTGAATTTCCCCTTGGGATTAATAAAGTATCTATCTATCTATCTATCTATCTATCTATCTATCTATCTATCTATCTATCTATCTATCTATCTATCTATCTTTCTTTTACAAATCCTATACCAAATGGCATAAAACAGAGACATTTGCATTGTATTTTTCATTTCAACAGATGGTGCATCACAAGCATTAACACATCCAGCAGCCATACCCCATGTGCTTCAGGTTACCCACCTGAAGCTATGCATGATCAGGCCCAGTCAGTGCTTGGATGGGAGACAAAATAAGAAAAGCTTGGGATGCTGCTGGAAGAGGTGTTGACTAGGCCAGCAAGGGGCCTGTGTTTGGATTCCGATTCTCCACTTCAGTGACGGGGACACTGTCCTGTAAATATGGAGCTGTCCTTCAGATGAGATGTAAAAATAATCTGAGATCCTGACTCTCGGGCAGCACGGTGGCGCAGTGGTAGCACTGCTGCCTCGCAGTAAGGAGACCTGGGTTCGCTTCCCGGGTCCTCCCTGCGTGGAGTTTGCATGTTCTCCCCGTTTCTGCGTGGGTTTCCTCCCACAATCCAAAGACATGCAGGTTAGGTGGATTGGTGATTCTAAATTGGCCCTAGTGTGTGTTTGGTGTGTGGGTGTGTTTGTGTGTGTCCTGCGGTGGGTTGGCACCCTGCCCAGGATTGTTTCCTGCCTTGTGCCCTGTGTTGGCTGGGATTGACTCCAGCAGACCCCTGTGACCCTATTCGGATTCAGCGGGTTAGATAATGGATGGATGGATGGATCCTGACTCTCTGTGATTATTAAAGATCAATGGGCATATTTTGAAAAGAGTAGGGTTGCCTATCACGGCCTAGTAATTCGAGCCCTCTCATCATTCCCTGACACTGACTGACTATCTCTCTCTCCTTCACCACTTAATAGCTAATGAATTTTGAGCATACTGGTGCAATAATGGCTGCCATTGCATCATCCAGGTGGCTGTTACACATAGATAGTGGTTGGAGTGGTTCCCCTCTGTCTAAGTGCTTTGAGTATTGAGAAAAGTGCTATACAAATGTAATTATTATTATTAGCATTATTATGGTTATTTATTCATTATTATTATGGCGTATCACATAAATTACCATTGCTTTTATGAATACCATTCCAAATGGTATATAACATATGCATTGCATTTGACATACCAACAGATGGTGCAACACAAATATCAACGCTTGTTTTACAAATCCCATATCAAATGGCACATAACAGAGACATTTGTATTCCATTTGTCATTCCAACAGATGGTGCATCTCATACTTTAACGCTTCTTTTACAAATCCCATACCAATTGGCATATCAGCAGAGATATCTGCTTTGCATGGTGTACTGCAAACATTAACGCTGAGGTCTACATGGATTACTTAGATTTCAAGCCATGTTTGGCAGGTCGCACAGCTATTGACTCTATAAACCTACATGTGTCTCCACAATTAATAAAGTATCTTTATATCAGTGAAGGCAGTGACCTTTAAACCGAAACTCTCAGATTAATTGAATGATCCCAAGTAAGTCACTCAAGACCTGTCCCAATTTGGAAAAATATAAGAAAACAATTTTCTGATTTTGTAATTTGTCTGGGATAAAGATATTTCATCAAATAGTGAAATCTTACTCAAGTTCAAAGTAAACTTTGGATTACAGAACTCAGTGAAGGTGATGGCAGATTAAAAAATGATGGCAAATGTAATGCTGCTCAACTTGTCCGTTATGTGTTGTTGTAGAGCCCCCTTAGCCACAGGTTCATTCTACTATGATGTGCCTAGAGATGTTAAAGGGGCTTTTGTTGCCAGCAGCCATCAGACTGAATTATGCCTCCATACCCACACTGACATAGGGACATTTTTTTCTTCAGAGGAACTGTGTATTAAATGTAAAGTGGAGATACTGTGAATGAAATTTTGTTTCTTGCATTTCTGCAATTCTTTCCACTTTGTTCATCTTCTCTGTTGCCGTTCTGCAGTTGGATTGCTCTTCTCAGAACCAATAAAGAACTACCTGTCAGGATTCGACCAGGAATCGATCCCCGCCAATTCCATCAATAAGCGACAGCCACCTGGTGGGAGGGACAAGATAAATAAAAAGGGAGCTTGGCAGAGATTCTTTGATCTAGCATCCTATCAGATGTAAAATGGCTAGATGTGCCCACAGAGGTCAAAGTGTGTGAAGTTAAGTCCCTCGGCATCATCAGGAAAAAGTACACTGTGGGGCTTTAGTGTGGTTTGCTGCCCTAGAAAGCATGTTTTTTTTCTTTAATGGTATCGTTTTATATAGTAAAGCAGGAACTGAAGGGATGAAGGTACACAATTTCACATCCTTAAATATCTTCTCAGTACTCAAATGTGGCACTTGGTGCCTCGGCCCACCTCCCAAGTTTTTTTGCCTGCCTAAGGTAAAGTCATCCCTGATGGAGGATCGCAGGAATCATGGGAAAGAGGGGTTCTTTCATTGGATTAGTGCTATTTCAGCTGTGGAATGGCCAATAGGTGGAGGCAGCTTGATGGATGAGGTTTCCGGGACTCTAAACAAATCCAAATTGTATTATGTAATATCATCTAGTGTTAAGTTCTATTCTGTACTTCTAAAATTTGTATTTTATACTGTATTGGGGATTTGTTCTGTTCTGTGTATTGTATTGTATTGACCCCCTTCTTTTTGACACCCACTGCATGCCTAACCTACCTGGAAAGGGGTCTCTCTTTGAACTGCCATTCCCGAGGTTTCTTTCATTCTTTCCCTACAAGAGTTTTTTATTGGGAGTTTCCCCTGTCTTCATAGAGAGTCAAGGCTGGGGGACTGTCAAGAAGCAGGGCCTGTTAAAGCCCATTGCGGCACTTCTTGTGTGATTCTGGGCTATACAAAAATAAATTATATTGTATTGTATCATGTGGCCAGGTGCAGGAACAACAGACTGCTGGATCAAACGTTGGGGTACAAACTGGATTGTCCCATTTAATATAAATGAAAAATAAACAAAAGTAATGCCTGTGTTGGCATGAAATGGCCAGGGTTTTGGACAAATAAACAGAAAGTGAGAAGTCACCTTTAATGGGAACTCATCTAGTGGTCCAGCCATTTAGCAAATGACAGCCCTGTTATGGGCAGGGCACGGAAAAGGCACACAGTCATGTGTGATCTTTGGTTTAAAAAAAGCTGCTTACCTCTGGAATTTAAATGATAACAGATATTGTTCATTCCGAAACTCAAAGAATTTGATGCTCATTTTCCTTTTGTTGACTTTAGGTAAATTACGCCGGTGTCACAACGCATAAGGACTCGTCAGAGGGGATGTCAAACTTGATGACAGCAGTTGCTGATCGCGTCATTTTAGGATGTCAGATTACACGGCTGGAAATCGCAGGGGATGACAAATTAGAAAACCGTACCACAATATTCCAGCGCAGCTTCACATTTCCAGAAGTCGTAAGCTCGCTCATTTTTTGCTGTTTTTATACAAGTGCTTGTCAGGAATGGCAATTATAGTCATAATCACCGTATTTTTTCTTTCTTTTTGGCGGTGGTACATAAAACACAAGACATCAGTCTCTTCAATTTTGTGAGGACCAAAACACCCACATTCCCTTATTCCACAAAGCTGCGTTATTTGGATTTCACTTCTGGCTCAGTCCTCATTGGTTGTCAGCTCTCAAATACATGGAGACCATCCCTACAAGTTTACACAAAATCAGAACTGTTGGATTTTTGTCAGAGCGAGTTGCAGATGGGTCTAACTGAGTCCCTGGGTATGTCACACTGCAAAACTGCAAGCACACTATAACTGTCCCTGGAGAGTAAAAACTTCATCTCCCAGCATTCCCTACAGTGACTCTGATTGGACGCCTGCTAAGGGTGCAGGGGCTGCTGGGGACAAGAAGGCCAGAGCGGGTTGTAAAAGGAGTCTGGAGTTAACCCTTTGTTTTGTCTTCCCGCTCATTGCCTTTGGATTATTGTTCTTGTCCTGGATTATCTCCTGTTGGTGTGTATGGGCTGTTTGGTGTCTGCCTGCTGCGTGAGGACTGAATTACTGTAGATTGTTCATTGACCTTCAGAGAAGGAGCGCTCCCGATCCCGTCACTCTTCATCATCAGAATATACCGGTAGGACTGTTTTTTACATCTACTTACAGCGAGCTGATCTCTGGATTATTTAATCTCCATCATTTCACTACGTTGGTTGCTGTTTTCTATGGACTTTGTTATGGGCTTCATCGTGTGTAGTTTTTATTAGTTGCTTGTTGTTTCTGAGTTCATGTTTATTGTTTATTCACCGCAGAATGAACTGGGGTGGGATCGTTTTAGGTTTTTCCATTGAGATTTCTATTATTGTTCATACATTTCTGTTTTAATGCCGTTTTCTTCTTTGACTCTGTGAGGGACTGTGTGGGTCCCCCAATGACGATGTGGGTTCTACTTCATGCTCCCATCTTCCTTATGGTAGCCCTTGAACCCGACACCATCAGTAATGTCACCGATGAGCTGGACAGTGAGGCACAACAAAGCAAGGGGATGGTGCTAATGTGCAAAGTGCTTTATTAAAAACAACAAAAATCAAAAGTGTCCAAATCAAAGTGCAGTGCATCAAAGTTAATAAATAAATAGTCCATAAAAAATGGTGAATTGTGGAGGTTAAAAACACACTAGAAAAAATCATTTAAAAACGACAAGGTTAAAACAATGGTTGGAAGCAATCTTTTAAAACAAAGCCCGGTGCCGTCTTTTTTGCTGGCGACTCCCCTGCTTCTCCCATCCAGGCTATGCACCAGGGAAGTCAACCCTACATGCAGCTGACCTTCTTCACTTCTCTGGTCTGGTGACCCATCCGATCCCTGGCTCCAGTTCTGCTCACCCAGACCGAGATTTGAGCTCCCCAGCGACCAGGACGCTCACACTGGGGCTTCCACTTCCCAAGTCCCCAACTCCCGCTGCCTTCGCTGCGGTGAGCCAACCTTCTCCCGGTCACTCCTGCTCCAAACAAACGCTCAGCAGGAGCGACCAGTACCGTCGGCCCTTGGGTGCCGGCCAAACACCCCACTCGGGCTCGCCTCTCCCAGTGTCTTGCAATCAGTGCGAGCCTGCACTCTCTCGCTCATTCGCTCTCACTGGCTTTCTTCTTTCCTATTAACCTCCCATCCTTCTTTTCTTTCTCTTTCCTTCTTTTCCTACCCTAGCTGCCTCGCGCTTCTATTATTTATCTATTATTTAGCGAGGACCGCCCACATCACATATTTAAGGTGCCAACCAGGAAATTAAAATGTCGATTTTAGGTGAATATGCACTTACTAAGAGTACCTGGTCCCCCGACGTGGCTAGGAGTGGACGCTTTAGTAAGACGGCTTAGGTGTCTTTATAAATGGGGTCATCAAAAGAAGCCAGTACTCATATTGTTGAATTTGTAATGGAAAGACAACATTCATTTGAATGGCTGCAATGTGAATATCATGATGGGAATTCTGTTGGGGCAGGAATGGTTAGTCAGCATTGTCAAGAGACACAATGCCAGAGACAGATAGACACAGTGCTCAACATAATGTTTGGGACAAAGTGACATTTTTTCTTGATTCACCCCTCTGCTCCACAGTCTAAAATTACAAATCAAACAATTCAGACGCGATTAAAGTGCACATTGCAGACTTTCATTTATGGGTATTTCGGTCACACCATGTGGAAATGACACTTTTTGACAGGGTCCTCCCATTTCAGGGTATCATAATGTTTGGGACACAACAATGGCAGGTCTATCAAAGTTGTCATATTTAGTACCTTATTGCATATCCCTTGTATGCAATGGCTGATTCACAGACATGACATCAGATGCTGAGGATCTTCTCTGGAGATGTTCTGCTAGGCCTCTGATGCAGTCATCTACATCTCCTGCTTGTTTTGGGGGTTTGTGCCCTTACGTTTTTCTCTTCATAATATGGATGGTCTGCTCAATTGAATTTAAACCAGGTGACTGACTTGGCCACTCTAGAATTTTCTATTCTTTTGCTTTGGAAAACTCACCTGTTGCCTTATCATTATGTCTGGGATCATCATCTTATTGTAGGATGAAGTGCTGTCCAATGAGTTTGGAGGCATTTACTGGAACTTGAGCAGATCAGATGTTTCTGTACATTTCACAATTCATTGTGCCAGTGCCATCAGCAGTTCCATCATCAATGAAGAGAAGTGGGCCAGGACCTGTGACAGCAATACATGCCTAAGCCGTAACAACCCCACTGTCATGTTCAACAGATGAGGTGGTCTGCTTTAGATCTTGGACAGTTCCTTTTCATCTCCACACTTTGATCTTGCCATCACTCTGATACAGCAGGTTCATCTTTGTCTCATCTGGCCGTAAGATCTTTTTTTCCAGAGTTCTGCAGGCTCTTTTAAGCCCGTCTTCACAAACTGTAATCTGGCCATCCTGTTTTAGTGGCTAACATGTTGTTTGCACCTTGCGGTGTGTCCTCTGTATTTCTGTTCATGAAGTCTTCTGCTGATAGTTGTCTCTGACACATCCACATCTGCCTCCTGAAGACTGAGTCTGATCTGTCAGACAGCTGTTTGGGGCTTTTCATTTACCATAGTGAGGATTCTTCTGTCATCAGCAATGGAGGTCTTCCTTGGCCTACTAGTTGCTTTGCGATTACTGAGCTCACCAGTGTGTTCTTTCTTTTTAATGATATTCCAGATAGTTGATTGGTCATCCTAAGGTCTTATTAATGTTTGTAATGGTTTTAGTTTGTTTTTCACCTTTCATTGGCACAGCTCTTGTCCTCATGTTGAACAATGGCAACTACAGACTCTGAACAGTAGAAGCAAGCTGAGGTATCTTATGAAGCTGCCATGAACCCCACCTGAGTTATCACAAAAACCTGTGATGCCAATTTTCCCAAACATTATAGTGCCCTGAAATGGGAAGGTGTTATCATTTTCTACATGGTGTGACTGAAATGTATGCAAATCCACTTAAACAAGAGTCTCCAATGTGTACTTTAACCACACCAGAATTTTAATTTTAAACTGTCGAGCAGTGGTCAAAATCGAGGAAAAATGTGACTATGTCCTAAATATTATAGAGGGCACAACAAATAGATAGATAGATACAGTAGATAGATAGATAGATAGATAGATAAGGCAATATATAATAGATAGATAGATAGATAGATAGATAGATAGATAGATAGATAGATAGATAGATAGATAGATAGATAAGGCATAGATAGATAGATAGATAGATAGATAGATAGATAGATAGATAGATAGATAGATAGATAGATAGCACAGATAGATAGATAGATAGATAGATAGATAGATAGATAGATAGATAGATAGATAAGATAGATAGATAGATAGATAGATAGATAGATAGATAAGGCACTATATAATAGATAGATAGATAGATAGATAGATAGATAGATAGATAGATAAGATAGATAGATAGATAGATAGATAGATAGATAGATAGATAGATAGATAGATAGATAGATAGATAGATAGATAGATAGATAGATAGATAGATAAGACACTATATAATAGATAGATAGACAGACAGATAGATAATGTAAGAGATCAGAGACACCATGATAAAGACCCCTTGCAACTGAAGTTAAACAGCAAAGACAAATATGCAATAATTGCAGGAGTGTCTTTTCAGACACAAGTTCTCAATTGAACTTATTTCAAGATGGAGGATCTCCCAGTCTTAAGTCCTTCTGACATGAAAATATGGGTCGAGGCGGATGGACACCACAAGTGATGTCAGTGGTGTTATAGGCATCAGTCTTCCAGTCTGCAGAGAGTGGAAGAGAAAAGGCACTGTAAAAACAGACAGACACATAGATACTATCTATTGCTGACTGTTATGCAGTCACTTCAGTGATGTCATGCGTCACGCACCCCTGGGTGGTTATGGGTAGGACTGCCATAGGACTGCTCAACACTATTACTCCAAAATGGTGACTTGGGACAAACGCTAGCAATGTTCAACTTTCTGAAAAGTCCTAAACAGAAATAAACACCAGAATCGGATTTGTGGTGTGAAAAACCAAATACCCCCCCGGTAGAAGAAGCACAAAAAATAGATTAAACATTAATCACAGTGAAAAATTTGGATGAAATTAGGAGTACTGTTGAAATTAATAATAAAGGATGGGCTGTCAGAAAATGAGGTAGAGGATCATTCATGCACCGTATTTCTAAAATTTCCATCTGCCCACTTTCCAGCCTGCTTCATCCAAGGGATGGTTTTAGGGGAGCTTGGACTAATTCCAGTTGCACTGGTAACAAATTATAGGAACCGATGGTGGATGAGCTGCCATTCCATCAAAACGTTCCCGTGCATCATACAAATTTAAAGGAATTTGACACTACATAAATAATGCATATAGAAAATCCACAACCTTAGAATGAAAAAAGTGAAGAAAAAGAATAAGACATAGAAACCCTCTTTGAGAAACATGAACAATGCAATTATCACAGCAGAAAGGTTATTCCGGTTTGATGGAGCAAGACGGGCACCCTGGACTTTTTATCAGATGGAATGTAAAAGTTAAGAGGCGCTCATCAGTATAATTAGAAATTATGAGGCAGGTGTAAAGGATAGCTGGCATGAGGCTTTTGCTACTCTTTATTGCACTTTTCCTGGGGTGCAAAGCAGCCTGAAATAATCTCTTCCTTTTGCTTTCATCGGCGAATGATGAGACATGGTAACATGTATCACTTCAATTGGACTAATTGAATTTTCTGCACCCTGCTTCTCAGGTTTTCATGCCAGCATACCCGCACAATGCACACTTCTTTGAGGTTCAATACATCCTGCACCCTCTAAGCAGTGAGAAGATCCTTCTCACCCCTTTCTACATTCACACCATCTTGATCCATAGGAAAACATTTGCCATGTTGTTTGTCAGTGTATGGAGCCAAACACCCATCTGTCTTGAGGACCGCCAGTGTCGGCCTGCATTAATCTGGCTTACAGCTCTCAGGGGTTGTTTTGTCTCAGTTCCACTCGGTTGTTCATAAAGTCATTATGTTCTGCTGTATGGTGAACTTTATCTGACCTCTTCAGTCAGCATCTGGAGGCGACCTCACAAATTCTTAGCAACTGGCCATCCTCGACTATAGCAAGCCAGATGAATTAGTGGCTGACATACAGAAAGTTTCTAAATTCCTTTAATTTATTTCACACAGGCCTTTCCCGTCAGCGTTGGACACAAAGCAGGAAACAGCCCTGGAAAGGGCAGCTGTTCATCACAGGACACACAGCCAATTTGAAATTTGCCTTATATGCATGTTTTTGGGGATGTGCAAGGAAAACCAGAATACTCCCATAGACCCAAGCAAGCGTGTAAACTCCACACCGACAACAAATCTGGTTTTGAACCTATGATGCTGGATCTGTGAGGTGGCCGCACTAGCCATTGCACCACAGTGCCACCCATTAGCAGACAGAAATATTCAACTGTTGGTGGTTATTTTCATTATCAACCTGCAAATATCCGTAAACCTATATTCATTTGCATTGTTATTTTACATTAGCTAGCCCAGTCCACAACAGATTATTGACTATTTATTCTAAACCTTAAGTCTAAGTACAGAAGCGTCATCGAAATTGAAATGACTTTAACGGAGCATAACTGCAGTCCACAATACTAAGATGTAACTCAGGGGAGTCATTCTTATCATACCCATTTCAAGGTGTTTGTTACGTGTATTAATAAAAGGCATTGCACATTGCGTTGGAACCAAAATTATAACCCCAAAAAATGGTAGAAAATAAAACAAGCTAATAGAAGTTGTTAGGGATGCCAGGGGCCATGACCCGACCAGGACGACGGGAAGGACCGGATGTGGGTCTGCACCCATCCTGGATCACGTGGAGGTTGCCTTCCAGGTTGCTTTGGGGGCCACGGGTCGAGGGCATGGAAGCCCTACCCTGTAGGGGCCCGTGGTCACCGCCAGAAGGTGCCCCAATGCCTTGGGAACCTGTTACCTCAGCACTTCCGCCACGCCAGGAAGTGCTGGGGGGAAGACTTTGGAGGATACCCAGAGAGCTGCCAGGAGAACAGCCGGCACTTCCGCCACGCTGGGGCGTGGCTAGAGGAGGAATGCCTGGAACACCTGGGGCTCATCCGGGTCCTGTATAAAAGGGGCCGTCTCCCTTCATTCGAGGCTAGAGTCGGGTGGAAGAAGGACGAGGCAGAAGAGAGTGGAGGCGGCCCGAAGAAAGGCATTTGTGGCCAGGACTGTTTGGGGTTGTGCACTTTGAACTGGGTCTGAGTGACCATTATTTGGGTCTGGGTGACCAAAATACTTGTAAATATTGTGTTGAATAAACGTGTGGTGGTTTTAAACAAGATGTCCGTCTGTCTGTGCCCAGGCCAAGTTCACATCTGGCGTAGCCGGCAGGATACTCCGCCTGTTACAAGGTGGGGACCTGTTATCAACAAATTTGTTGTGGACGGCGGCCCGGCGCAGCAGGGGACCCCACCCATGTACCATGGGTGCTGCCAAACAGTCCACAAGTCTAAAGGAACCCCAAACAGTCCACAAGTCTTTAGATAGATAGATAGATAGATAGATAGATAGATAGATAGATAGATAGATAGATAGATACTTTATTAATCCCAAGGGGAAATTCACATAATGCAGCAGTAGTATACTGATACAAAGAAACAATATTAAATTAAATAGTAATAAAAATGAAAAGAATTAAAATAAAATTAATGTTCACATTTACTCCCCCGGGTGGAATTGAAGAGTCGCATAGTGTGGGGGAGGAATGATCTCCTCAGTCTGTCAGTGGAGCAGGACAGTGACAAAAGTCTGTCACTGAAGCTACTCTTCTGCCTGGAGATGACACTGTTAAGTGGATGCAGTGGATTCTTCATGATTTACAGGAGTTTGCTTAGTGCCCGTCTCTCTGCCACAGATGTTAAACTGTCCAACTTTACTCCTACAATAGAGCCTGCCTTCTTAACAAGTTTGTCCAGGCGTGAGGCGTCTTTCATCTTTATGCTGCCACCCCAGCACACCACCGCATAGAAGAGGGCACTCGCCACAACCGTCTAGTAGAACATCTGCAGCATCTTACTGCAGATGTTGAAGGATGCCAACCTTCTCAGAAAGTATATTCTGCTCTGAGCTTTCTTACATAGAGCATCAGTATTGGCAGTCCAGTCCAATTTGTCATCCAGCTGCACTCCCAGATATTTAAAGGTCTGCACCCTCTGCACACAGTCACCTCTGATGATCACAGGGTCCATGAGGGGCCTAGGCCTCCTAAAATCCACCACTAGCTCCTTGGTCTTGCTGGTGTTAAGGTGTAAGTGGTTTGAGTCGCACCATTTAACAAAGTCTTTGATTAACTTTCTGTACTCCTCCTCCTGCCCACTCCTGATGCAGCCCTCAATAGCAGTGTCATCAGCGAACTTTTGCACGTGGCAGGACTCCGAGTCATATTGGAAGTCTGATGTATATAGATTGAACAGGACCGGAGAAAGTACAGTCCCCTGCGGCGCCCTATATTGCTGCACACAATGTCAGACCTGCAGTTCCCAAGACGCACATATTGAGGTCTGTCTGTAAGATAGTCCACAATCCATGCCAGAAGGTGTGAATCTACTCCCATCTCAGTCAGCTTATCCCTAAGGAGCATCTTCCGGGTCAGGGTAAATAGTCTTTTTCTCACCCCGGAAACTCGTCACTCTTCCTATGACGAACTTCCGGGTCATAGGGCATGAAGAACTCTTCGGTCCTCCCTACAGCTCCCTCTTGTGGCCCCCATGGCATCCAGCAGGGCGATGCATAAAAACTCCATTGTCCATGATGCCCTGCTGGTCTTCTGGGGACCTCCATGCTGCAAGGAGGGCTCCACCTGGCGGCTTGGGGTATTGGCCGGGATAAACAGCTGGCCATCCTCCACAAAGTGTACTAGTTCCATTGGCTCTCACTTACTCTCTTGCAGTCAGATCAAAGGTCTATTACATGGGTTTGAACCTCAGGTCCTTTGGGGTATGTTAGGTCAGGGTCAGGTTGGGGAGTATGCACTGGTACAGCATGTTGTCGCACCCACCACACAATGGAACAGCTCGGGATCCCAGTTGGTAACTACTCAGGCAGACACGCGGTCCAGTCCCACCTTCCATAAATGACCCTCTATCTGCCTTGGCCTGGTCCAGCCGCTCGGGTCCTCCACAATGAGGATCCTGCAAGCCGGATCACCCTCAGGGAGTCACACCACATGGCAGTAGTGGCGAAACTGACATTCCCTCACAATGCAGGTAATGTCACTCATTTGGGACTCCGTGAGCAACCGCTCATTCGACACAAATTCAAACCAGTGGCACCCAAGGATTTTAGGAAGAGACACAATACTTGTGTGTGTCCTCTTTACTGCTGTTCATGACCTTTCTCATTTCTACAACTGTTTATATACTACTGGCCATGTTACCTGTCAAAGACAGGTAATAAAAAAATTTGAAAACATTTTCAATCTCTTGCCCTACAGGCACTTTCATCTACTTTCCTCAGTATTTGCGTGTGTGTGTGTGTGTGTAAATGTTTTTTCACCAGTGCTCACTCTCTGTCTTATTTTCGAGTCGGCTTTCTCATATCCTGTCCGCCTTTATACTTACCGGCTTGGAAGCGGACTCTCCGTATGCCTCCATATACCGTTTCTCCTCCTTGTGTGTCTCACACTCGCACTTCCTCTTTCCAAAGCCAAACTGACCAATCACATCAAAGCCAAACCGACCAGTTAGATTGGTCAGAGAGACTGGACACAAAGACTTTGGTGTTTTATTAAATAATAGACAGATTTATTCCGCCTTTCTTTTTTCCACATTTTAATATATGTGTATTATGTTTTGTATTTTGTCTTTGTCGTGATGTTATGTAAAACATATTGTGCCACTGTTTTTGAGATAGCTAGAGCAAAATCACATTTGTCTGTGCATAGTGCTTTTCATTAAGTACAGTCCCAGAGCAATATAAGAAGGTTATACCTAAAAATGTTATATTTTGCAAATAATGTGCACAAACGAACATACGGAAAAATACACTAGAAGAGATCAAATTCAAAATGGATAACATAAGCAAATCTAATTCAATTCAAAACAGAAAACATAAGTCCGTTAACTCTTTGTCAACACGTAGGCCTGAAGGTTATTGTCGACAACAGTCGACATCCAGGGTCAGAGGTCAACAATCAGCTGTCAACAGCGACAAAACTTGCCATTGCATTATAGGTAGACTGTCTTTGCTGGGAGGAATGTTAGACTTGTTGACTTGATGTCTGATCCCTGCGTGTACGTGAGTAGTGTAGAGTAAACAACGTCTTATACAGGGTGTCCATCTCCGGGTCCTGGTGGGCCGCAGTGATTACAGGTTTTCATTCTAACCCTTTTCCTAATCAGTGAGCAATTTTCACTGCTAATTAACTCAGTTTCTCTTCATTTTAATAGCCCTGTTTTTCAGGATTCAGGGCTCTGAATTAATTCTTTTCTTCATTAAATGGCAGCCAAACAGAAATGAAATGTGAAACGAGCCAACAGATGACCAGCTAAATTGGGGCTTTAGACAATTTCACTCCAACCAGTTTCTTAATGAGAAGACAATTCTTGCTGTTAATTAAAGCCGTTATTGACTATCATGACTTGTTGCTGCTCTTATTTTGCCTGTTGATTTTCAGTTTTTTCTCTGACCACCATCAAGATGTTTTGGTGACCTGACCAGACCAACATGACTGAGACTGTCACCTTTCTTTATTTTCAGGTTAGTGTGTCATCTAGTGGCTTGATTTGTGCCTCATTGTTGTTTGGCTAATCATTAAGGAAACATCTAAGGGGCCTGAGTCACGTCAATTAAAAATAAGGCAAAACAAATTAATCAGCAGAAATGACTCACTGATGAAGTAGAGGGTTAGAATGAAAACCTGCAGCCACTGGACTGGAATTGAACACCCCTGGTTTAGAATGAAAAGAGGTAATTTATAGCTTTCTTAGAACAATAGAAGTTTACAAGAATGCGCTAGTCCATTCTCAGAATGTCATAGATAATATGAAGAAGGTTAGAAAAAGTGAAAATTCTCTTCTGTGGCACAAACTTACAGTGCATCCGGAAAGTATTCACAGCGCATCACTTTTTCCACATTTTAAAATGTAACAGCCTTATGCCAAAATGGATTCAATTCATTTTTTTCCTCAGAATTCTACACACAACACCCCATAATGACGTGAAAAAAGTTTACTAAAAATAAACAAACTGAGAACTCACATGTACATAAGTATTCACAGCCTTTGCTCAATACTTTGTCGATGCACCTTTGGCAGCAATTACAGCCTCAAGTCTTTTTGAATATGATGCCACAAGCTTGGTACACCTATCCTTGGCCAGTTTCGCCCATTCCTCTTTGCAGCACCTTTCAAACTCCATCAGGTTGGATGGGAAGCGTCGGTGCACAGCCATTTTAAGATCTCTCCAGAGATGTTCAATCGCATTCAAGTCTGGGCTCTGGCTGGGCCACTCAAGGACATTCACAGAGTTGTCCTGAAGCCACTCCTTTGATATCTTGGCTGTGTGCTTAGGGTTGTTGTCCTGCTGAAAGATGAACCGCCCCAGTCTGAGGTCAAGAGCGCTCTGAAGCAGGTTTTCATCCAGGATGTCTCTGTACATTGCTGCAGTCATCTTTCCCTTTATCCTGACTAGTCTCCCAGTTCCTGCCACTGAAAACATCCCCACAACATGATGCTGCCACCACCATGCTTCACTGTAGGGATGGTATTGGCCTGGTGATGAGCGGTGCCTGGTTTCCTCCAAATGTGACGCCTGGCATTCACACCAAAGAGTTCAATCTTTGTCTCATCAGACCAGAGAATTTTGTTTCTCATGGTCTGAGAGTCCTTCAGGTGCCTTTTGGCAAACTCCAGGCGGGCTGCCATGTGCCTTTTACTAAGGAGTGGCTTCCGTCTGGCCACTCTACCATACAGGCCTGATTGGTGGATTGCTGCAGAGATGGTTGTCCTTCTGGAAGGTTCTCCTCTCTCCACAGAGGACCTCTGGAACTCTGACAGAGTGACCATCGGGTTCTTGGTCACCTCCCTGAATAAGGCCCTTCTCCCCTGATTGCTCAGTTTAGATGGCCGGCCAGCTCTAGGAAGAGTCCTGGTGGTTTCGAACTAAATTAAAATGGACCGAGAAATCCAAAGGATAAAAGAAGGACATAGAAAAGATATACCAGGAAAAAGGTGAGAAGATACAATTTCAAAGCCAAGTAAAAGAAAAAGAAGGAAAAAGATGTACAAGATTTTTTCTTTGAAAAAATTAAAGAGAAGTAAAGAAGACATGAAAGAACTTGTAGATCAGGATGACAATATAAAAAAAAAACAGAGGAAGGGAAGAGGAAAGCAACAGCCCGATATTTTCAAGAGATTTTTACACCAGAAGGTAACATCAATGAACATGATGATGAAAAATGATGCAATTTTAAGAGGGAATTGAACAAAGGAGACCAAAGGAAAAACGACCGATTAGACTTGAGGAAATCGAGGAAGCCTTAAAGAAGTGCCAGAGAAATAAAACCCCAGGACTTGATGGACTGCTGACCGAATTCTACATCACTTTCTGGAACACAATTAAGTATGGACTACTGGAAGTCCTACAAGAAGTAGCTGAAGGGAAAGACACCCCACATACTTGAAAAAGAAGGGGTCATCACACTCATCTCAAATAAAGAGAAAACTCTACACAAAATTCAGAATTGGCACTCAATCACTTTGTTCTGCCAGAGCTATACATTGCAGAGTAGGTCATAGCAAACAGAATAAAAGAGGAGACTGAAACTTAAATTCAGACCAGACATGTAGTGCAACAAAAAGAAAAATAATAGATTATCCGGTCTTAATAAGAGACATTATCCTTTATAGCGAAGAAAGAAGCATACCAATGTCTCTATTAAACCTGGACCTGGAAAAAGCCTTTAATCGGCTAACACATGAATATCTATGGACGGTGCTACAAAATAAATGTCCTTACCACTAAAAATCATAGGGTGGATTAAAGAAATCTACAAAAACATTTATAGCAGTGTAATAATGAATGGCACCTAACCGAAAAAAAATCAAATCTTAAGAGGGGTCTGGTAAGGGTGTCCATTGTTGGCTTTGATTTTCGTTCTTCTGTTTGAAACTGTTACCTGACAAAATAAGAAATGAAGAGAGCATCGATGGAGTTTTTATACCAGGGGGTAATGGAGAGGAGGCAAAATGCACATCTGCAATTATTGCATGTTTTTCTTTGTTTAACTTCAGTTACAAGGGGTCACCAGGATAGTGAGTGACCCAACTCTTTATTGTGGTCTCTCTGATCCCTTACACTATCTATCTATCCACTGCCATCACAGCTGTTTGTGGTGGTTCAGGTGGGTTTCATGGCTTCATAAGATACCTCAGCTTGCTTCTACCCTTTGGAGTCTGAAGTTGCCATTGCTAGACATGAGGACTAGATCTATCTATCTATCTATCTATCTATCTATCTATCTATCTATCTATCTATCTATCTATCTATTATAGTGCCTTAAAGATCTATCTATCTATCTATCTATCTATCTATCTATCTATCTATCTATCTATCTATCTATCTATCTATCTATCTATCTATCTATCCGTTACTTATGCAGGGTCCATGTCACTGACACTGAGATGCGTATTTCTGTGTGACATTTGCATTTCCCCCTTGTCACTTCTCACAACCCTTGTTCCATTTCCTGCCTACATTCCTGTGCAGATGGTGGTCCTTGCTGTGTTGTTCATATATTTTTCCACACATATGTAGGATTATTTTGTTCAACATAGTGTTTTGCATTTTTGTTACAGGTACAGTAATTCTGTGGTTTATTTTATTCATGTAATATTGGTAATAGTACATAATATACTTGACTTAAAAGTGGTAGCCCTGCTTAGAAGACTGAATATAGCTGAGTTTTCAAAATATCTCTGTCAATGTGTGGTACTCGAGGAGGCTTTATTCATGGTGTTACTGTAACGCCGACTCCATGATCCTATAAATTTCCAAACTAAAGCTCACACATTGTAGCTTGCTTTTCCCTTGCTTGCCAAAGGGTCACGAGCAGCAGTGTTTTCTAGCTTCACAACCCTTGGGGCACTGAGGAAAAACCAAAACGAACATCAAGATTCAGAGAACTGATTTGAAATTGCATGAAAAGGGCGAGCAGCCGCCTTGTGAGTTTATGTGAAGAAATAAAGCAGGCAGATGTTTGTTACTGCAAGCACGAGGGAAACGAAAGCATAAAGGAAACATTGTGAGAGCAGGATGTACAGGCAGCATGTAACATTTCTTGACTTGCCAGATTAAAACACCCTTAAGCAGTTATGTCTTGTTGAGGAAAAATCTAATTAACAGTGGTGCTGCCTGAACAGCAGTGACCCCATTTACACTGTTCTTTAAGCTACTAGCTACTAAGAAGCATTTGGGAAACAAAATTTAGCAGCTTTGAAATCAGCTATTGTTCTGCTATTGACTAGCACTCCATCAAAGTCGGGTCCTGTGTTGAACTCAGCGCTGGTGGGATAGGTGCTGGCACTTGTGTTCCTGAATTGGTGTAACGGAGTACTTGATTGCTCCATGTGACATGTCTTGTAACATCATGGTGACCACAGATCCACACCATGTGTTTTTGATTTGTGTGATCTTTGCGGTAAATTACAAGTAGTTGGCCTGAGAAGTTGTTTTTAAGGTTTTGTTCTTGAATGTTTCAAGTAATTAGTGATTATGAGTTTTGTTCATCTCTCCATTTTCTTAGTCCTTGCATTTAAGAAAACCTTATGTCCACCAAATCTGTATGACTCTTTTAATTAAATCTCTCCTGGTAATGGAAAGATCCAGACAGAAACTATATTTAGAAGGGAATCCAACTGGCATGGAGGTGGTGCAGCTTACAACCTTCTAGTCCCTTAAATTAGGGCTGAGGTTGTTCCCACAGCTGCAGCATCAGGGGACCAAAACTGACAATGATCATACAAAAAAGAACATACAGTACACACACACACACACATATATATATATAGGTGAATAGTTTACTGTTAAATAATGCAAAGAGTACACGACACGTGTTTCGTCCTAATTCTGGGCTCATCAGGCGCCAGGATTAGGGTGAAATACGTGTCGCGTACTCTTTGCATTATTTGACAGTAAACTATTCAACCATTCTATGATCTGCTTCTCGCAACTGAAAGAGGACACCATGGCAGATGTTTGCTGACTTGTTGACCAACCACAAGCGTTACCTGGTAGGTAACCACCCATACAATCAGATTGTGATTCAGACTTTGAATGCCATGAATATATATATATATATACACTCACCTAAAGGATTATTAGGAACACCATACTAATACGGTGTTTGACCCCCTTTCACCTTCAGAACTGCCTTAATTCCAAGTGGCATTGATTCAACAAGGTGCTGAAAGCATTCTTTAGAAATGTTGGCCCATATTGATAGGATAGCATCTTGCAGTTGATGGAGATTTGTGGGATGCACATCCAGGGCACGAAGCTCCCATTCCACCACATCCCAAAGATGCTCTATTGGGTTGAGATCTGGTGACTGTGGGGGCCATTTTAGTACAGTGAACTCATTGTCATGTTCAAGAAACCAATTTGAAATGATTCGAGCTTTGTGACATGGTGCATTATCCTGCTGGAAGTAGCCATCAGAGGATGGGTACATGGTGGTCATGAAGAGATGGACATGGTCAGAAACAATGCTCAGGTAGCCCGTGGCATTTAAATGATGCCCAATTGGCACTAAGGGGCCTAAAGTGTGCCAAGAAAACATCCCCCACACCATTACACCACCACCACCAGCCTGCACAGTGGTAACAAGGCATGATGGATCCATGTTCTCATTCTGTTTACACCAAATTCTGACTCTACCATTTGAATGTCTCAACAGAAATCGAGACTCATCAGACCAGGCAACATTTTTCCAGTCTTCAACTGTCCAATTTTGGTGAGCTCGTGCAAATTGTAGCCTCTTTTTCCTATTCGTAGTGGAGATGAGTGGTACCCGGTGGGGTCTTCTGCTGTTGTAGCCCATCCGCCTCAAGGTTGTGCGTGTTGTGGCTTCACAAATGCTTTGCTGCATACCTCGGTTGTAACAAGTGGTTATTTCAGTCAAAGTTGCTCTTCTATCAGCTTGAATCAGTCGGCCCATTCTCCTCTGACCTCTGGCATCAACAAGGCATTTTCGTTCACAGGACTGCTGCATACTGGATGTTTTTCCCTTTTCACACCATTCTTTGTAAACCCTAGAAATGGTTGTGTGTGAAAATCCCAGTAACTGAGCAGATTGTGAAATACTCAGACCGGCCCGTCTGGCACCATCAACCATGCCACGCTCAAAATTGCTTAAATCACCTTTCTTACCCATTCTGACATTCAGTTTGGAGTTCAGGAGATTGTCTTGACCAGGACCACACCCCTAAATGCATTGAAGCAACTGCCATGTGATTGGTTGATTAGATAATTGCATTAATGAGAAATTGAACAGGTGTTCCTAATAATCCTTTAGGTGAGTGTATATATATATATATATTAGCAATATAATACAATAAAATGTAAGTGCCTTGTGTTGATGTTTCTGTTACTTTTAAAGAGCTTATGGATGCTTCTTTTCCAGAGCTAGAGGTGTCCAAATCAAAGAAAGTCCAGCTTAATCACCTGTAGTACCAATTGTCACACACGTGTGCATGAAAGGCAGCTAAAGGGCTTGAGTGAGAGTGATTCTGAACCAGACCGGGAGATGGCAAAGTACATTGACTCTTTTTCTCGCTTTTCTATAGACCATTCACGGGAAATTCCGCCTGGCCCTGATGACGTCAATTCTGATGTCTCTTCCTGGCCCAAGCCTATGGATGAAGACCCTTCTGGTTCTGGCCACTTTGAAGTCACTTCCTATACTGGCCTTTAAAAGCCGCCACCTTTCCTCTATCCCCTGAGTTCTTTACGGGACTCTGATCTGTACACTTCCGTACATCAATTTATTGAATTTTGCAGCCAGGAAATAATATACGGGTGGCTGCCCCAAACCTTGCTATGGGTCTTGGTCAAGTTTGTGACACAATATATGGACGAATGTTACATTTAGACTTTCTGTGAGGGATTGCATATAATGTGATGCTATACATTGCAAAGTACACGAACCCTTTCATTATATGGTTGTGTGTTTCCTCTCCACTTGTATATAGTGTTTCTCCTTACACTGTATATTTTGTTTTTCTACATTTTATTTAATTTATATTATTTTTATTAAAAAAATATTTTAATCAGAGAAATATTTTCAGTGGTAAAACTGCAAAAAGAGACATATCATAATTGAAATTACACTGTAGATGTAATTGAGAAATTATTAACGGTGGTATACTACTAGCATGCATTCTCTCACCACATGCTTTTCCGGCAGACATTTATCTCACGTGACTGAAACCCTTTCTTATCTCCACACTTAAACGCCATAAAACATATGTAGAGAGACCCAAAAATGGCAGTTTGCAGATGATCCCTATCCAATCTAAAGGAACCCGAGAGGATCTGCCAGGAAAATGGGATAAACTGCCCAACTCCCAGTGTGCAAAGTTTGTAGAGATTTACTTTAGATGACTCAAAGCTGTTGAAAACCTGTCTGTAAACATGTTTTCACTTTGTATTTGTAGGTTATTGAGTGAGAACAAAAATGACAAATTTATTAATTTAAAATGTAATCCTAGAGCACCATAAAGTGTGTAGAAGGTGATGGGGTCTGAATGCCTTCTAAAGACTCTGTAATTGCTTTCATTTATCACTGTTGTTTTTGAACATGACTCACTGGTGCAAAAATATTTAATAAACAACAATGTCATAATTGACTCTTTGAAGTAACTAAAAAATATAAACCAACTTTCAAATCAGTTAATTGAGCCCTTGATCACGCTTTAATGTCGTGCCATACATACATGTTGTAACTGGTATGATTTTGTTTTTGTCAAAGGTTATGCCCCAGTTTATAAGTTTTCTTGGTCCCCTTACTTTACAGTAGCTTGCCTGAGTTTGGTAGCAGTCCTCACTAACCAGGACTATTCTCCTTCTTTGTCCCTTTAAATGAATGCCACTTTACTTGTTTAAATCATTCTGCCATTCCATTTTACAGAAAGATTGTTTCCAACAGTGTCATTATGTAAATTTGCTAATCCATAGAGAGAAATCACTTTCATACAAATCAAGAATTTCTCTTCAGTATCTTCTCTGTCAACTGTGCTTCACCTTTTGCCATCAAAACCCCATTATAAACATACTGTAGAAGAGTCCCTATGGCAGTCCTTCACGCACATCTCTCAAAATGATCACGTAAAAGAACACACTCCCTCCCTGATTTATAGATTTAGAGGATCATTATTGTGTTGTGTACAGATTACAATTCATGTGTCCTCAAACACTGACTTTACTAGAACAACGTACCATTCATCCATACTTACATGTTTAAGCACAAACCCCACTAGCCCTTGGAGAACTCAGAGCAATCAACAACTTCATAATGCAGCTTATTTCCTTTTGGCCCAATGGATTGGAGGTGGTGTACGATGACAGGAAGGCACTTTTCCTATTATCATGAAACTAGGCTGACCTGCATTTTAGGCCTTGTTCACACGGGCGTTAAGTTTTTGGATAAACGAACTTGCTCTAAACGTCCTAGATGTTTATGTTGCATTTTGTGGTGGCGATCGATTGACTTCTACACCGGCGTTCGTTTGTCTCTGTCTAACCTCAGCCTGCAGCCCAAATTGTAGTTTGTGTGTTAACCTGTGGAGGCAGTGTCGGGAACTGGATACGAAAGCCCTTGTCGTTTTATTTGAGGTGCCTCCTTTCAATATGGACCATTTTGCTATGTTAGATATTAATCTTCTTGTTTTAAAAATACTCGTAATGCGGCGATGTAGGGAGAGAAAAAATCGCCGCTGCTACTGGGTTCATCCTCTGACTGCACAACGTCGGGTTAAAGGAAGTTTTTGTGCTTTATGAAGAAATGCGAAAATTTCCGCGCAAGTTTTTTAATTACTGTCGGATGTCGGTTTCCACTTTTGATTGTCTGCTGCAGTTGGTGCAATGCCACACTGCACGCCGATCAACCAATATGCGACTTGGTGTTAGCCCCGAAGAGAGACTACTTGTCACTTTGAGGTAAGGAAACAGTAGTCGAGTGTGCGCTTACACCGGTGTTATGCACTGAAATGCCCCCCTCCCGCCATGGATTGCCCCCCCTAATCGTTATCAAATATTATATTAGAACATAAATTAATAGGTTCATGGTTTACAAATTACATGAGACAATAAAATAAAATAAGCAATATGAAAATATATATGTTGTATATGAAAACATTAAAATATTAATATTTTTTCATTGTAAGATATGGCCGGCCATGTACCCCGGCCAATACCCCCAAGCCGCCAGGTGGAGCCCTCCTTGCAGCATGGAGGTCCCCAGAAGACCAGCAGGGCATTATGGACCATGTAGTTTTTATGCACCGCCCTGCTGGATGCCATGGGGGCCACGAGAGGGAGCTGCAGGGAGGACCAAAGAGTTCTTCATGCCCTATGACCCGTCATAGGAAGAGCGACAGGCTTCCGGGGTGAGAAAAAGCATTATTTACCCTGACCCGGAAGGAATAAGGACTGTTGGGAAGGAACACCTCCGGGTCAGAGAATATAAAAGGACTGTGGGAGCTCCCAGACGATGAGTTGAGTTGGGAGGCAGGGTGGCTAAGCGTCTGGGAGTGGAGGATTGGTTTATTGTATTTGTGATTTATTGTTTATTGAAGAATTGTGGAGAGGAGCGTGCTTTGTGCACTTTATTATTATAATAAAATATCATCATTGGATTTTACCTGGTGTCTGACGTATAGTCTGAGGGTACAAGGGTGCGAGGAGCGCCATATTCTGTTACATCATATACATGTAAACTTTTATATTGTTTATTTTATAATAAAATTACTTTCGTCGAATTTTTCATCATAAACAATATTTATTTTTATTATATATAAATATTTATTTGCATATTCATGACAAAACCCCGAAAAATAAATGTCCCACAAAATAAACATTGTACAAGAATTTGTATTAATGGTCTTGACGGCTGTCACGTGCCTATGCTTCATTATAATTGTAATTTTATATTTGATAATAATAAATCTATGAATTTATGTTCTAATATATTTGATAGCTATTATGTGGGGTCCTCCGCGTAAAATAAACGCGCAGAAAACGAACTAGAAGCGGTTTCCTTGCGTTCGTTGGGTTTTGAAAGCCAAGAAAAAGCTGCATGCAACGTTTTTTTGATGCCGTATAAACGCAATGCCGGACAAACGCACGTCACCAAAGCCCGTGTGAACACTCTCATTGACTCCTACGTGTAGAAAACACTTGGCGCTTGATCCGCTCACCGGACCTTCTAACGAAAAAACGCTCGATTTTAACGCCCGTGTGAACAAGGCCTTAAGGCGACCGACTTTTAAGTTGACAACTTCTTAAGCCAATTCAATATGTAATTCAATTTGATATTTTATACAAACTCATTAATTTGGTTATATTGCATTTGAGCGGTATTACTTTAATACTCGTAGTTTCTGTTATTTTTGTGATGAAATTTAAACTTTTTTTCTATATTGAGGTCGCCCTTTTGAACCCCCCTGATATTTACTACGTGGTGAGGCATTTGTACTCCATCAACATTAATTATTTCCAGAGACATCATTTTGTCTATTTTTCCAGCGCATCGCGCACAAAAGCAAGGGAACGATGGGAGCACCAGAACTCTGCTCACATCATGTCGCCTGCCGCAAGCTGCAAGTAGTAAGTCTGTGATAAGCAGAATACCGCTACGCTTTCCACTCACGGGATGGAAGGACAATCCCGACCGCTTTTATATAGTAGGAAAGAAGAAGAAGATATCGCACAGTCTGGAGTAGAAAATCATCTTTTACCTGGAAAAACGAAACTACAAATCCCATTGTGCATTGCAAAATGGATAGGGCACGTGTGAAACTCTTTGCCTGCGTAGCACTCACGGGACAGAAGGACAATCCCGACTGCTTTTATATAGAAGGATTTGATTAAATTAGATAAAGGAGAAATTCACATGCATACAGCTGCTGAAACATAAAAACAAGGATACAGACTCTTTGGCCAGATAATACAGGCAACAAACCAACAATCCAATATGTAAATATATCCATCCATCCATCCATTATCCAACCCGCTATATCCTAACTACAGGGTCACGGGAGTCTGTGGGAGCCAATCCCAGCCAACACAGGGTGCAAGGCAAGAACAAACCCCGGGCAGGGTGCCAGCCCACTGCAGTATATGTAAATATATATTAATAAATTAAATAAATGTATATTGTTCAGATATTTCAAATGATATTTCAAAACAATCTTAACGAGTGCCCCAGTAGGAACCATTGAAATGCCTAATAGCAGTGGGCAGAAAAGACCCCAAGGGACGCTTCTTAGCACACGTGGTGGAATGAGCCTGAAGCTAAAAGTGTTCCAAAAGAGAGCGCCTCCTGAAGGTAATGGAGGAGATTTTTCACTATGGCATCCTATTTTGTCACCATTCTCTTTTCTACAACAGCTTCCAGCATGTCCAGGGTTCGTCCTGTGATGGAGTAAGCTTTCCTGATAGGTTTGTTCAGGTACTTTACTTCTTTTGAACTCAAGTTTCTTCCCCAGGAGACCACAGCATAGAACACCACACTGGCTTCTATGGATTTGTAGATCATTTCCAGCAGCTTGCTGCACACATCAAAAGACCTGAGTATCCTTAGCAAGTGCAGTCTGCTCTGGCCGTTCTTATACAGCGCCACTGGGTTGTCAGACCAGTCCTGTTTGTTGTTTATATGGACCCCCAGGAACTTTTAGCTCTGCACCACTTCCATGTTTCCCCAGAAAATGATGACTGGTCTCAGAGGCTCCTTGGCACGCCAAAAGTCTACCACCAGCTCTTTTGTCTTCCTCATGTTGAGTTGAAATGCTGATGTTGACGTTACTGTAAAGGAGGATACAAAAAAGCAATACTGAAAACAACAGAATGTTCAATTTCCTAAATTTTGGCAAACCACAGCTGAGGTGGATGGGATTGGCTGTCTGCTTGACCAAAGCACAAGATTGTTTCTGTAGAAAAAAAATGAAAAGGTGCTGGTCAATATGCAAATACGCCTTTGTGAATCTGATCCTACTGCAGTATCAGGAATGGAACAAATATTTTTTAGTGACATGTACAGCCCCAAAGAGACTAATCAGTCATGACATGGAGAGAGAGGGAGAGACAGAGAAAGAAGTAACCTCCACAAACTAAAAAATAAACAGTCTGAGTTAGCAGTTATGGAAAAACACAGTCACATCCAAACCAAACACCTCAGTTCTTTTTATAAAATTCCTACTCAGCCCAGGGTGCCAGTCCCTACTCTAAAAATCATAAAAATGTAAGCTACAAAACCTAAAAAGGGAATTGATTTTTACTCAAACACCAGAATGAGCGTTACATTTTCAGCATGCATTTACAACTTAGTGTTGCCCCCCAGTGGTCCACTGATCTGAGATTGGGAGGTGAGTGGAAGCAAAATTAGGAGTGGTGGCAACTGAGCCAACGTGTTCTACAGAGAGTGGGCAAGTGGGTGAGACTTATACTTAGGGACAACGCTTTTCCAATGTTTCTGTTAATTTTTGAGGTTTTCCTTTGGTCATTTCCCTTGAGTACTTTATATGAGGATTTTTTTTGATACATTTTGTATTTTTGCCAATACTTGTTGAACATCTACTCTATATATATATATATAAAATCCTAAGTGCAATGATTTTGTGCAGCACTTTAATAGAGCTTATTTTAAAATCTACCTATAAATGTTTGGCATCATTCTTTTCAGAATTTATCGAACTTTAATATGATGTTAGATTTTCAGATTCTTATTCCGTTTTTAAATTATAAACTAAAAGATATCAAGAACTTAAGTCCCGCGAGACAAGACTTTGCGCCAAGAGATTTAACCACACCCGGGGCCGGAAATAAAAGACAAAGAGTAGGACAGCTGCTGTACAGGCTTTTATTTGTTTGAAGCAGCGTACGAGATGCAGATCATGGCAGCAGCAACAAGCCTGCAGCTGATCGAGCAAAGAGGAGGTAAAAACAAAAAACTGTATTTGTTTCCCATTGTATCACCGGGTTTTGGAAGAGCAACTGCTTCTCCTTGGGGTGTGTTCAGCCCCCTCTTCACAACACGAGCGGCAAAGACATGAAGTGGCTGGCACGTAGCGCAGGCCGGGGGAGCGGGGGCGAGCACATATTAAATTGTAAATAGTCATAAGAAAACACTCAGCAGCAGAAAAGGCTCTGCAAAATATATTGAGTCTAAGGTTAGAAATGTGCTGATTTGGTGCTGTTGTAGCCAAGATGAATGGCAGTGAAGTCCAAAAGGAGTAGTAAAAGAGTAATTCTTATGAAAGGTTTCTGGTGTGTGTTTTTCTTGGTCAGTTTATAAGATTGAGCTCTTGTTTTTGCGGTTTTCCCCCGATCCCTAGATTTCAAATGTCTTATTAGTCTTTCAAATGAAAACTTACCATTGTTTTGAACTATATTGCACCATTTTCGCCACCATTTTGGTTATCCTGTTATTAGAACTGCTCTGCTTTGCATAGTCAAGGGCGGGTGTCCTCAGAAGTCGTGGACCACCGATAACGATCATTTTGCCGGCTTCCTCATCCAACCTTTTTTGATCTTGACTTGAGCCTGAATATCTGACTAAGACTTTTCATTCTCATTTTGGTTTTGCCTCAGGCAGTTTTGACCACTTTTTCTGTCTTTGATTAAATCTTTTCACTCATTTAAGAAAAAATATGCCTTGCTCTTGCACTAGCTTAACAGTAATAGCGTGGGAAATTGATCCTAATCTGACATGCTTTTTTATGTTTTATATGCATTCATTGAGTTTTAAAATTGCCAAGGGGGTTTGGGATGCCAAGGAATTTAATAGTTTCATTTAGTTTTTATTTTCAGACATTCTAAACAACTTTTAAAATGAAATGTACCTTTTTCATAGAATCATTTGTTTGCATTGTCAGTACCATTTTTGCATTTTGTTTGATTTGGATACCAAGCTGTTGTTAGGTAAGGTCAACAGGAATTGCATGATAATAATATGTGAGATCAACCGGTCAAAGACACAAAGGTCAGTGCCGTACATTTCCTGGCCACCCAAATTTCTGGATAACTCAAAGGAAAAATCTTAATTAGCTTTTTCCCCGATTTTTCTGGCTATTCTCAACTACAATTTCATTTTACTTGACTTTTGCTTGTTTGAAAGATTTATTTCACTTCCTATTTATGACTTTAGCATATTTTTCACTCTATTACCCACTTTAAACTTTACATTTTATTGTCAGCATATGCAGTCTGTACAAAATTAAGGATTAGGAAGGGCAGCTGAAAAAATAATTGTAATCGGGTAAGGGTTCATTATTTAAAACTCAAATGTGCCATAAAGAGCAAACTAAAGCAAGACATATCAACTGCCAGTTTCATCAATGCTGCATGCAAAATCCTGCTTGGATTCTGAAATTCTATACATCGTTTATACTTTTATGGACCTTAAGGTTTTGATTTTGAGATTTTCGAGTGTTCAATGCACTTCTTATTATACAATAATCGGGATCACTTTAGATTAGGTCTCCCTAATTATGTTGTACTTACTATGTAACTACCTGTATAACTAAGTAACAGAGTACTTAACAGAGTATTATCTTGTACTTACTGTGCAATACAGTGTAACAGTATAATTAAGTTTTTCCACAATTTTTATAAATACATATGTATATAAATTATATATATTTCATATTTTATATATGCAGTACATGTACTGTATATATATATATATATATATATATATATATATATATATATATATAATTATATTATTAGTATATTCTATACTATATATCATTACATAATAATATATCATCTGATATATATAAATATGCATATATCTCTTATATGTATTTCTCTTCTGGTTCGTCCTGCTTCCTCTTTAAACCCGGTCCCGCCCACACGGCATTTCTCGATTCCTATTCTTCCTCTTCCAAACCCTTCCCCACGCTGCCTGCAGCCTCCCATACACTCCCACGCTGCTTTTCTCAATTCCTATTCCTCCTTAGGACTACCGCGTTCCCTGCTCCTCTCTCATGACCCCATTGGTGTCACGTCACCCCCTTATATCTAGCCTGACCGTGTGACCTTTCACTTTGGCCATGTGTGCGCCTAGGAGTGTTTTCCGTAGCCTGGTTAAGGAAGGTACTCTCTCGACCATTGGCATTGGTTTCGCTCCTTGCTATTTTCGTTATACTGCGACGGTTGTTTCCTAAGCCTTTGTTATAAAATGAACAACAGTATCTTCTCTGTCGACAGGTTTTTGAACAACGTCATCCGTATTACAGGATCCGGTAACTGCCTGTTCCTATCAGTGGGTTATTTCTTGACACAAACAGTTGACGAAGGCAATGCACTCTTGCTACGACATAGGGCAGTAGATTTCGTTGCATCACATTGGGAATGATTTAGAGAAGTTCTTCCTGTTATTCTTTCCAATGCAAGTCAAGTTATCACAACAAGTCAGAAGTACTATCAATACATGGCAACATCTGGAGTTCATGGTGGTGAAGCTGAAATTCAAGCTCTTTCTTAGATTAGATCTTTCGACTCATTATCTGTCATCTCCAGCAAAACAGCTATTCACAACTTCTTCTTTCAAGAACTATTTCTTTCTTCTTGATTTCTGAAATCCTTTCGCACCGTTTTCCGTTCCTATTCTTACACTGCCGTATGCTATGGCCGCCGTCGGCTAATACATACATATTTATATATACACTAGCTGTGTAAGCCCATGCTGTAAAAAGCCTGGGGTCCTAAGAACTATTGAAATTGTCAGAAAAAAATTGAAATATAGAGATGTCAGGTAATTGAAAGGAACTAATAATAATAATAATAATAATAATAATAATAATAATAATAATAATAATAATAATACATTTTATTTATACGAGGCCTTTCAGAGAACTCAAGGACACCGAACAAACAATAAATAAATAAATACAAAACACAATTATAAACAACTTAAAACATCAGAAAATCTAAAAATTAAAACCAAACAAAACCACTATAATTAGGAGGAAGAAGAAAAAGCCATTTTAAACAAATGTGTTTTAAGTTTACATTTGAAAGATGAATATGATTTGATATTTCGGAGATCCACAGGTAATGAGTTCCTAGTGCTTGGGAGCAGAACGGCTGAAAGCTCTGCTCCCCATGGTGGTTAGACGGGCGAGAGGGATGGTCAGATGGGTGGAGGAAGAGGATCTAAGGTTACGGGATGGAATGGCAACATGTAGAAGGTCAGACAGATATGGAGGTGCGAGGTTATGGATGGCCTTAAAAGTTAGTAGCAGAATCTTAAAATCAATGCGAAACGTGATCGGGAGCCAATGAAGCTGCTGCAAGACTGGAGTAATATGATGAAAAGATGGGATTCCAGTGATGATACGTGCTGCAGAATTCTGGACTAACTGAAGCTTGTGAAGAGATTTATTAGGGAGACCAAAGAGGAGTGAATTGCAATATTCCAGCCGAGAAGTGACAAGACTATGAACAAGAATGGCAGTAGTATGAGGAGTGAGGGAGGGGCGAATGCGATTAATATTACGTAAGTGGAAGTAAGCAGACTGGGTTATTAATGTGACATTGGAAAGATAGAGTACTGTCGAGGTAATTGAAAGGAACTACTCTGGGCATCTCTGTCCTAGGAGGATTCATTTTGCCGATGAGCTCATATTGCCTGTGCATTAGCAACGGGAGGAAAAGTAAAAGCAGCTAAGCGACTTTGTCTTTCTTCTGAAGTTTTGTTTTGCTAATGTGTTCGCCTCGCTTGTGTTATTAGCAGCTAAGCGAGATTTCTGTTTCCTCGGAGGTGAAACCCTTACCCCGACTCCACCTCTCAATTCTGGGCTGGACAGACAGACACACTTCCACGCATAGACATTTATATATAAGATATAGAAATATATATGCATGTATCTCAGAACCACCTTCCTGTCTTCGATGAAGTAAGTAATACCACCCCGGAATGAGAGAGGGCGCTGACTGTAACACTCTCTTCCCCTTTTTTCCCCCACAGCCAAGTAAAAACACCCAAGAGGACAACCTATTCTGCTGTCCACTGAGAAAATCTGCCTTTCCGGTCATCTGAATATAACAATGTCTCGTTTCTATAAGGTGCCATCAGATGCAGCTCCTGCAAATCACACCATCAGCTTGCCTTGAGTCCCAATCTTTCTTTGTCTTTAGAATTATTTAGTACCACCCCTCTACCTTGTCTACCCACCTGTCCAATTCTTACAATAAAAGGAATGTGGCTGGCCTACATTCGTTCTCAGGGATGTGCTATGCTCCTCATGTTTTAGAGGCACAAGTTAGAGGCATGCACTCAAATTTTGATGGAGTTGGTGAACTCAATCATGTGCATGGATGTCACCCTTATTAAGAGCAATAAAGGCGATACCAGCATATGTCGGCTTCCCTGAAGTTAGGGAAACTGGAGATTCAATGTGACTCCTGTCCTAAAGTTAGCCACTAAGACCACCAGAAGAAGATAAACAGGCAAGATGACGAGTTGGTGAAGAAGATGGAGGCAGACCAGAACTAGAAGAGAAAGAAGGTGTCACAAGCTGATGGGGAGTCAGGTCCTGTGACAAATAGGCAGTAGGAAGAAGAACATAGGCAGGTCCCTGGTGTCCAAGTGACTTGGAAAGCGAGGAAGAGAATACAATAAGGGCAGTAGAAAGGAAAAACAGAAGTACTCACTGGCTTACTTGTAAAACTATGTGTGTTGTTCCAGGGCATGTGCATAAGACAAGGCAATTGAACATCTAAGGAGAGAGCAGCACCAGGGCAGAGTCTACTGGGACTGTTGATTTCTCTCCCATCATCACGTCACTTTTGAACCTGAAATGCACCCAGACTCTTTTGTTTCCTCGTGTAATTAGACTTTATTTATTCGTGTAAGTCTTGGATTGATTGCCCTCATTTTGATTGATTTATCTAGCAGGTGTTAGTTACGTAAGTCAGGTTGTTACCCAGAGGGCAGATCTGTTATTCCGTCTCCTTGATATTCAAAGGTTTCCTCCAGAAACTTATGAAGGCTTTGTTTGAAGATTAATGAGACGTGTCATTACTGGTATCTTTATTTGGGTGTTTTATTAGAAAAGGAACAGACTATTTTTTCCTGGATAACAAGATCTTACATTTAGAATGTCAAGTTGATTTTTTTCATGCACTGCTTCTTATCCCTGATATGATTAAATTCAGTAGGAGTCTTAGTTTTTGATAAAATGTCCCAGCAGAGAAGCCATTTCAAACATGTCATACCTCCTAGTCTGTGTCTATTAGTACTTGTAGGAAATCTCTTCCTTGCTGTAGTTGCTGTAGGGTACTATAAAACTTGAAAGCACTGAAAGTGTCATAATATGCTAAAAGTCTGTATTGCAACCTCCAAAAGACTGCTTTTACATTTATAAATATTGAACTCCTTGGAAGATTTAATATTTTCTTCTTATATAACATTGAATCACACTGAATTAAATTTAGGTTTTATGACATTTATCAACAGGCAAAAACTCTTCAATGTCAAAGCGAAAACAGATCTCTGAAAAGTGGTCTAAATTATTTAGAAATGTAACCTATATCAGACAACTATACAGTATTTTATGTTATTGTTGTTATTGATAATACACCCTGAATCACAAATTCCTACGATTGTAGCCTTCTGCCTACCAACAGCGACAACTTGGTCAGCCCCTTCTGCAGGAAGCGTGCCAAAGGTGTCGAGAAGTGGCGGTCACAGGAGATACTGAAGGATGGCAAGACAACTGCTGCTCATTTTGACCATTTGCATGTTTTCTTATTTATTCAATTTTTATTTATTTATGTATTTATATATTTGTGTGGGGGTTGCACGGTGGCGCACCTCCCTGCGTGGAGTTTGCATGTTCTCCCCGTGTCTGCGTGGGTTTCCTCTTGGTGTTCTGGTTTCCTCCCACAGTCCAAAGACATGCAGGTTAAGTGCATTGGTGATCTTAAATTGTCCCGTGTGTGTGTTTGTGTGTGTATGTGTGTGCCCTGTGGTGGGCTGGCACCCTGCCCAGGGTTTGTTTCTTGCCTTGCGCCCTGTGTTGGCTGGGATTGGCTCAGGCAGACCCCCGTGACCCTATTCGGATTCAGCGGGTTAGAAAATGGATGGATGGATGTATTTATATATTTGTGTGGGGGTTGCACGGTGGCGCAGTGGTGCAGTGGGTAGCGCTGCTGCCTCGCAGTTAGGAGACCCGGGTTCGTTTCCCAGGTCCTCCCTGCGTGGAGTTTGCATGTTCTTCCCGTGTCTGCGTGGGTTTTCTCCCACAGTCAGAAGACATGCAGGTTAGGTGCATTGCTGATCCTAAATTGTCCCGTGTGTGTGTTTGTGTGTGTATGTGTGTGCCCTTCAGTGGGCTGGCACCCTGCCCAGGGTTTGTTTCTTGCCTTGTGCCCTGTGTTGGCTGGGATTGGCTCCAGCAGACCCCCGTGACCCTGTAGTTAGGATATAGTGGGTTGGATAATGGATGGATGGATATTTGTGTGGTGTGCGGCATGGTGGCGCAGCGACAACTTGGTCAGCCCCTTCTGCAGGAAGCGTGCCAAAGGTGTCGAGCAGTGGCGGTCACAGGAGATACTGAAGGATGGCAAGACAACTGCTGCTCATTTTGACCATTTGCATGTTTTCTTATTTATTCAAATTTTATTTATTTATGTATTTATATATTTGTGTGGGGGTTGCACTGTGGCGCAGTGGTGCAGTGGGTAGCGCTGCTGCCGCGCAGTGGTGCAGTGGGTAGCGCTGCTGCCTCGCAGTTAGGAGACCCGGGTTCGTTTCCCAGGTCCTCCCTGCGTGGAGTTTGCATGTTCTCCCCGTGTCTGCGTGGGTTTTCTCCCACAGTCCGAAGACATGCAGGTTAGGTGCATTGCTGATCCTAAATTGTCCCGTTTGTGTGTGTATGTGTGTGCCCTGCAGTGGGCTGGCACCCTGCCCAGGGTTTGTTTCTTGCCTTGCGCCCTGTGTTGGCTGGGATTGGCTCCAGCAGACCCCCGTGACCCTGTAGTTAGGATATAGCGGGTTGGATAATGGATGGATGGATGGATATTTGTGTGGTGTGTGGCATGGTGGCGCAGCGACAACTTGGTCAGCCCCTTCTGCAGGAAGCGTGCCAAAGGTGTCGAGCAGTGGCGGTCACAGGAGATACTGAAGGATGGCAAAACAACTGCTGCTCATTTTGACCATTTGCATGTTTTCTTATTTATTCAATTTTTATTTATTTATGTATTCATATATTTGTGTGGGGGTTGCACGGTGGTGCAGTTAGGAGACCTGGGTTCGCTTCCCAGGTCCTCCCTACATGGAGTTTGCTCTGGGTGCTCTGGTTTCCTCCCACAGTCCAAAGACATGCAGGTTAGGGGCCATCAAGGAACACCTGTAGGCTGTAATTGAAAGTTAGTGAGGACAGGGACTGGGACAAAATTACAAACAATATGAAAAAAGTGTGCGCTTGGTGTGTGCGCGCCCTGCCCGGGGTTTGTTTCCTGCCTTGCACCCTGTGTTGGCAGGGATTGGCTCCAGCAGACCCCCGTGACCCTGTAGTTAGGATATAGCAGGTTGGATAATGGATGGATTTATTTGTCCGTTTCAATATTTTGTTTTTCTAATTCTCATTTCGCTCATTTTTATTTCACCAATAAAGACTACAATTTTGCACTACAAGAGTTCCACTTCTTTTTTCCATCATTATAGTAAACAACGTGCTTCTATTGTGAATCTCACATGAACAATAATAAGTGAATATAACCAACGATACCAAAAAAAAGATTTTTCCATGAAATAAATACGACATTGTACAAATCAACATCATGTCACCCAGTTGCTGACATGTGACAATGACCAACAAACAGGAGTTACAAAAACAGGCCCTGAATCTAAAGTGTTATTGTGCCGACTTTCCAAGTATGTCACATTGTTTTTCTTTTCCAGGAATCTTCAGACTTCTGATCCAGAACCATATTACTGGAGGAATTCTCTGCTGTGCCTTCAGATTATTGCATATCATCTGTCAATTTCCTTCTGGAGGGAAAAATACAGACGAAAGGTCAACTGAGGTGTTACAAATATGAATCAACTACCACTAGTAATACAAAAATGTGGGTTGTGTGACCCTTTATGGCCCAGAGGAGGCAGTCAAGTCTACCAAATTGTAGTCTGTTTAAACCAAATGTTAAGTTACAGCCAGGGTCTTATCATTTTCTCATTTTTAAATCTTTTTGTTATCTTTTAAACATTATGTTGCATATTGTGTTATTAATTATGGTTTTGGTCTTTCTGTGTTTTTTCTATTTAAAATTTAAATGGTTCATTATTTGCATACTTTTGCATGATGATATTAGCTTTCTTTGTTTTCTGCCCTTTCCCGTTTGTATAGAGCCTAAGGGGGTGGTTCCACCTAATGATGCAACTGAGGGACCCCTCCCAGCAGTAGACATGGAGAAGCTGTACTTGGTGCTGGGCTTCGGCGTTCACATTGTGTCCTGTTATTTGGTTTGTGATTTGCTCCGATTCTTTGATATCTTGGGTTTGACCCCTGTTCTTGATCGAGGTACTGTTACTGATTTTTTGGATTTGCTCGCTATGTAGTTGTACCACTTTTGCTTCTGTCCTTGTGTTTTGTACAATCTTTTTGAAATTATCTCTAATAAGTAATGAGATATTATAGGAACTTCCAACACTGTCTTTGTGTTGTGATTCTGTTTATTTTTTCTGCTTTTATAGTTCATATGGTATTATGTTGAGTATAATTTTGCACCTACTGGGCTTTTTTAATATGTGGCATGCAGTTCTACCAGTAGTTTTTAGTTTCAGTTTCTCTTTTTTTGGTTCATTTTATCGTCATTTTTAAATTTTCTTTAGGGTTGATGTAGTGCGATCGACACTGTACCCTTCCAAACATGACAACGATTGCACAGTTTGGTGTTCATTGGTCGATAAATCTCTGTAAAAATAACAACTCTTTAATAGGTGATACAGAAAAATGAGTTGAGGTGTTTTTTGCATTTCTGACTCACACTTTGACAACTCTTTTGGGTTTTTACTTTCTCATACACAAAGTACATGGAAAGAATTGTAATCGTCCAAAAATTCGATGTGGAGATTTTGATGAATCTTGACGTTTTAGACCTCCCAGACTTTCTCATATAGATACGAAGTATAGGGAAAGTATTTGAATCCTCCAAAAATTCCATTTTGAGATTTTGATTAATTTCGATGTTTTAGACCTCTCTAAGTCCAAAAATACAATTTTTGGAATTATGTATGTGTGTGAAAACACAATAACTTGAATATGGTTTCACTTAAGTTAACCAAATTTTATGTTCAAGTATTATATACAAAACATAGATTTCTGTCAACTTTTGAGCTATTTCCACTAACTGGAAGTGGTATTTTACCTGAACATATCCATCCATTATTCAACCTGCTATATCCTAACTACAGGGTCATGGGGGTCTGCTGGAGCCAATCCCAGACAACACAGGGTGCAAGGCAGGAACAAATTCCGGGCAGGGCAAGCACACACACTCCCACACACTAGGGACAATTTAGGATCGCTAATACTCCAAACCTGCATGTCTTTGGACTGTGGGAGGAAACCCTCGCAGACACGGGGAGAACATGCAAACTCCACGCACAGAGGACCCGGGAAGTGAAACCCAGGGCTACCACTGCGTCACCGTGCCGCCTCAACTAAACACATACTCGATTTTTTTTTCTTTTATTCATGCAGTTCCAGAGTCTGATTTATTAAATTTTACTTTTATAATAATTGTTCAACTTATTATTATTTTGACTTGTTGTTGCTGGTTCTTTAATGTACAGCTTGGGCCATTTATATGGATACACCTTAATAAAATGGGAATGGTTGGTGATATTAACTTCCTGTTTGTGGCACATTAGTATATGTGAAGGGGAAAACTTTTCAAGATGGGTGGCCATTTGGAAGTCGGCCATTTTGGATCCAACTTTTGTTTTTTCAATAGGAAGAGGGTCATGTGACACATCAAACTTATTGGGAATTTCACAAGAAAAACAATGGTGTGCTTGGTTTTAACGTAACTTTATTCTTTCATTAGTTATTTACAAGTTTCTGACCACTTATAAAATGTGTTCAATGTGCTGCCCATTGTGTTGGATTGTCAATGCAACCCTCTTCTCCCACTCTTCACACACTGATAACAACACCGCAGGAGAAATGCTAGCACAGGCTTCCAGTATCCGTAGTTTCAGGAACTGCACACCTCGTATCTTCACAGCATAGACAATTGCCTTCAGATGACCCCAAAGATAAAAGTCTAAGGGGGTCAGATCGGGAGACCTTGGGGGCCATTCAACTGGCCCACGACGACCAATCCACTTTCCAGGAAACTGTTCATCTAGGAATGCTCGGACCTGACACCCATAATGTGGTGGTGCACCATCTTGCTGGAAAAACTTTGTTTGTTAACTTCACCATTCACATAAAAGTTTGCCTCATCACTGAACAAAATCTTCTGCGTAAACTGAGGGTCCTGTTCCAATTTTTGTTTTGCCCATTCTGCAAATTCAGTGCGCCGATCTGGGTCATCCTCGTTGAGATGCTGCAGTAGCTGGAGTTTGTAAGGGCGCCATTTGAGAGTAGCTAATATCCACCGAAGGGATGTTCGACTAATGCCACTCTCCAGTGACATGCGGCGAGTGCTACGCTGTGGGTTCTTGCTGAATGAAGCTAGGACAGCCACTGATGTTTCTTCATTAGTGACAGTTTTCATGCGTCCACATTTTGGCAAATCCAACACTGAACCAGTTTCACGAAACTTAGCAAGCAGTTTGCTAACTGTAGCATGGGAGATGGGTGGTCTTGTAGGGTGTCTTGCATTGAAATCTGCTGCAATGACCCGGTTACTGCGTTCACCAGACATCAACACAATTTCTATCCGCTCCTCACGTGTTAACCTCTGCGACAAACAAAGAGAAACTTGTAAATAACTCATGAAAGAATAAAGTTACATTAAAACCAAGCACACCATTGTTTTTCTTGTGAAATTCCCAATAAGTTTGATGTGTCACATGACCCTCTTCCTATTGAAAAAACAAAACTTGGATCCAAAATGGCCGACTTCCAAATGGCCACCATGGTCACCACCCATCTTGAAAAGTTTCCCCCCTCACATATACTAATGTGCCACAAACAGGAAGTTAATATCACCAACCATTCCCATTTTATTAAGGTGTATCCATATAAATGGCCCACCCTGTACATAATATTAAAATATAATCATTTTCTTGCAGTTTACTACTCAAATATCCATCCCCATATCTGAGTATACGAGAAATGCTACGGGAGACCACACCTGATTTGCTTTTTCTATTTTTTTGGTCTCATCATGTTTTTCTCCTCACCATTCTTTATCTTGCTGTTACGTGCCACCTCCTTCTCAGAAAAATCTTCAAGTCCTTGCATGTGTCCATAAAATGTAACACCAGAGATTTTAACAGTTCATCTCAGTTCATTTGGCGGACACTTTTGATATTTAAAGTTCAACAGCTTTTGCCCCATTTTTTGGTCCTTGCCTTTTGAGTTTGGGGCAAGGCTTCCTGAAATGGTGCAGGCCTGCCCTTCAGTAGAAGATCTGTGTTTGGATCTTTAAGTTTCTGAGACCTGCAACCCATTTTGATATTTCTGAGTGGCAGGATCATAACACCAAACATTGTGAATTGCCCTGGGATGTGGGCTATGGACTGTGCCCTTAGTGATACCCATTTTCTCTGGCCATTATTGCTGCTATTCTTTTTCCTGCCTGACACCTTTCTCTCCTGTGACTGAAAAGCATATCTTATCTTTTTTGCCATCTTTTATATTTTTAATAAAATTAGAAACAATTAAATGTCCAAAAAATAACAAGAAATCAAAATCATTTATGAATAAAGTAAACACAGTGTACATCAATATACAAAGTTTTAATGAACCAATCCTTTTGGACAAATCCTGAACATTTCCATGAGTTCACAATACAATCTTTACCATAACAAACCTGCTTAATACAATTTAAGAACATGAAGGTTGGGGTGTATTCCGATTTTGTGGTATAAACGCACTTCTATGTGTGTATTTTTGTTTTATTTAAGATTTTTTTACATATAATAGTCTTATTTTGGCATCTGCTTTGCATTTTAAGTTGAATTTAAAAAGTTATATTTTTATAACTGTCTTGATTTTCATTTTTTATGCTATCTACCCAGCAGTGATGAGGTGACTGAGATATTGCACTTATAACATCACAGGCCGTGGAGTATAAATACGGCAGATTTCACATTTTCACGTTATCCCATAATGAATGCAACCACTCCCTCTTTTTAATGCTAGTTAGCTTTGTCTCTGAATAGACCCTAGCGTTAAGTATTGGTGGTCTTCAATGTAATCTCAGCAAGCTGACAAGGATTTGTGAGGCAGCCAAGTGACCAGGGGCCTCATGTATAAACGGTGCGTACGCACAGAAATGTTGCGTAAGAACTTTTCCACGTTCAAATCGCGATGTATAAAACCTACACTTGGCGTAAAGCCACGCACTTTTCCACGGTACCTCATGCGTTGTCGTACGCAAGTTCTCCGCTCGGTTTTGCAAACTGGCGGCACCCAGCGTCAAAGCAATGGTACTGTTCTTGTGTGATTACTCATTATTTTCATGAGGCGGCTTTATAAATACACAGAAACTAACCGCATATTGTTTATTAGTGTAATGCATCTGATTGTAATTAACTCGTAACAATATAATGGTCCAGGGAACAGCCATAGTATTCCAAATACCATAACTGTTCTCACTTCTCCTTCTTCTTCTTTGTCTTCTTTCAGCTCCTCCCGTTAGGAGTTGCCACAGCGGATCATCTTTTTCCATATTACTCTCACTGCACGACTCGGAGTATTTATATCACTGTATCTGAGTGTGAATCACAGCAGCAGCTGATCGGAAAGAGAATTATCGGTATACAGCTTTAAGGACACGCTACCTCAGCCACTGCAAAACGTTTTAAAGCCTTTCCTGTACGGACCTCGCGGTTCAGAAACAGTTTAATCCCAAGAACTTTAAATGCACTCAATCAATTGCTCCTTGTAGAACGGTTTGTACTTATAAGTACAATCACCCCACTGTAAACTTGCACTACAGTTATAATATCTCACAACCTGAGCCACTTTATAAAGCGCGTATTTACATATGATGACGATATCATTTTTAAGGTGAAATGCAGCAAAATATGTTTGTTAAATTATACACATAAAACTTTAACTTCATTTAAATAATCTATATTCTTCACTGGGAGTGTCGTGAAGGATAGAATAATTAAACATGTACTACGAAGATATTTCAATGTTCTTTAAGCGTTTTGAAGAATCGCGCTAAGCTTACAGATGGCTTAACGTCTATTACAGAGCTGATTGTATGGCGATCAGTTACTTGGGGAAAGAAAAGCACTGACTGCAGTGACGGCTACTCCAATATATATTGAATATAAAACAGAAAGAGAAAATAACAACACAGCTAAAAACGCAGCAACAAATTTCTGCAAAAGTTAAATGCTTGTCATGAGCACAAACGTTCTTTAACTCCTATCATCATGAAAATGACATCACGTATACATCTCAGTATTTTAGTTATTCAGAGAGCTGTAATATCACGAATGTAATGGACTCTGTGTCCAGTTGGAGGAAGAGAGCCGGTTTAAGAAGCAAGTAGTGATTCACACACATAGATCACATACGAGTAGAAGATCAAATACAAAACAAAGCATTTAACGTGCTACTTTAATTACGATGTGATTTGAGAAACTGGTTAATTAAACGATTTTAAGATGAAGTTTATGATGTTCTACTTTAATGACAAAATAAACTACGTGATTAAAGTGGAAATGTCGAGATTGAAGTTGACATTTCGTGCTTTTCCCCACCGTGTGCCTTTTTCTCTGTACCTAATAAACTTTCATATGACACTCAGACAGTGGGCTTACAACTCTTCTTTTCACGGCAACTTTGATATGTGACTTCTTTTTATTTCCGGCACTGTGCGATTTTGTGAATGTGAGCTTTCAAGTTTCTCCAACACGCTATGTCACTCGATCAACTTCCTTTTGTTGATTATACCACAGTTTATTTGAACAAATAGTATGTTTTCCTTTGCCTCCACTTGGTATTCGCTGAAATTCTTATATTTTCCCGTGCTTTTCCCATTGTCTTTTCACAGAAGGCTGCGCTTAAGGGCGATTTATATTGAGATCGGGATTTATGTAGCGGAAGAGCGTGGAAGTTGAGTACGCACAGATTCCCTGCATCTGGGGCCTCATGTATAACGCCGCGTAGAACTCGCACTATAACATGGCGTAAGCACAAAGCCGAAATGTGCTTACGCACAGAAAATCCAGATGCAGGAATTTGTGCGCATCCAACTTCCACGCTCTTCCGCTACATAAATCCCACCAGCGTGAAAACTAACGCCCGCACGCATTATGTAACGCCCCAAATCCTCCCAGAATTACGCCTATTTGAATATGCAAATCAATATAAATCGCCCTTAAACTCAGCCTTCTGTGAAAAGACAATGGGAAAAGCACGGGAAAATATAAGAATTTCAGCTAATACCAAGTGGAGGCAAAGGAAAACATACTATTTGTTCAAATAAACCGTGGTATAATCAACAAAATGAAGTTGATCGAGTGACATAGCGTGTTGGAGAAACTTGAAAGCTCACATTCACAAAATCGCACAGTGCCGGAAATAAAAAAGAAGTCACATATCAAAGTCGCCGTGAAAAGAAGAGTTGTAAGCCCACTGTCTGAGTGTCATATGAAAGCTTATTAGGTACAGAGAAAAAGGCACACGGTGGGGAAAAAGCACTAAATGTCAACTTCAATCTCAACATTTCCACTTTAATCACGTAGTTTATTTTGTCATTTAGTAGAACATTATAAACTTCATCTTAAAATCGTTTAATTAACCAGTTTCTCAAATCACATCGTAATTAAAGTAGCACGTTAAATGCTTTGTTTTGTATTTGATCTTCTACTCGTATGTGATCTGTGTGTTTGAATCACTACTTGCTTCTTAAACCGGCTCTCTTCCTCCAACTGGACACAGAGTCCATTACATTCGTGATATTACAGCTCTCTGAATAACTAAAATACTGAGATGTATACGTGATGTCATTTTCATGATGATAGGAGCTAAAGCACATTATTAAACATGGGTTTCATGAGCCTCGTGCTCATGACAAGCATTTATCTTTTGTCAAATTTGTCGCATGCTTTTAGCTGTGTTGTTATTTTCTCTTCTGTTTTATATTCAATATATATTGGCGTGCGCCCAAGAGTCCTTGCTTTTCTTTCCCAAGTAACCGATCGCCACACAATCAGCTCTGTAATAGACGTTAAGCCATCTGTAAGCTTAGCTACCGATACTTCAAAACGTTTAAAGAACATTGAAATATCTTCGTAGTACATGTTTAATTATTCTATCCTTAACGACACTCCTAGTGAAGAATATAGATTATTTAAATGAAGTTAAAGTTTTATGTGTATAATTTAACAAACATATTTTGCTGCATTTCACCTTAAAATGATATCGTCATCATATGTAAATACGCGCTTTATAAAGTGGCTCAGGTTGTGAGATATTATAACTGTAGTGCAAGTTTACAGTGGGGTGATTGTACTTATAAGTAAAAACCGTTCTACAAGGAGCAATTGATTTTGTGCATTTAAAGTTCTTGGGATTAAACTGTTTCTGAACCGCAAGGTCTGTACAGGAAAGGCTTTAAAACGCTTTGCAGTGGCTGAGGTAGCGGTCCTTAAAGCTGTATACCGATAATTTCTTCCGATCAGCTGCTGCTGTGATTCACACTCAGATACAGTGATATAAATATCAAATCGTGCAGTGAGAGTAATATTGAAAAAGATGATCCGCTGTGGCAACTCCTAACGGGAGGAGCTGAAAGAAGACGAAGAAGAAGAAGGAGAAGTGAGAACAGTTATGGTATTTGGAATACTATGGCTGTTCCCTGGACCATTATATTGTTACGAGTTAATTACAATCAGATGCATTACACTAATAAACAATATGCGGTTAGTTTCTGTGTATTTTTAAAGCCGCGTCATGAAAATAATGAGTAATCACACAAGAACAGTACCATTGCTTTGACGCTGGGTGCCGCCAGTTTGCAAAACCGAGTGGAGAACTTGTGTACGACAAGGCATGAGGTACCGTGGAAAAGTGCGGGTTTTACGCCAAGTGTAGGTTTTATACATCGCGATTTGAACGTGGAAAAGTTCTTACGCAACATTTCTGTGCGTACGCACCGTTTATACATGATTATACTGGGTTTTTCTGTGCGTAAGCACATTTCGGCTTTTGTGCTTACGCCATGTTATAGTGCGAGTTCTACGCACGGCGTTATACATGAGGCCCCAGGGGATCAGAAATACATGCAACAAACCCAAACTGAGACACAAAAATTTTAATTAAAAATAACAAGAGGAAAAGTCAAAACCAGAACAGCATTTTTCAGATCCAGAACTTAGCAGGTGCTTTAAAATAGGTTTGATATCCACAGCTTGGGTAAGGAAGTGAACTCTTGGCCGACATTTTAACCCATTGCGTCATAACTCAAACATCGTGATCACCAAAAAACATGTACAGTTACCCCAATGTCAGTAGTCCCAAAATGATTGGTCACAAAAAGTCAATCTTAGAAAGATAATGTTAAAATTCACAAAATCGTTTGCTTAATATGAATGTAATGTCATTTTCATGCAGTTACTTAAAAGAATGGTTTCCCTCCATAATTTAAGATGTAATAGAACTATCTCAGCTGTATCTATACTAACAGAATGTTAATTAGCCAGTTAAGAATACAGACTCTGGTCAAAGCACAGACTGTGTGAATAAATGAGACAACGAGTCATAAAGGGTTGCTGTACCTAGATGAACCCTGGATAATTAAACTCCTTAGCTTTATTATTTATCTCAAAAACACATACAGTCATATGAAAAAGTTTGGGAACCTCTCTTAATTCTTTGGATTTTTATTTATCATTGGCTGAGCTTTCAAAGTAGCAACTTCCTTTTAATATCTGACATGCCTTATGGAAACAGTAGTACTTCAGCAGTGACTTTACGTTTATTGGATTAGCAGAAAATATGCAATATGCATCATAACAAAATTAGACAGGTGCATAAATTTGGGCACCGCAACAGAGATATGACATCAATACTTAGTTGAGCCTCCTTTTGCTCTTTTGAGCCTCTAGATGCCTCCTGTAGCCGTCAAGGAGTGTCTGGATTCTGGATGGAGGTATTTTTGACCATTCTTCCATACAAAATTTCTGCAGCTCAGTTAAATTTGATGGCTGCCTAGCATGGACAGCCTGCTTCAAATCATCCCATAGATATTCGATGATATTCAAGTCAGGGGACTGTGACGGCCATTCCAGAACATTGTACTTCGCTCTCTGCATGAATGCCTTTGTAGATTTCAAACTGTGTTTTGGGTCATTGTCTTGTTGGAATACCCAACCCCTGCGTAACTTCAACATTGTGACTGATGCTTGAACATTATCCTGAAGAATTGGTTGCTATTGGGTTGAATTAATCCGACCCTTGACTTTAACAAGGGCCCCAGTTCCTGAACTAGCCACACAGCATGATGGGACCTCCACCAAATTTGGTAGGTAGCAGGTGTTTTTCTTGGAATGAGGTGTTCTTCTTCTGCCATGCAAAGTGCTTTTTGTTATGACCAAATAATATTTTTTGTCTCATCAGTCTAAAGCACTTTGTTCCAAAATTAATCTGGCTTGTCTAAATGAACATTTGCATACAACAAGCGACTGTTTGTGGCGTTAGTGCAGAAAGGGCTTCTTTCTCATCACCCTGCCATACAGATGTTCTTTGTGCAAATTGTGCTGAATTGTAGAACGATGTACAGATACACCATCTGCAGCAAGATGTTCTTGCAGGTCTTTGGAGGTGATCTGTGGGTTGTCTGTAACCATTCTCACAATCCTGCGCAATCCTCCTGCATTTTTTATGGCCTGCCAGACCTCGGTTTAACAGCAACTGTGCCTGTGGCCTTCCATTTCCCGAATTCCATTCCTTACAGTTGAAACTGACAGTTTAAGCCTCTGAGAGAGCTTTTTGTAGCCTTCCCCTAAACCAGGATACTGAACAATCTTTAAGGATCCCATGCTGTTACTCTTCAGAGGAGAGTCAAAGGGAAGCACAACTTGCAATTGACCACCTTAAATACCTTCTCTCATGATTGGACACACCTGTCTATGAAGTTCTAGGCTTAACGGCTTATCCAACCAATTTGGTGTTGCAAGTATTCAGTTTTGAGCAGTGACAGGCATTCAGATCAGCAAAATTACAGGGGGACCCAAATGTTTGCACAGCCATTTTTTCAGATTTGATTTAATTTCATACACCTAAATACTGTGTGGCGGGCGGCCTGGTCCCATGCCCGGCCGAGACGCCCCTTCTACATATGTTGCGGGGGAGCAACCATGGGCATCTCACTATCTCCCCCGGGACGCTTGGTGGCAGCCTCCCTGGCTGATGATGGTGCCTCAGTTTTCCGCAGGGTTTCATGGGATATGGAGTTCTCCCCAACCCTGTGGGGTTCTGGGATGGCTGCCAGGCGGTGCTGCATGGATCCCGGAGCCCACCTGGGGCCTCATTTATAAATGGTGCGTATGCACAGAAATGTTGCGTAAGAACTTTTCCACGTTCAAATCGCGATGTATAAAACCTACACTTGGCGTAAAACCACGCACTTTTCCACGGTACCTCATACCTTGTCGTACGCAAGTTCTCCGCTCGGTTTTGCAAACTGGCGGCACCCAGCATCAAAGCAGTTCTACTGTTCCTGTGTGGTTACACCTTATTTTCCTGAAGCTGCCTTATAAATACACCGAAACTAACCGCATATTTTTTATTAGTGTAATGCATCTGATTGTAATTAACTTGTAACAATATAATGGTAGAGGGAACAGCCATAGTATTCCAAATACCATAACTGCTTTAGCGTTGTTACTCTCACTTCTCCTTCTTCTTCTTCTTCTTTCAGCTCCTCCCATTAGGAGTTGCCACAGCGGATCATCTTTTTCCATATTACTCTCACTGCACCACTCGGAGTATTTATATCACTGTATCTGAGTGTGAATCACAGCAGCAGCTGTTCGGAAAGAGAATTATCGGTACACAGCATCAGGCACACGCTGCCTCAGCCACTGCAAAACGTTTTAAAGCCTTTCCTGTACGGACCTCGCGGTTCAGAAACAGTTTCATCCCAAGAACTATAAACGCACTCAATCACTGCTCCTTGTAGAACTGTTTGTACTTATAAGTACAATCACCCCACTGTAAACTTGTACTACAGTTATAATATCTCACAACCTGAGCCACTTTGTAAAGCGCGTATTTACATATGATGACGATATCATTTTTAAGGTGAAATGCAGCAAAATATGTTTATTATATTATACAGATAAAACTTTAACTTCATTTAAATAATCTATATTCTTCACTGGGAGTGTCGTGAAGGATAGAATAATTAAACATGTACTACGAAGATATTTCAATGTTCCTTAAACGTTTTGAAGAATCGGCGCTAAGCTTACAGATGGCTTAACGTCTATTACAGAGCTGATTGTATGGCGATCGGTTACTTGGAGAAAGAAAAGCACTGACTGCAGTGACGGCTACGCCAATATATATTGAATATAAAACAGAAAGAGAAAATAACAACACAGCTAAAAACACAGAGGCAAATTTCGGCAAAAGTTAAACGCTTGTGTCATGAGCACGAGGCGGCTATGCAGTGTCCGCAATGGACGTAGCCATCCACTGTGCATAAGCTACCTTACTGACGGGCGGGCGAAGGAGCCACCGATTCTTCCTCTGACCAGTGCCAACACAAGCCTAGAGCCGCCCCTGAGTACTGCTGCAATAAATTATTTCATCGAAGTGAAACACATGTTTAATAACGTGCTTTAACTCCTATCATCATGAAAATGACATCGCGTATTTTAGTTATTCAGAGAGCTGTAATATCACGAATGTAATGGATTCTGTGTCCAGTTGGAGGAAGAGAGCCGGTTTAAGAAGCAAGTAGTGATTCAAACACACAGATCACATACGAGTAGAAGATCAAATACAAAACAAAGCATTTAACGCGCTACTTTAATGACGATGTGATTTGAGAAACTTGTTAATTAAACGATTTTAAGATGAAGTTTATGATGTTCTACTTTAATGACAAAATAAACTACGTGATTAAAGTGGAAATGTCGAGATTGAAGTTGACATTTCGTGCTTTTTCCTCACTGTGTGCCTTTTTTCTCTGTACCCTAATAAACTTTCATATGACACTCAGACAGTGGGCTTACAACTCGGCTTTCCACGCGACTTTGATATGTGACTTCTTTTTTATTTCCGGCACTGTGCGATTTTGTGAATGTGAGCTTTCAAGTTTCTCCAACACACTATATCACTCAATCAACTTCCTTTTGTTGATTATACCACGGTTTATTTGAACAAATAGTATGTTTTTCCTTTGCCTCCACTTGGTATTCGCTAAAATTCTTATATTTTCCCGTGCTTTTCCCATTGTCTTTTCACAGAAGGCTGAGTTTAAGGGCGATTTATATTGATTTGCATATTCAAAGAGGCGTAATTCTGGGAGGAGTTGGGGCGTTACATAATGCGCGTGCACGAGCGTTAGTTTTCACGCTGATCGGGATTTATGTAGCGGAAGAACGTGGAAGCTGGAGTACGCACAGATTCCTGCATCTGGATTTTTCTGTGCGTAAGCACATTTCGGCTTTTGTGCTTACGCCATGTTATAGTGCGAGTTCTACGCACGGCGTTATACATGAGGCCCCTGGACATTTCTACAGCCCCTCTCGGAAGTGCAATCAGCCACAGGTGATCAAGCACCTGGAGCACTTCCGGGTGGGCTATAAAAAGGGCCAGCATCCACCACTCAGGAGCCAGAATCGGGAGGAATAGGACGAGGTTACCTGGGAGGAGTGGTGGTGCCAAGGCGAAGAGGGGAAAAAGTGTTTTGTGTGTAGTTAAGTGCTTTGGGACTGTGTTGGGCCTGTGGGGCACGGGGAAGGTGTCTCCCTCAGTTGAAGAATATAATAAAAGCCTGTGCTAATTTTACACGTGCCTCTGCTTGAGTCTGCTTCACTAAAAATCTTTCTTCGGAAAACACCCCAGCACTCAGATGTTCCTAGGAAATGAAAGACATACCACTGTTAACTTTTTTGTTGAAAGTAAATTATTATGCAGGCTGAGAGGGGTTCCCAAACTTTTTCATATGACTGTAAAAACATGCTGAATTTTTTTGGCTTGAACGATGATATTTTTATGAAAATACAAAAAGTCAGAAGTGCAGAAAGTTAAATAATGATGCAATTATAATAATGATGAATAAAAATAATATGAACAGCACACTGCACGTGTGTGAGTGTCACTTTCAGATTCACCAGAATCACTTTTGGTCTCACTGACCATTTTGATTTCACTGCCTGAAGACAGATGCACTTCGTCATGACTGCTGATGAGAGGCGTTTCTTACGAGATGCCATTATGAGGCGTGTCTGCGCCATTGCTTGGGTAACACTGTTACTTACGCAAGACACACCTATACTGTTTCCCAAGTAACACTAACATTGTTGGCACTTTTTCAGCCCGAGTAATCCTTGGGTTTAATGTTTATGCAGTTGCCTGAGTGACACTCAGGACTAATGCTTTTAGCACTGTTTAACCCAAGTGACTCTCGGGACTAACGCTAAGGAGGTTAAGAGTTCGATTGTAGAAATACACGCACTAGCTGTGCAGACGTCTTGTTCAGACGAGAGTCTTATTAGAAAGAGCCACTTTTCAGAAAGATAAAGGGAGAGGGATGGGCTTAGGGGGCTGGAGAGCTTGTGATATAGCGAATCTGAGAGTGAGCATTTTAAATGAATCAGCACATTAGAGTTTTCGGGTGGGTCGTAGATAGCATGGTGGAGTGGCACCGGAGGCGGATGTGGGAATGGGTGATCTGTTGACCCTCTTTAGCACCAGTGTCACGATTTTGGCCTGTGCTTCCCACAGCAGCTTTATAGGGTGCTAAAGCATGTGAGCAGCACAAACAATATGGAGAATTAGATGCATGAGATTAATGGTTAAAAGAAAATCAAGACTAAAATCAAGAAAGACCAGGTGCTGCTGAAGTGCAGGCAGGCATTCGGGAGTGTCCCCATAGGTAGCATTTTTGTCAGCGCTTGAGGATTAGAGGTCACTCTGGCTGAGCACCTTTGAAGAGCTGGAGTGTCTGTACACTCGTGAATGGAGTAGGAGCAAGGGACTGGTGGTACGGGAACCAAGCCAAGATTTAATGGTTTTCTGTGTCTATCGGGAAACTGAGGAGACTTCAGTTTTAGAGAGGGAGCGCTGTGGCTTGATTTCTGGCCCTTGATTTTAATGAACTATTTATTGTTTGATTTTGGACTTTTAACCTCCATGATATTCACATTTTACTTGCTTTAATTTTGGATTATTTATGTAACAAGAAGAAACACTGCACTACTTTTGTGCATTGGGATTTTGAACCCTTGTTTGCTTTTTGCTTTGGAAATGAAAACACCTGCACACTGACAGTGCCTCTTGGCTTCATGTGTCCTCACTTGTCACGGTTCATCCTCAGGTATGCCATATTTATATTTAAGTGTCTCAAGAAGTGTCGAACCAACCCAGACCGTCACAAGGGTGGAAGTGGCTTAATAGGTGGACTGTCCATCAATCATCCATTTTAATTACCAGTAGAGAGAGAGAGAGAGGTCGGGAGCATGCACTGATTACAACGGGTGCAACAGGTGACATCTCAGCACCATACTGAACAGTGTGAGATTTTTTTACAGTGGCTGGAGTGCCATCCCACCGCCAACCCCCATGTTTTCCTTGTAACTTGGAGGACCTGCTTGCAGGGCTGGATGCAGATTAGCGGCATACCAAGGATGGAGCAGTTGTAGGTTAAGGGCCCAACAGAGTAGAGTCACTTCTGGCGTTTATGGGATTTGAACCGGCAACTTTCCGATTACTGGTGCAGATCCCTAGCCTCAGAGCTACCACTCTGCCTGGAGTTACCAGTAGATGAGCCCTAAAGTTGTCTCCCATGCACGCCTGTGTGACAACTGTCATATTTGCTTGCAAACAGAACAATGGCATACAGTTTTCTGCATACACGTTATGTCCTGTATTAAAGAGTAGGAACTTGAAGATATTTAACAAGATATTTAAGCCTTAAAGAGAAACATAACATGTGAGAACTTTCCTTTTTGTAATATCAATGTTTCTTTCTCTTTGTGTGAACTGCTTTTGTGTTGAATTTTACTAAACTTTTAAGATGATGAAACTTTTGTGGAATTATCTGCAAACGCATCACATTCGTTTCCAGAATCGTTCTATAAAGCCAAATGTAGCTGAAGAATTTTCAAAATTCTGCAGAAACACAGCTACAGTTTTAGTCAGGAAACTGTCATCTGCTGACTTGTAGCCAAAAAATTGTCATGGACAGAAAACAGACAAGCACCGTGTGCTAAAAGAGGTACTGTGCTCTTCTTTTTTCTGTTTATCTATGATTAGAATCGAAAGCAAAAGATGCTGAATTCAAAATGAAATAGACTGTGATAGAATAGAAAGGTATCACGGATGATTGCTTCCGTTATTTGGTAGGGTTAAAGAAGTTTGCTGGAGGAACATTAGAATTTTGCTTTTATGAAGTTCTTGCATTGAAATGCTGTCAGGTGCCTGAGCAAGCAAATAGTTCAAATGAGACCATAGGAAATGACTTGAACTGAATGTTAATTAATGAAATAGACTTTACGATCATATAAAGAATTCTATATACTTAAGGGTCATCTCCTGCTCATTGCTCAATCACAATATTCTTCAACTCCCAAACCTAGTGCAGTATACACACATCCACAATTTCTATTCACTATCTAACCTAACCTAGATATTAGTATGTGGAGCAAAACCCATACAGACACATGAAGATCATGCAGCATCTGGTGGCAGCATGACCAGGCATAGGCTTCACACCCAGAACACCAAATCTGTGAGGCTGCAGTTGGCATCCACTGAGTCACCATACCACTTCCAATACAACCTTGAATAAGTAAGATGGCTCCTTTTGCTAATGGAGCACGGGCCGGTAAAGTGACTTACCCACTAGATGGTGACGCCACCTGTTGTTTGTTGAACTATATGCTAAAACTAAAATTATCTTTCCATCAGTTTCTTTAACGATAGAAGAGGAACTTCAAACGTATGAACAACTGAATGAGCAAAGAGATGAAAGCAGTGAGCGTCAAAGCATAGTTAACATCTTTTTAAGAGGCCCTTTTGCCACATAGTGTACATTTGGCAGCAGCCGTTTTGTCCTCATGAATGAGCCGTACTGTGAATGACCTTGTGTTCCAAGTGGCACCTGGCCAGTCAAAGGACAGCATATCGTGTGCCAGATTGGTTTTAATCTGGGACAGTCTTTCAGGAGCCGGCTCCCAAAATAGTTCTTTCCTCTCTCATCTGGCCTCTTCCCAATACGGTTCACAATACCAAAATATTGAAAAGAATTTTTCCCTTCAGCTTAAATTTAGAAGCTGCCAGAGCTCATCGCCTTTAAATCGGGTTAAGGTCTATGTGGCTGTTTAGAAACGCTTTACCTCAGCAGTCATATGCTGTTAAAGTTCAAATAAAGTAAGTAAAACTGGGATTTTTATAGAAGTGGACAAAATTGATTATTCCATTTATTTTCAGGGGAACCTAGTTAAAAAAGATTTAATTCCTACGGTTGGACAGCACTGTTGTTTTGGTGGAGAAGTCCAGAGGACTGTGACAAATGAAAGTCTTCATGTTGTACTCAGATCACTTTACCAGACATGATGTTTTATTTTCCATAAAGAATTCTTGTGTAGTCCTTACATTTTTAGGACTGTGTAGGCTGCAACCTGCAGGTAGCAGTTCGGAGCAGGTGCACTTGGGGCGAGCCTTTTTTGGGCTGGCTTGTGATGTTCCTGAGCATTTTGAAGGTCTCACAGCCTTTCGCCATATCTGGAACTCCTTTTCAGAACAGACATAGCAATAGTTTTGCCCCTTTATTGACAGTTCTTAATTCCTTCAAAGTTTAGTTAGTGTTAGTCCAATTAATTGAATCAAGTCAAGTCAGGTAATAATAATGATGAGATTAAATTGTGTGCCTTCAGGCCACTGGTGTAACGTGCTACAACTCAAGACTGACTAAAGTATAGCACATTTCACAACAAAAGTGCAGAAGACAAGGCAGTGCAAAACAGGATGCAACATTGTAAAAATATATTAGGTTAAGTTATTATGTGACTTCCTTAGCTACATTAACCCACTTGTATATCCAAAAATTATAATAGTAACAGAATTTAGGATTAAAAAAATAGAAAAAGTTTATAAAGGATACAGATCAGCAGGAGGTAGTGGAGGCATCGAAGAGCCTTACAGCCTGGGGGTAGAAGCTGTTACCAGATGGAAGAAGGACACAAAAACATATACAGGCTTAAATGTCTTATATTTCGAAAACCAATAAAGCTGCAAAAGAAAATTATAAAACAGCCAAATAATTCTGACTCAGTGGAATACCAGATGTAGTCAAAAAAGCATTTAAAAGGTCCAAAGTGAAACCAGAAAAACTGAAGCCAAAATGAACATCAAGCAATTTTTTAAGTATACTATTTAAAAGATGATGAAAGTGAATTTAAGTAATTTAAGGAGACAAAAGAAGAAGTCATCGAAAATGAGACAGAAGTTACAAATGAGCTAAACAAATGTTTCACCCAAGTATTTATAAAGGAAGAAAAAAATTGAATTCTCCATGCAAATTAAAAACAAACTCCAAGTTCATAATAGAAGAGCCAGATATGCTTCAGATCCTCAATACCTTGAAAACTAATAAAAACCCTGATGGGATTTTACCAAAAGTATTGAAAAAAAAATGAAAGACATCATTTATAAACCCTTATTAGGCATATTTGAGACATTACTTGAGAAAAGTACTGGAGGACTGGAAAGTCACAAATGTGACATACTGACACAGATGCATCATCTGTGCAATGTGTACAAGTGATTATAACATTCAGTGAAATGTTGGGAGATATTGTCAGAACTGTTAAATGTTGGAAAGCAGCTGGCTCTGATGGCTACCCAGTGGGATTTTAAATTAAAAAAAAAAGTTCCTAATTAAGTTAACTCCACTACCATTAGCAACTTTTTTAGAAGCTAAATACATCAAAATTCTACCTCTATCTTTTCTCCAAGCATTAGTTACTATCTTTCCTAGGAAAAATAAAGAGTTACTGCAATGTGCATCATACAGACCAATCTCTCTTCTGAATAGTGATGTTAAGATAATCTTTAATGTTCTGTCCAGAAGAATTGAGAAAGTGCTTCCTTCAGTAATATCACAAGATCAGAACTGTTAAATATAAATTAAAAGATGTTATGCTCAGATTATATACGGCACCAATATCTGGAGACAGCATCTATAGAAATTGTGCAGCTTTGGTCAACATACTACAAATAATATATATATATATATATATATATATATATATATATATATATATATATATATATATATATATATATATATATATATATATATATATATAAAAAACATGCTTTTATTTAACATGTACTAAAAAGGAGAAAATATTTTTTTTCCAGCAACGTCAGAAACTGTATTGTACATGTATGAATATTTTTGTTGTGACTAAAAATAAAAGCATGGGGTGCTCATAATATATTTCGTCTGTAATTTAAACAATTCTAAGCAGAGCTTTTTTTTTAGTTAGTTGACTTAGTTAACTTAGTTAAGGACGGCATGGTGGCGCAGTGGTAGCGCTGCTGCCTCGCAGTTAGGAGACCCGGGTTCGCTTCCCGTTTGCATGTTCTCCCCGTGTCTGTGTGGGTTTCCTCCGGGCGCTCCGGTTTCCTCACACAATCCAAAGACATGCAGGTTAGGTGGATTGCCGATTCTAAATTGGCCCTAGTGTGTGCTGGGTGTGTTTGTGTGTGTCCTGCGGTGGGTTGGCACCCTGCCCAGGATTGGTTCCTGCCTTGTGCCCTGTGTTGGCTGGGATTGGCTCCGGCAGACCCCTGTGACCCTGTATTCGGATTCAGCAGGTTAGAAAATGGATGGATGGATGACTTAGTTAAAATTTCCGTAGAAAGAGTGATCGATAACATTAAATACTATTAAATCTTATCTACTCTATTAGACTATACTAATTTGAAATGTTTTGTAATTAAATCACTCTTATCATAGTTTTAAATTTGAGTGAAATTTTATTTCCTTTATTGAAAGTAATTTATGTATTATAGATACGAAATATATTATGAGCGCCCCATGCTTTTATTTTTAGTCACAATAATATATTCACACATGTATAATACGGTTTGTATATGAAAAAATCAAGTTTCTGATGTCCCTGGAAAAAAAATAAAAGCATGTTTTTTTCGTTTTTTTGAATTATTTTTTATTTAATACTTTTTAGTCTTGGAAAAATGTTTCATCATTATTTTTTAACAAATTAGTATTATTAATGCATTTTTCCTATATAAATCAGGTATAAAATTTTAAAGAGGTTTAAGTATTTGAAAATGCATTGCTTTATTAAGCCTTTTATTTTATTACAAAAAGATAGGCTCAGCCAATCTAGTGGACCGTACGTTTTAGAGTGTGATCTGAGAGCACTATGTCAAGTTGTTTTCTTTCTGTCTTCACCTGATGTTGTTATTGTGTATTCTGTAATTACTCCTGGAGTTGTCTCATTCGATCCATTTGTTGTAAAGCCTTGTTGTTGTAGGGCTTGCTTCCTGTGAGCTTAGAGCAGTACATTTCTTGTATCCGTAATCCATTGAAGAATCGTACTCTGCTCAAAGCTACATATGCCTGGCTATCTGTGAAAAGGTTTGACCCAAAGTACACTACAGTGTAGTCTACAGTACTTCCTTGCATGTTGTGGATTGTAGACGCCCATGAGAGGATGAGTGGTAACATTCTGCATTCTGCAGTGCCGTAACTATACCTTGCTGGGAATTGTGTCGTCTTTGGATGTATTAAGTGTATGCCATCTTTTCCAAAGTCCACTCGAACCGAAGGTATATCAGATGCGTACATTTGCAGTCTACGGAAGTGTGGCCACATGACTTCCATAATAACTCCAATAGCGCCATTCACCAATCCCTTCGCAACATCTAGCATCACCTTTGCTCCGACGAATATTTCCAATTCCTTCGGCAGTCCTGCTGTCTTATTGATATCAGTTAGGATGATATCTTCTATGTTGATGTTGTTGATGTTTCTGTTCGCATCTTGGGCCTTGATCTTGAATATTTCCGTACGCTGTTCCCTGAAGTGCTGCAATACTGCTTTGTTGTGTTCCTGTACGTGTTTGTTTGTTGGATGGATCCGTAGAGCCTTGTCTATTGTAAACTCGCCTGTAGCTTCAGTGCTCACTCTTTTGTGAAGCTGTACTAAGTGTTCTCCGCGAAGTTCTCAAATTCTTAGAGCATTGAGGATGTCAGCAAAGGTGGTGTCACCTTGTTGTCTCATATTTTGTTTCAATTCAACCAGTGTGAAGAGTCTCCAAATATGTATGGCAGGTTGTAATCTTGGTGGTTGATTGAAGACTTGACATCCTCGAAGTGGCGGAAGCTGCATAAGGTCTCCAAAGAGTAGTACATTAATACCACCAAAGATCTTGTTGTTATTCTTCAGTTGCTTCAAGTGCGAGTCTATCATACATAGGATCTCGTATGGGACTATTGAGATTTCGTCTATGAAGAGGAATTGAATGTCCTTCTATTGGTGTTGCATTATTCTCAGATAGTTACCAGTCAGAAGTGGCAATTTGTCCACCCTTCTGAACTGGTAACTTTAGCAAGCCATGTATTTATAGTAGAGCGTCCAACTAATTAAAGACAATCCATGAAAAAGTCCCTGTCAGTACCTTTCAGATGTTCTACATGTCTTATTAGAATATCCATACCTGCATGGAGAGCGCCTCTACTTTTTCTATAAACTATCAAATATTATAATTGAAATATGTATTGTCATCAGAAATACGTAGTGTATGCATGAAAAATTTCAAGTCGATTGGACAAAAGGAAGGGCTTCAAATTTGCGATCTACGATTCCTACATACAGAGCAAGGTAAAAAAAAAAAGATTTTAAGAAGTGTTTTTTGAATGTTGATTGATGAAAAGTTCCCACGATTTTATTTTATGAATGATGTATGAGACTTATTTGACCTTATAGTACACTTTTTAACTTAATATTAGCGTAGTTTTTAAAAAGTATTTATATATAAATATCTGTTACTAGCGCCATCTATTGGTGAAATCTTGAACTAGTCTTCATATGAAAATTTCATTTCTTAACTAACATGGATTAATTGATCAATTAGTGAAACTGATTCACAGGTCTACAAAAAAAAAAATATATTTTTCAGGTGCCAAGGTTTTTTGAATGGATTTAGGATATTTTGAGGGTGCTGAATTCTAAAATCCCATTACTTTTGCTGAATTGGTTCTAGTTTTTTGAGATAATGGACATCCATGGAAAATAATGCATTTCCCTAATGCGACTTGTGTGTGACAACAAGTGCAACAGCTTTTGGTCTGTCTTTTGACTCTTTAACAGTGTCTTAGGTAATGAAATATCCCATATAATTATTTTGTATTTCAATTTGTAGGCCTACAATGCTATAAAAGCGACTTTTTGAAGCCAGAATTCAACTGAATTTGCAGAGGAAAGAAGTCGACTACAGCATAAGTTTGTCAACCTAGTCTTGGTTTATACCAAAAAAGTTCTGTCTTATTAAGTATATAAATACATGTAATAATTATGACTTCATCAAGAAGAGCCTGCATCAACAATCCTGATGTATTCTGCTACATATGTGGATAGTATATGGTTGAAAAACAAAGAAGAAATATCAGAGACTTTGTGCATCGAGTATACCTGACTTATTTTGAAGTACAGCTTGGAGACCAGGATTAGTCTTGGGCTCCACATATGGTTTGCAAAACATGTGTGGAGCACCTATGACAGTGGACAAAAGGTGAAAAAAAAATATTTTAAACTTTAGTGTGCCAATGGTATGGAACCGAAGAACCACCATGATGATTGTTATTTTTGTGTTGTAAAGATTAAAGGCTTTAATCGTTACAAGAAAGCTCGTGGGATTATCCTGATTTGGAATCAGCAAGACGACCTATGCCACATGACAATGATGTTCCCATACCAGTGTTTAAAAGACTACCAAACCAGCCACTGTCAGATTCTGAAGAGAGACAGGGATTGGAGTGTATGGTCGGTAGTAGCAGTCGAAATGAATTTGAGGGAAGCTCTTCAACGCCTCAACCATTAAGCCAAAAAGAACTCAATGACCTGATTCGAAACTTACATCTCTCCAAGCAAGCATCTGAACTTTTAGCGTCCAGACTTAATGAACGAAATCTTATAAATGTGGAAGTTAAAATTATTGCCTATAATGACAAGAGAAGAGAGGTTTCTCCCATATTTCAACCAAGAGGAAGAACTTGTACACTGCAGTGATACCCCTGGAATTGTACTTCAAATGGGACAAACAGAATATCAACCAGAAGACTGGCGGCTTTTTATAGACAGCTCCATTAGAAGCTTGAAATGTGTTCTCTTGCACAGTGGTAACCGTTATGAGTCTCTTCCCATTGCTCACTCAACAAAACTTAAAGAAGAATATGAAAATGTAAAAATCGTATCACAGAAAATCCATTATCATGAACATCAGTGGTCGATTTGTGGTGATCTGAAGATGGTGAACTTCTTGCTTGGACAGCAATCTGGATACACAAAATACCCATGGTTCATGTGCATGTGGGACAGCAGGGCAAAGCAAGATCATTGGACAAAAGTGTCATGGCCTATAAGGGAAGAAATGATTGTTGGCGCTGCAAATATCATCAACAAGCCGCTGGTGGACAAGAACAAAATCATTCTCCCACCGCTATTAAGCTAGGATTGATGAAGCAATTTGTTAGGGCTTTGGACAAAACGGGTAATTGCTTCAAGTACATTTGTAGATCATTCCCTGAACTGAGCATGGAAAAACTAAGCTGGAATCTTTGATGGTCCTCAGATTTGTAAACTCATGAATGATTCCAGTTTTACCAAATGCATGAGTGACACTGAGGCTTTGGCCTGGAAGAGTTTTGTCTCTGTTGTGAAGAACTACTTGGGTAATCACAGAGCAAAAAATTATAAAGAACTGGTGCAAGATATGCTTCAGAAATTTGGAGTTAATATGAGCATAAAGATGCACTATCTCCATAAACATTTAAACAGATTTCCAGATAACCTTGGAGACTTCAGCAAGAAACAAGCTGAGAGGTTCCACCAGGATATGAAGGTGATGGAGGAGAGATATCAAGGCAGATGGGACATACATATGATGGCAGACTACTGTTGGAGTTTCCAACATGATTGTCCTGATGATACACATAAAAGAAAATCGCATAAACAGCATTTTTTGAAGCATCAGGATCCTGGCAGCGCTGTTCTGTATGTACTGGAGTCTCAGGATACTCTTGCCAGGAATCCCAATGAGGAGCACATTACAGTAATCCAGCCTGGACGAGACAAAGGCATGGACAAGCCTCTCTGCATCTGCCAGGGTAAGTGTTGTTCCTGAGATGGTGAAAAGATGACTTACAGAGATGTTTAATGTGGGTGTCAAAAGTGAGTTGAGAGTCCATTTTAACAACCAAATTTGTAACAAATGTAGAAAGAGGAATCTTTTTATCAGAAAAAGTGATACTGGTGATGGTAGAAGAATGAAGCTGGTGTGGTGTGCCAACTAAAATGGCTTCTGTTTTAGATCTGTTCAGCTGAAGGAAGTTGAGCCTCATCCATGCCTCTATTTCCTCCAAACAAATAGTCAGTGTAGATGTTGGGAGAGGAGCAGTAGAGGAGGTGGGAGTAGTCCTAAGATAAAGCTGAGTGTCATCGGCATAGCAATGAAAAGATAGGCCATGTCTGCTAATGACACTTCCAAGTGGGAGCATGTAAATGTTGAAAAGAATGGGGCCCAACACAGAGCCCTGTGGAACACCACAGGTAACATTATGGGTGTGAGATTTTGCGCTGCCAAGTGCGACATACTCAGTTCTACCGGTCAAATAAGATTTAAACCAATTGTGAACATTTCCTGAAAGTCCAATGGTGTATTGCAGATGGTGAAGAAGAATATTATGATCAAATGTATCAAAAGCAGCTGTCAGGTCAAGGAGAATAAGTAAAGAAGGAGAACCAGTATCTGCTGACATCAGAAGGTCATTAGTGACCCTGACTTGGGCTGTTTCGGTGCTATGACCAGGGCGAAAACCATACTGAAACTTTTCAAACAGGTTATTCAGTTTGAGATGATCATGAAGTTGTACTGCAAATATTTTTTCCAGAACTAGAAAGAAATGGAAGATTAGAGATGGGTCTATAGTTAGACAGAACTTCAGGATCCAGGGTGGGTTTTTTCAGTAGAGGTCTGATGACAGCAGTTTTTAGTGCTGAAGGAATATGGCCAGCCAAAAGGGATTGGTTTATAATCCTAGTTATAAGTGGAGAAAGAGCAGAAATTTTGGCCTTCAGCAAGGCTGAGGGAAAAGGGTCCAGAGAACTTGTAGACGGTTTAATTTTCCTGATGACATCCTCCACCTCTTCCCGTGTGGCAACAGAGAAGGAGCAAAGGGGCTGGAGAGTCTCAGGCAGCGAGTCGACAGTAGAGAGGTTTAAGCGAATGTTATAAAACCTTTTGTCTGAAAAAATTAATATGCAAATTATACCTTTCATCAGTGGCCTCGGAATGAGCACATGAAGGAGGTTTAAGAAGATGATTTATAGTAGAAAAAAGTTTTTTTGGATCCCTGGAGCTATTTGTAATGATGGTAGAATAGAACCTGGACCGCGCAACCTTCAAAGCTTCTGCATACGTCCTCCTATGTTCCTTATAGGCCTGTTTGTGAACAGTCAACCCAGAAGCCTTGAGCCGCCGCTCAAGGACACACCCAGCCGCCTTAATTTTTTCTCAGCTCGCAGGTGTACCACAGTGCTGAGCACGAAAATGAGACGGACCTAGATGTTAAAGGGGCGTGAAAGTCGAAGAGACTGCTCAGAGACTGGTTGTAGAGATCCACGAGGTCAGCAACAGAACTGGAACTAGTAAGATCAGTAGAAAGAAGTTTGAGGTCCAGGGCCAAAGCATCCACATTAATATTCTTCAAATTTCTAAAATGAATCTGCTGTTTTGGTTTGGTACGAGGGTAGCTCCATTGACACTACTTTGTGGTCTGAAATACCAAGATCATAAACCTGTAAATTACTAATTAAAGCAGAGTTTGAAATAACCAAGTCAAGTGTATGACACCTAAAGTGTGTGGGGACATCAACATATTGTTGTAAGTTGAGAGAATCTAACAGCTCAAGAAAATCAACAGTGAGATAACCTTTAGGATTATCAATATGGATATTTATATCTACCAGGATTATGATGTTGGCAGAGGTGGCACACAGTGTTGTGAGAAGATCAGTCATTTCCGGAATAAAAGCAGAGTTAGGTTTTGGAGGTCGATAGATAAGAAGAACAGTCATGGGAAAAGAGGGCTTGCATTTAAATGCAAGACACTCGCAGGAAGATGTTACAGGTAACGAAATAGGGGACACCCCCAGGACCTGATGATAGATGATGGCTAGACCACCACCACGCCCAGTGCTGTGACCTGCCTCCAAATAACTGTAGCCAGATGGACACGCTTCATTTCAGGCAGAGTAAGCCTCTGACTGGTGCCAGGTTTCTGTCAGACACATGAAGTCAAGTCCTTTCTCCCTGATGTGTTCTTCAATCAGTATGGATTTATTGCTGATGGACTGAGAATTAAACAATTCAAATTTGACCAGCGATTGTGGAGTAAATCTCAGTACAGGTCTCAATAAATTAAAATCCACTCCACACAGCTTGGAATCCACTCCACAAAATAAATCCAGCTGGGGATGTAAGGATCTTGTGGTATTTCTCACAGTGGCTCGGTTGTTTCCCACGCTAGAGTGCAGAGATCTCGCGATACTTCTAATGTTTATAGTATTTGAAACAACGGTGCTCTGATGACGCATCACACGTGCGACAGTTGACCAAAAAGATGGAATGCTGGTAGCAGAGCACTTTTGCTGTTTATTGAAAATGAACTTCTGACCACAGCCTCTATGAATGTAACGAGGACGGCGAAGAAGTTCAAGTTATTTAATGATGTGGATGTTAATTCCAAAACTTGATAAAAATCCGTAGAATCCACGGCAAACAATAAAAACAGTATGTCCAGGCAACAGGTGAGTAGACAACAAAAACTTGATAAAAATGCATAAAATCCATGACAAACGATAAAACAGAGCAGGAAAAATTTTCAGAAAAGTATGAAACTTATTTACTATCGCTAAAAATAGTAAATTAGCAATATTAATCTACAAACTCAGAGGGAGAAGCGGCAAACATTCAACGCCAGCGTCCTCTCCAAGTCTCCCAGTTGTAATAGTTGTAATAGTAGTTCCCTACACGGGAAGTTGGCGAATTAGTGATGAGTGAGTGAGTGAGTCAGTCAGTCAGTCAGTGAGGGCTTTGCCTTTTATTAGTATAGATTAATCAAATAATACATAACTTTTTTCCTGTCACTGTTAGATATTTTTAATTTCTTTTTTGTATGATGTCAGACTGTTTACTTACTAGTTGTAACTAAAATGAAAATATTCTTGCAATTCTGAATGCTTTTCAAATGTGTTGCATTAATTAATTAACTATTAAATATATCAGAAGTTGAGCCAATCTGGCAAAACCAAAGTCATATTCTTAATCAGCACCATAAACTTAATATAAAACCATTCAGACATCGTTGGCACCAAAATCACTGTATACCAGTGTATTGATTCATGTATTGTCATCGGAAATATGTATGCATGCAAAATTTCAAGTCGAGGAAGGGCTTCAAATTTGTGATCTACGATTCCTACTAGACATACAGTTGTGCTTGAAAGTTTGTGAACCCTTTAGAATTTTCTATATTTCTGCATAAATATGACCTAAAACATCTTAAGATTTTCACTCAAGTCCTAAAAGTAGATAAAGAGAAGCCAGTTAAACAAATGAGACAAAAATATTGTACTTGGTCATTTATTTATTGAGGAAAATGATTGAATATTACATATTTGTAAGTGGCAAAAGTATGTGAACCTCTAGGATTAGCAGTTAGTTTGAAGGTGAAATTTGAGTCCGGTGTTTTCAATCAATGGGATGACAATCAGGTGTGAGTGGGCACCCTGTGTTATTTAAAGAACAGGATCTATCAAAGTCTGCTGACTTCACAACACATGTTTGTGGAAGAGTATCATGGCACGAACAAAGGAGATTTCTGAGGACCTCAGATAAAGAGTTGTTGATGCTCATCTGGCTGGAAAAGGTTACAAAACCATCTCTAAAGAGTTTGGACTCCACCAATCCACAGTCAGACAGATTGTGTACAAATGGAGGAAATTCCAGACCATTGTTACTCTCCCCAGGAGTGGTCGACCAACAAAGATCATTCCAAGAGCAAGGCGTGTAATAGTCGGCGAGGTCACAAAGGACCCCAGGGTAAATTCTAAGCAACTGAAGGCCTCTCTCACATTGGCTAATGTTCATGTTCATGAGTCCACCATCAGGAGAACACTGAACATCAATGGTGTGCATGGCAGGGTTGCAAGGAGAAAGCCACAGCTCTCCAAAAAAACATTGCTGCTCGTCTGCAGTTTGCTAAAGATCACGTGGACAAACCAGAAGGCTATTGGAAAAATGTTTTGTGGATGGACGAGACCAAAATAGAACTTTTTGGTTTAAATGAAAAGCGTTATGTTTGGAGAAAGGAAAGCACTGCATTCCAGCATAAAAACCTTATCCCATCTGTGAAACATGGTGGTGGTAGTTTTTCCTTGTCTTCTCAGAGAGTCAAGGCTGGGGGGCTGTCAAAAGGCAGGGCCTGTTAAAGCCCATTGCGGCACTTCCTGTGTGATTTTGGGCTATACAAAAATAAACTGTATTGTATTGTATTGTATTGTATGGTTTGGGCTTGTTTAGCTGCATCTGGGCCAGGACAGCTTGCCTTCATTGATGGAACAATTAATTCTGAATTCTATCAGAGAATTCTAAAGGAAAATGTCAGGACATCTGTCCATGAACTGAATCTCAAGAGAAGGTGGGTCATGCAGCAAGACAACGACCCTAAGCACACAAGTCGTTCTACCAAAGATGTCAATGGTTAAAGAAGAATAAAGTTAATGTTTTGGAATGGCCAAGTCAAAGTCCTGACCTTAATCCAATCGAAATGTTGTGGAACAAACTGAAGCGAGCAGTTAATGTGAGGAAACCCACCAACATCCCAGAGTTGAAACTGTTCTGTACGGTGGAATGGGCTAAAATTCCTCCAAGCCGGAAGTTACCAGAAACGTTTAGTTGCAGTTATTGCTGCAAAGGGGGTTCACACCAGATACTGAAAGCAAAGGTTCACATACTTTTGCCACTCACAAATATGTAATATTCGATCATTTTCCTCAATAAATAAATGACAAAGTATAATATTTTTGTCTCATTTGTTTAACTGGTTTCTCTTTATCTACTTTTAGGACTTGAGTGAAAATCTGACGATATTTTAGGTCATATTTATGCAGAAATATAGAAAATTCTAAAGGGTTCACAAACTTTCAAGCACATCTGTACAGAGCAAGTTAAATAAAAGCATGTAATAAAAAAGACATAGCTGCTCTTGAAGTTGTACAGAGAAAAGCAAACAAGTCTTTCCTAGGACTTAAAACCTTGTCAGACTCTAATAGAGAAACAGAAGTGGCTGTTTTGGAGACCTAATCCAGGTCTTCAAAGTCCTCATAGGCATTGATGAAGAAGATCTGTTCAAATTCTTTCAATTTAATGGTGAATCACGTACTCAAGTGGAAATTAAGGAAGTGTATTTGATACTGAAACCAGGAAGAGCTTCTTTATGTAAAGACTCTGAAACAAACTACCCAGACATGTAGTTGAAGTACTTGACAACCTTTAAGAAGTATCTGAATGAGATGTTGGGACAACTTAGCTATTAGCTAAACAAACAAGCTGGATAGACTGAATGGTCTCCTCTTGTTTTTCAAAATTCTTACATTCTAATGTGAAGGGTGAGTGGAGTTGGTCACAGTGCTGAGTGCTTTACTTCTCTTAAAGCCCCTTTAAAAGCCTCCACCTTTTCCCTATTCGCTTAGTTCTGTTTTGAACTCGATTTTGTGCACAGCAGTGCTATCACTTAAAACGACAATTTGCAGCCAGGAAACCAAATATACGGGTAGCTGCCCCAAACCTTGCTATGGCTCTTTGTGGCTTTTGTGACAGTGGCGTATTCGGCAGGATGGAGAAGTCCTGGAAGACAAGGGGACAAGACCTGCAATATACCCGTGTGGGAGCTAATCGGGTCCGAGTTCTCAGGTGGGGACGGTGTCCCATGGTTCGGCGAGACCCGGTACGGGCTTCGCTCCCGGCACACTTAACTTGGCAACCTAAAGAGGCCAGGGAGTGTACAGGAGTGGCACACAGAGTTAGGCTTCTCCAGAGCGGGGAGGCAAAAGGGGCTTACTATGCTCTCTCTGAGGAGAGTTCCTGCCTCCCTGTGAAACCAGAGCCCCAATTACCACCTATGGGTGCCCCAGACTGGCAGGTGAGTAAAATAAAAAAACTGGAGGTTGGACCCGGAGCGGCTGACCCACAAATAGCCCTGGTCCTTCTGGGCAATGGTAGGGCAGTGGTTATAGCCATCTGAGAACACGCCCTACCAAATAATAGAGCAGGTAGCTTGCTTGCTGCTGGTACAGGTCCGCCACTTGTATCGTCAGTTATGGAGGATCGGTACAGAAACTAACCATGGCCGTCCTTCTGAATCCTCCACATCCGGTGATACAGGGGCAGGACTGGTCTAAAATTAAAAGTGGTGAGACACATACTACTCCTGGGTTGAACTTAGGGCTAATTATAGACGGAGATGAGCCGACTCAAGTTGCCTCCACGCCGTGAAACCAGCCGGTGGAGAGAAATGAAGCGGCCTCCCTGAGTGACGTGGTAACTCCTGGACCGTCGTGGCCCAATACATCATCCACCAGCGCCGAGACAGAACGGGAGGAAACCACGCCCCTTGAGGTCGGCGCAGACCTTCTCTCCCTATTACAGTTTCAATTTAGAGACACGCCGGCTTCTTTTAAAAGGAAGCAGTGGAATGACGATTCCCTGAAGTTTGCCAGAAATGCAATGATTGACATTCAATGGCCAGCGCACTAACCAGTCAATGCCACAGGGTCCTCACTTTGTGTTAGAAAACGACCTTCTGTATTGCGTAGCTGAGCATGATGGGCAGGAGAGAAGGCTACTGCTAATCACCGAACCTTCGCAGAGAAAACCCTGGAGCGGATCAAGCTCTGTTTCTACTGGCCGGGAATCAATGAGGAGGTTCGTCACTTTTGCACTTCCTGCCCAGAGTGTCAATTGCGACAAATTCCTAGAAAGGACCATGCTCCTCTCATTCCTATTCCCCTGATTGATGTTCCCTTCCACAGAATTGGGGTTGATTTAGTTGGTCCTCTAGAGCCATCAGCCCGAGGACACAAGTACATTTTAGTCCTCGTGGATTACGCTACCAAATACCCCAAAGCTGTTCTGTTGCACTCAGCTACTTCTAAAGCCATCGCACAGGAATTGGTAGGGGTCTTTACGCATTTCATCATTCCTGAGGAAGTCCTGATGGACTAAGGAATGCCCTTTACCTCAGAGATGTTCAAGGAGATTGCCAAGTTACCTAAAATAAAGCATCTAAAGACAGCGGTATATCATCCTCAAACTGACGGCCAGGTAGAAAGGTTCAATCAGACTTTCAAACACATGCTTCATAAGGTGCTCAACAAGGATGGAAGGAACTGGGTTTAGCTAATCCCCCTCATCCTTTTTGCCTACCGGGAAGTCCCAGAAGCTTCCATGGGGTTTTCTCCTTTTGAATTACTGTATGGGAGACAACCCCGGGGGAATATTAGATATCCTAAAAGAAGGATGGTAAGAGGCTCTTCCCTCTACAAACATTAGAACATTAAAACACTCTAAACGAGAACAGGCCATTCAGCCCAACAAAGCTTGCCAGTCCTATCCACTTATTTCTTCCAAGAAAACATCAAGTCGTCTTAATGTCTACCACACTACTTGGTAGCTTATTCCAAGTGTCTATCGTTCTTTGTGTAAAGAAAAACTTCCAAATGTTTGTGCGAAATTTACCCTTAACAAGTTTCCAACGTGTGTCCTCGTGTTTTTGATGAACTCATTTTAAACATACTGGAGTATGTCATGCAATTATACGATAAATTTGGGAAGATTCGGCCCCTCCTTAAAAGTCACATGGAAGAGCCACAAGCAGCACAGGTACAATATTACGAATGTGGCACATCTCTCTGTGAGTTCACCGCGGGAGATTGGGTCATGGCCCTAGCACCTACCTCCCACTCTAAGTTACTTGCCCATTGGTAAGGTCCCTACAAAGTTAAGGAGGGGAAAGGATTCATCGACTATTTGGTGAGTCAACCCAATCGTTGGCCGAGGGAGTGGGTTTATCATATAAATCTGCTGAAACCGTGGAAGGACAGGGATCACGATCACTCCTCCGGTCAGCCCCGCTCACTCTTTGCTCACATGGCTAATCTTAACTTCGGTGCGGATTAAGTCCCAGACAACGACGGTAGCTAGAAACAGTTATCCTGTCTGTCCTGGAGGTAGTGAGTGAGAACCCGGAATGACCTCTCTGGTTGAGCATGACATTATGACAGAGCCCGGGGTTATAGTCTGAGTATGTCCATATCGTCTTCCTGAGGCAAAAGAGCTGAAGTGGAGCTTGAGATTAAGCACATGCTGGAACTAGGTGTAATCGAGGAAAGTCATAGTTCCTGGTCCAGTCCCAGTGTATTGGTCGCTAAGCCTGACGGAAGTTGGAGGTTTTGCAATGACTTCCATCGACTTAATCAAGTCTCTCGATTTGATGCTTAACCAATGCCATGAGTGGACGACCTCCTTGAAAGGCTTGGACAGGTTCAATATTTGACCACACTGGACATGACAAAGGGGTACTGGCAGGTTCCTTTAACAGACTCTGCGAAGGTTAAGATGGCGTTTAGCAACCCTAGTGGACACTGGCAGTATTGTGTCCTTCCATTTGGTTTACACATGCTCCAGAAACCTTCCAGCATCTGGTGGACAAAATGCTCAGGCCTCATAACTCATACAGTGCTGCCTACCTGGATGACGTGGTCATCTATTCCAACACATGGATGGAACACCCACAGCAGGTACAAGTGGTAATGCAGACACTTCCAAGAAATGCTTCTTTGGATTGAGCAAAGCCAAGTATTTAGGCTACCTGGTGGGTCAGGGTACCATGAAGCCACAGTGCTCCAAAGTAGATGCCATTTTTAAATGGCCCTGTCTGCAAACCAAGCGGCAGGTCCAAGCCTTTCTCAGGTTAGTGGGGTACTACCGCTGGTTTGTGCCCCGGTTCTTGGAGAGAGCGGTGCCCTTGACTGATTTGACAAAGAATAGGGCCCCAAACATTGTGGTATGGACTGAAAAGACAGGCGGTGCATTTAGTGACTTACAATACAATACAATACAATACAGTTTATTTTTGTATAGCCCAAAATCACACAGGAAGTGCTGCAATGGGCTTTAACAGGCCCTGCCTCTTGACAGCCCCCCAGCCTTGACTCTCTGAGAAGACAACTAAAAACTCCCAAAAAACCTTGTAGGGAAAATGGAAGAAACCTGGGAAAAGCAGTTCAAAGAGAGACCCCTTTCCAGGTAGGTAGGTAGGTAGTCAAAAGAAGGGGGTCAATACAATACAATACACAGAACAGAACAATTCCTTAAGACAGCATAATAATAAAAATTTTAGAAGTACGGTTTAACAGTAGATGATATGACATAATTAGGTTTGGATATTTTTAGAGTCCTGGAGACCTCATCCATCTAGCTGCCTCCCCATTTGGCCATGCCACGGCTGAAACGTTGCTGTCGATGAAAGGACCCTCTTTCCCATGATTCCTGTGATCCTCCATCAGGGATGACTTTACCATAGGCAGGCAAACAACTTGGCAGGTGGGCGTGGCACCAATGCCACATTTGGGTACCGAGAAAGAAACAGAATAGGTGAGGGTTAGTATTCAAATATAATTATCATGTTACTTATGTTTAGTGCTAATGACTAACATCAGAGATGCAGTCTGTACAGTTAATCAGCAGCTCTAGTCAGGATATGCTAAACTGAAGTAGTGAGTCTTCAGCCGGGATTTAAAGGCTGAGACTGAAGGGGCATCTCTTATGGAAGCAGGAAGACCATTCCACAGTTTAGGGGCCCTGTAACTAAAAGCTCGACCTCCCACTGTTATTTTATTAATCCTTGGAATCCTAAGCAGACCGGCATCTTGAGATCTTAATGTGCTCAGGTTTGTAAGTCATGATAAGTTCAGACAAGTAAGCGGACCTTGGCCATTTAATGCTTTATATGTTAAAAGGAGGATTTTGAAATCTGCCCTAAACTTAACTGGGAGCCAGTGTAAAGATTTAAGAACTGGGTTATGTGTTCATATTTTCTTGTTCTTGTAATAATTCTTGCAGCGCATTTTGGATTAACTGGAGGCTGTATAGAGAACAGTTTGAACAGCCAGTGAACACCGCATTGCAGTAGTCAATCCTACTAGAGATAAATGCATGAATTAATTTCTCACAATCCTGTTTATTTAGAAAGCCTTAATTTCCTAACATTTTTAAGATGGAAAAACATGTTTTGGACGACTTTGTAATATGTGCTTTAAATGACATGCTAGAGTCAAAGATAACTCAGAGATTGCGGGCTGATTCAGTAAAATTAATTGGGATTCCAACTGAGTTAAATGACGACAAAATATTGCTGTGATCAGCGTCATTCCCTCCAACAATTAACATCTCTGTTTTATCTGTATTTAAAGACAAGTAGTTCTCATTCATCCATTCCTTTAATTCACTAACACAACTAATTAAAGACAACATCGGAGAAACTTCATTTGATTTAAATGAAAGGTATAACTGGGTGTCATCTGCATACGAGTGAAAATTAACATTATGTTTCCTAATGAGAGATCCCAGTGGAAGCATGTAAAGTGAAAACAGTAAAGGTCCCAGTACTGAGCCCTGCGGACACCATATTGAACTTCTGTGTATAATGATGGAGTCCTGTCAGCACATTTCTGTACATACTGGAATCGATTTGATAAATAAGAACTGAACCAAGCGAGCACGGGCCTGTAAGCCCAACATCGTTTTCTAGCCTGTGCAGTAAAATAGAATGGTCAATGGTGTCAAATGCTGCACTTAAGTCCAACAACATAATTACAGTGGAATTTCCTTCATCAGAGGATATCAGAATGTCATTTACAACCCGTGTTAGTGCGTTTCTGTACTATGACCAGTCGAAAGCCAGACTGGAATTTCTCAAATAAATTGTAATGCGTAAGGTGTGACTGAAGCTGACTGGCGACTACTTTTCTAGTATTTTAGAGAGAAATGGTAAATTTGAAATAGGCCTATAGTTATTTAGTATGTGTGGGTCTAGGTCTGACTTTTTAAGTAAAGGTTTAATGACTGACACTTTTAGTGCATCAGGTACTGTGCCATGCAGTAATGAACTATTGATAATGTTAGAATAGGGCTGCAAGAACATCCATTGCACTTTTACTAGTTTTGTTGGCACTGGATCTAGGGAACAAGTAGTGGGCTTCATTTTAGTAATTAAAGTTAAGACTTCCTGCTCAGTTACAGGATTAAAATTATTAAAGTGCTGAATGCAATGTGACAGGGTCTGCTAAGCTAGTATTTGGTTTGTACTGTGATGCTGAGATCTGGGATCTTATATTTTTAATTTTCTCATTGAAGAAGTTCATAAAGTCTGTACTGCTAATATCTGTTGGTATTTTGCACTGTTGATCTGAATTCCCATTTGTTAATTTAGCCACTGCTCTAAAAGTACCCTAGGATTTTTATTATTGCTATCTATTAATGTAGAATAGTATTCTGAGCGAGCTTTAAAGAGGGCTTTTTTATATTTATTAACACTCTCTGTCCATGCAATTTGAAAGACATGTAGCTTTGTTGTTCTCCATCTGCGCTCCAGTTTTCGACACTCTAATTTAAGAGCTCGAGTATTTTCATTAAACCAGGGAGAGTTTCTATGTGCTTTGATCACTTTTGTTTTAGGGGAGCCACTGTGTCCAGAGCATCTCTCAAGGTCACATTATAATGTGATGTTAGCTGATCTAAATTGTTTTCCACGTTTACATTTGATGTTAACTGATCTAAATGGTTTTCCACAATTACACTCGACTTACTCAAGGTATCTATAAATTTTGAAGCAGAATTACAATCTAGATGTCACTGTCTTTGTTTTAATCTGCGAGTGCTGGCATGGGCAGAACTAAATCAAATGTAATTAAGAAGTGATCGGAAATAACTACATTTAATGGAGTAATATTTAAATTTTGAATTTCAACTTTGTAAGTTATAATTAAATCTAATGTATGGTTATGATTATGAGTTGGACCTTTGACAATCTGACAAAATCCTACTGAATTTAACAAATAAGTAAAACATTTGCTAAAAGTGTCAGTTTCCACATCAATGTGTACATTAAAATCCCCATCAGAACTACGTGATCATAATTTATAGCCAAATCAGACAGAAGGTTGCTAAATTCAGTCATGAACAATGAATATGGCCCTGGTGGTCTGTAGACTAGCACTATAATTGTGTTGGAATCTGTTTTAATATTTAAAATGAATGCCTCAAAGGATGTAAAGTTGCCTAAATTTTTAGGAGTGATTTGCATTTTGTTACAATGAATTATTCCAAGGCCTCCTCCTCGACCAGAATCTCTAGACTTATGAAGGAACGAGTATCCATCTGGTGACGCCTCAGCTAGGGAACAGTGTCACATTTACTAAGCCAGGTTTCAGTAAGAAGACACAGATCAGATTTTGTACTTAATATATATCATTTACCAAAACAGCTTTAGTGCCAAGAGAGAATGTTCAATAAACAGCATTTAAAACTGCATGGTTCTTTCTGAACTGCTGATATATTTTTGTTTTAATTTGAATTAAATTTCTATTACAGATGCCCCTGGTGGAGTGTCTGGTTTTATCCCTTGGTCTAATTATACACCTTATTTTTGGTTATCAATTAATTTATGGTTTGTATCAAGACTAAATTTACTGGATGCCCCACAACAGGGATTATGGGTAACAGCTTCAGGAAAATAACAGGTGGGATAAAGAACAGCCTGTGATTTAAGATCACATGACTGCGGCCTGGATGGTGCTCTAATCAGTCAACCAGGCAGTTTTGCTGCCATATTTTGGGATAATACATAAGATCCACCATCTCTTCTGAAAAATCCAGGCCTTTCCCAAAAATCATCCCAATTGTTCACAAACGCTATGCTTTTATTTGCACACCAGGTTTCTAGCCAGCAGTGAAAGGAATGCAATCTGCTATAAATCACATCCCCTCTAAATAATCTTGGTAAGGGACCAGATACAATTAAATTCCGACATTTTCTTTTAGCTTTGGTGCATAGAGAGATGAAGTTCCGCTTTAATACCTCAGTTTGCTGTAAATAAATATCATTAGTGCCGACATGCAGCAATAGGGTAGATACTTCATCGCGAACACGGTCCAATGCGGCCACTATGCCAGAAATCTTGGCCCCTGCAAGGCACTTAACATTAACTGCTGGTATAGTTTGGAATTCTAACATTCTGCACTATGGAATCGCCAATTATGAGCACTTTCTTATTCTCAGTTTCCACAGGCGCTCTGCGGAGAGCTGAGAATCTGTTCTGGGTCCAAATTGGTGACCTGGGTGTCGGGGGACTACATTTTGGATTCTTAGGCTCCTGTCTTACTGTTGCCCACTCGCCCTGTGGCTGAATTGGTGCTGCGGATTTCGGCCGCGCACTCACTACAGTGGGACCTGGAGAGACTGAAGCCGAATCAGAAGTAGACGCCGAATCAGACTTGAAGCAGGCCCTTACGTCCGCACCTATTTTGAAAGCACCTAACTTTTCTTTACCTTTCATCCTCCAAACAGACACTTCGGACACAGGCCTGAGGGCCGTGGTGAGCCAAAGCATCAATGGTGTGGAACACCCCATCATGTTCCTGAGCCAGAAACTGTTGGACCGGGAGACCAGGTATGCGGTGGTGGAGAGAGGCTTTAGTGATTAAATGGGCAGTTACTCAGCTGAGGTACTACTTGTTGGGCCAGGAATTCACCCTTGTCACGGACCATGCACCTCTACAGTGGATGGCCCAGCACAAGGAGTTGAATCCGCGGGTCACCAGGTGGTTTCTTGACCTCCAGCCATACAAGTTTTCACTCATTCGACGTTGTGGCATACTTCACGCAAACGATGATACTCTTTCTTGGTTTAACGACCTCTCGGTCAGGGTCATCTGACCTGTTGGTTCTAGGCTGACGGGGGCTTGTCACACACGTGGTAGGCAGCTACAGGGCTTGGGTAAGGGCAGTTCCGACTCATACCAGGATGTGACAGAGTGCACTGACTCATTTTCTCCCATTCCTGCAGACCATTCACAGGAGATTCCACCTGGCCCTCTTGACATCACTTCTGGGTCCAAGCCTATGGAAGAAGACCTTGCTGGCTCTGGCCCCTGTGATGTCACGGCCGAGCTCGAACCTATGGCTGAAGACTTTCATGAGCCCGACCCTTTTGGTCTCACTTCCTGTCTTCCCCTTTAAAAGCCTCCACCTTTTCCCTATTCCCTCAGTTCTGTTTTGGACTCGGTTTTGAGCACATCAGTGCTATCACTTAAAACAGCAATTTGCAACCAGAAAACCAAATATACAAGTGGCTGCCCCAATATATATATGAATATATATGACTATATATATACTGTACATATATATACAGTCATGGCCGATATTATCGGCACCCCTAGAATTTCCCAGAAAATGCACCATTTCTCCCAGAAAATTGTTGCAATTCCAGATGTTTTGTTCTACACGTTTATTTCCTTTATGTGCATTGGAACAACACAAAAGAACAGAGAAAAAAGTCAAATTTGACATCATATCACACAGAACTCCAAAAATGGGCCAGACAAAATTATTGGCACCTTTTCAAAATTGTGAGTAAATCGTTTTATTTCAAGCATATGATGCTCGTTTGAAACTACCTGTGGCAAAAAACAGGTGCTGGCAATATAGCAATCACACCTGAAGCCAGTTAAAATGGAGAAAAGTTGACTCAACCTTTTTGTTGTATGTCTGAGTGTGCCACACTAAGAATGGAGAACAGAAAGAAGAGCTGAGAATTGTCTGAGGACTTGAGAACAAATATTGTGGACAAATATCAACAATCTCAAGGCTACAAGTCCATCTCCAGAGATCTTCATGTTCCTTTGTCCACTGTGCGCAACATAATCAAGAAGTTCACAACACATGGCACTGTAGCTAATCTTCTTGGACGTGGACGGAAGAGAAAAATTGATAAAAGATAGTCCGAATGGTGGATAAACAGCCCCAATCAACTTCAAAACATATTCAAGCTGTTCTGCAGACTCCAGGTACATCAGTGTCAGCTCAGACTATCCGTCGACATCTGAACGAAATGAAACGCTATGGCAGGAGAGCCAGGAGGACCCCACTGCTGACACAGAAACATAAAAAAGCCAGGCTGGAGTTTGTCAAAATGTACTTGAGGAAGCCAAAATCCTTCTGGGTGAACGTCTTGTGGACAGATGAGACCAAGGTAGAGCTTTTTGGTAAAGCTCATCATTCTACTGTTTACAGAAAACGGAATGAGGCCTACTTAGAAAAGAGCACAGTACCTACAGTCAAACATGGTGGAGGTTCGAAGATGTTTTGGTGATGTTTTGCCGCCTCTGGCACTGGATGCCTTGACTGTGTGCAAGGCATCATGAAATCTGAAGACTACCAAAAGATATTGGGATGCAATGTAGGGCCCAGTGTCAGAAAGCTGGGTCTACATCATGGGTGTTCCAGCAGGTCAATGACCCCAAACATACCTCTAAAAGCATCCGGAAATGGTTGAAGACAAAGTGCTGGAGAGTTCTGAAGTGGCCAGCAATGAGTCCGGATCTAAATCCAATTGAACACTTATGGAGAGATCTCAAAATTGCTGTTGGGAGAAGACGCCCTTCAAATCTGAGAGACCTTGAGCAGTTTGCAAAAGAAGAGTGGTCGGAAATTCCAGTTGAGAGGTGTCACAAGCCTGTTGATGGTTATAGGAAGCGTTTGATATCAGTTTCTTTTTTCCAAAGGGCGTGCAACCAAATATTAAGTTGAGGGTGACAATGATTTTTTCCTGCCTGGGTTTTTGAGTTTTGTGTGAAATTATGTCAGATTTGGCTTTTTTTCTCTGTTTTTTGTGTTGTTCCAATGCACATAAAGGAAATAAACATGTGTATACCAAAACATTTGAAATTGCAACAATTTTCTGGGAGAAATGGTGCATTTTCTGGGAAAATTCCAGGGGTGCCGATAATTTCGGCCATGACTGTATACTGTATATACTGTATATATATATATATATATATATATATATATATATATATATATATATATTTTTTTTATAGCTGTATTTAAATATTTCATTGAACTTTAGAACAAGTTTGTATTTTTATCTTATTTTAAACATACTGTATGCACAGCATTTATGAGAAATTTCAGATTGCCTTTCATAGTATCCGTCCATCCATCCATTATCCAACCCGCTATATCCTAACTACAGGGTCCCAGAGGTCTGCTGGAGCCAATCGTAGCCAACACAGAGCGCAAGGCAGAAAACAAGCCCCGGGCAGGGCGCCAGCGCCACCGCCACCGCAGGGCATACACACACCAAGCACACACTATTTTTATTTTGTTTCTGAACTTTGAATCCTTTTCCTGTTTGTTTTTGGTTATGTTTTTCATATTGTTTGTAATTTTGTCTCAGTCCCTGTCCTCACTAACTTTCAATTACAGCCTAAAGGTGTTTCTTGACGGCCCTGTGTGTTACTGCGGATTGGGTCAGTTCTTTGCTGTGGCATTAGCGTACCCCTTGCTGTTGTTGTACAGCTTGCTCTCCCTCATGTTCTTAGTTTTTGTTCATGATTTAATAGAATATTTTGCTCTGAAATTGAATTAATTATACAGAATGATTAATTTAAATGTAATTATTTAGACTTGCTTTCGTTTTGTGTTGTGGTATTTTGTTTGATTTGGGATCTCTTTGATAATTTAAAGTTTTATTTTGGCATGTTTTTCTTTGTTCTTTGATAGACACACACCCATATCCACACTCACACAAGGCCAATTTATAGTCTTCATGCAACCTAACCGGCACATTTTTGGAATGCAGAAGGAAAACTAAAATGCGTGTTGGAAAACCCACAGAAACACTGGGATAATGTGCAGATTCCATAATGATAGAAAGTGGGCTGTGGTTTGGACTGAGATGTGTTACCACTGTGCCCCTCGCTGAAGCTTAGAGTGTTTACTTGTAATGTTAAGACGCTTATAAGCAGCCCAGGTTGAAGAAAATTTATTGCAGATACAATCCATGAAGTAAACCTCTTTGTGTACAACATGTCTACAAGCAATTGTACATTCATTTCTTAATATTTAATTTCATAAATGGTGCTGGCACAGTATAAGAAAAAAGCTGATTTAGTTTTTGCCTCAAGTTCATTTCTACCCATCCAGAGTTTTTTTTTTTTTTTTCTTTTTCTTTAAGACATATGCAACGTGCTTTCAATATCATTTGTCCCGACGTGAACTATGACCAGAGGGTCTTCGCCTGTTGTAGCAAGTAGTCGATTTGCTCTCTGTTTGCTAATGGCAACTCTGGTAGGAAGTACACAGCTTTTGATGAAACAATATTCTAAATATGATACAAATAAATCTAAAGAATATTCAAAATGACAGCTTGCGTGGGTTTGGAGGCACCTGCAGGAGTAAACAAAAGCACAGCATACAATATAAATTATCAGACATTCAGAAAGCTTTGAGGAAAATTCCTGACAGATGTTATTGACTGCAGTGGCAAATTAATAAGGTTGGAATGCAAGCTGGTTATTGGGAATACTGGGTGTGGGGTGAGGTTTAAAGGACTTGGCATGGACTCCACTCTCAGCTTAAGCTTATTAAATGTAGCTTAATATTTCTTATTTTGTATTACTAGTATTATAATGTTTAAAGGAATGGTACTTCACCCAAAAATCAGATTTTTGTGTAAGTTTCATACTCCATGTAGTTTATAGAGGTGGCCAAAAATAATTTTTAGTCTCATGCAGGGTCTCACATGGGGTCACATTCATTCATTCGGACAAGAGTCGGGTCTTCATTTTAAACGTGGAGCCCAATGTGAACAGGCCTCCTGTTTGAGCACTACTTTCATTTTATGGAGTTATGTATTTAACAATATTTTAGCAAAAAAAAAAAATCTGTGTTTTTCACATTGTAAACATATATGTGAATGACTTGACACGTGGATTATCCAACATGAGTAATGTGACATTTTTTCATATTGTTTGCTTCCATCCAGAGTTGGGCACCACTGGATCCTGATCTAAAATTTGTTATATAATGTCTCCTCGAAAACAAGAGATTAAAAAAAATTCTTGCCCACCACTACAGACTACATGAGATAAGAAGTGTAAAAAATATAATTTTGGGTGGGGGGATATATCTTAAAATAATGTTCATGTTTCTTGCTGTGCATAAATACAGTTGTAAGATCCATGGACGAGATGGGAACAGACAACAGACCCTAAGGTCTCCTGGTCCAAGTTGTGGCAGCCTGAATCTTGCTGTACATTATGTTCTACTTTGACTCACCAATATGTCCCTTATGCCTCAGAAGCATATCGTTAGCTGTTGCTCTGAAGCACTAGCTGAGGGACCCTATTGCCAGAGCTAAATCATGTGCTAAAGGTCATTTCTGTGGTCATCTGTAGTGCCATAGAGCGGACTAAGGCAGAGCGCCACCTTCATCAGAGTAGGAGAGAAGCCCAAGCATCAGTTAAGAGCAGCAGGGCTATTTAGAAAACAGATGACTGACAGATGGAAGTGGACCTGGCACAACAGCTCCAATTTATGGAGAATATCACTGATACATTTAATCCACATACAATTGTATAGTGATACAGTGCATCGTTGAAGCAAAAGGCAAAATAAAAAGTAAATAACATTAGTTTTGGAAAAAAGTGAAAACATTTAAAAGGATTAGCTTAAAATCAATAAAACACACAAAATAAGCAATAAAAAACACATAATGCATCTGCTTAAACTATATATATATTTTTATTGAGTTTTGTAGTGTGAAAGTGAATATGAAATGAACTAAATTTACACTATACACTTCTATAAATACCTTGGGTGGGCCTGCCATATGCACTGTCTTTTTATTTATTTATATAATATATATGTGTGTATATATATATATATATATATAGTGGAACAAGCCCCGGACACAGACAGGTAGACATGCTGCAAAGCACCACCACACGTTTATTTACACTAATATTTACAATTAATAAAGTGCACACAGCCCACTTCACCCCAAAGTCCTCCACCCGACTCAAGTCAACTCATGAAGGGAGGCGGCCCCTTTTATAAGCACCCGGATGTGCTCCAGGTGTGTTCCGGCAATCTCCAACCAACATGGCCCAGTGTGGCGTCCCTGCTTGTCTTCCCTCCGGCACTTCCGCCACACCCGGAAGTGCCAAGGTCCAGGGCTCCCAAGGCATCCATGCGCTCCCTGGCGGTGACCACGGGCTCCTATAGGGTTGAGCTTCAAAGCCCTGTACCTGTGGCCGCCAAAGGCACCAGGGTGGTCGCCCCCACATGGTCTGAGGGAGGCATAAGCCCTCCTTCGGTCCTCCAAGGCATCCTGGCCGAGTAGCCCCCCCCAGTCATCTGCGATACTATATATATATATATATATATATATATATATATATATATATATATATATATATATATATATATGTGCATGGGTGACAGATAGAGGGACCAATCAAAGGTAATTCCATGCCAGGCCAGGGGATAGCGAGGTGCACTAATCTTTCCTCTGATATTCCTGCAGATCAAAGACGGAAAATTCTGCCTGAATCTGACCCTTCCAGTTCCGGCCACAAGGCATTACTTCTGGTTCTAGCCCCAAAAACATTACTTCCGGTATCTGGCCCACCAGATGACATCACTTCCACCAACCTACTATAAAAGCCGGGCTACCTCCACATGTACTCAGTTTCTGTTTGTACACTTCTGTGTTGTGAAAGCTCCATTATTGCAGCCTTAATCAAATATACTGGTAGCTGCCCCAGGCACAGAAATAACCAACACAAGTCGATTTAAATGAGGTGGCCTCTCTTTTAAACAAGACTCAGGAACTGCTTCTGGTGTCCTGCCCAGGTCATCAGGAACATTTAGGGGTCATGCGGAAACCAGGGCTGTCCTTTTCTGAAATGCACCCTCTGGAGTTATCCAAAGATCCCAATATGTCTGTGTTTCTGGACTCCAACTCCCATGATACCCTGCAGGAACACTGCCACCTGTTGTGTGGGAGAATCAACTAGACCCAGTAAAACTGTTTGCCCAATCCATCCATTCTGGCCTTCTGGCTGGGTATGAATCAATCCCTTATCCTGGCCAGGATACCTGTCTTTCCTCCATGGCACCTATGCCATCTATTGAAAGTTTAATCTTGAAAGTGTGAGATTCAGATAAAAATTCAGACTGAAGAAAGATCACGATTCCCTTTCTGGGGCTGCCCTGTGAGACATCCTCAGACTTTGAGGGATCACCCTGCAGTTGCTGGATGTCATGGCCGGCCTGTACACTGGTACTGTTGTGCTGTGCAGAATAGGAGTAGAACCTCTGCGTTCTTCACATTTAATTCTGGGGTTCATCAAAGGTGTGTTTTTGTTCCTACTCTGGTCAGTGCTTGCATGGACTAGGTGTTGGACAGGGTCATGTGGTCTAGCGGTTGTGGGGCATCTGTTGGTGAGGAAAGATATACTGATCTTGACTTTGCCAAAGATGCTGTGATTTTCACAATGTCAATGGAGGCTCTGATTGGGGCTCTTGAGAGACTGAGCAAGGAGTCTCAGTGTCTGGGCTTGTGAATGTCCTAATAAAAAACAACATCCAGGTCTTTAATGACCTCTTGGGCACAACCATCAGCAGTGTGTCTGTCTGTGGAGAGAGTGTTGACCTTGTCGAGAGGTTTACTTACCTCGGCAGTGACATTCATGTCTCTGGTGACTCTCCTGTGAAGTCAGTAGACAGATTGGGAGAGCATGGGGGGGTTCATGAGGTCACTGGAAAGGGGTGTGTGGTGCTCCCGATATCTTTAGAGTCTTAAGAATCCTGGTGCTTCCTGTTTTGCTATATGCTTGCAAGACATGGATGCTATCCAGTGACCAGAGATGGAGAATGGACTCCTTTGGTACTGTGTCTCCTTAGTGAATCCTTGGGTAGCGCTGGTTTGACATTTTGTTGATTGAATGGTTGGTCATGGAGTCCTGAATGAGGCACATTACCTGCATTGTGAGGGAGCGTCAGTTATGGCACTATGGCCATTTCCAAAGCATGATCCAGCTCACAGAATCATCATTGTTGAGGATCCGAATGGATGGACTGGGCCAAAGGGACACCCACGTAACACCTGGCTGCGGCACATAAATGGTCATTTCAGGGGGTGGGACTGGACTGATTGTCTGTCTGGGGGGATTGCCATCCGGGATCTTGAGGTGTTTTGTGGTGTGGTGGGTGAGGCAACGCACTGTACCATTGCACGCTCCCCAACTTGACCTGATTTGACCTGATGTGACTGAAAAAGTATCACTCCTAATCCAACTGTCATTGAAGCCTAGATGATCTTTTTTTAATTATTTTTTTATATATGTACTGTAAGCACAGTGACTCTGGACATGATTCACAGTACAGTATGTGTCCTCCTCCAAAACCGTTGTGGATGTGAAATTTCCTCTTTCCAGTAAATCCACATGTGTACGAGGGTCCTGCCTCTGTGCATCTCTCCGCAATGTGCATGTGGGCTCTGCCTTTGTGGGCGGCTGCCTTGATGCTGATGCAGACAGGAAGCTGGTTGCTGGGATTTACCGATTAATAAGCATCACTTGCCAGGTGTAATGTCCCAGCTTTAATCAGCAAAGACTAAGGGTGCCCAGACATGTAGAGCAGCCACTTAGGGGAAATTTCAGAGGACAATTGGCTTTTTGTGAGATGCTACAATCATTAAAAAAAAGGAAGAAAGAAAGAGAGAAAGTGGCTCTTTTCATTGTCCTCCTGGCAAGGCTTCCAGCCAAGGAGTTAATTGCAATGCAGTCTTTACCCAGGAGGCTGCAGGGCTCCACTTGCTTAATCTGCTCCTTGGGTGGCAGTGGGATTCTCCTGTGGCCGCATGGCAAGGGGACGGGCGCAGGCTCCAGCTACCCACGTCCTAGTCGTCGGCTGACATGAACTTCAGGCAAATACTCCAACAGATTTTGGAAATGTGAGTGAGCCAGTCCCTGGAAAGTGAAATGTTTGTGTCCTTTAATCTTGTCTTTATTGAAGAGAACACAATGCTGTTATTGTTGTACTAGAGTGAGATGTGGGCACCCAGCCATTCTCGACGAAGTGCTCTGCAGTGGCTTCTATTTCAAATCATCTTGAATGTCGTTTCTCCACCTTAACACTGTAATTATAACTTCCTCAGGCGGCCACCTCGACAGGCAGTGGTGTAACAGAGCCCAGGTAGAAGGAGTCTGCAGCCAAGAGAAGACACCTTCACTGTGAGAAGCCAGGGTGGCCTGTGTTCTCATTTGGCGGGAGAGGTATGGGCAGCTGCTATTCCTTCCCCATGGAATGAGGAAGAAGAAGCCCGTTACAGCAGCACATCCATGTAGGCCGACAGGCAGCCTGTCATCCTTAAATTAATAACGAAGACAGACTGCCGAGCAATGACGCTGACAGAGAAGATGAAACTTCAAAATAGAAAAATACGTTACAAAGACTTGGAAGGCTTGCAAGTATCGGACATATAGAAAAGTGTCAGGAAGACAAATCCAGAAGGAATGGCAGGTAAAATATGTCACAGAGACAGAGAGATAACAATGTCAGACAGTCAGAAAAGACAACCAACTGATGTACGGGCGGATGTTAGGCAGCAGGCATTCTGACCTATGGGCAGAGACAGACATGAAATTTCAAACCTGCCAGCAAAGGAAAGACGCATCCTGTTAATAATCATGAAAGACTTTTTCATTCACCACACTTGTTAATCTTGCCACTCACAGAGCTCAAAAATGGGTGCAGGCCTCAAAACCTAAAAGCCAGACCTACACTGCAAGCAATGAAACCTAAGCCAAGGGGAAAGTAGTTAGATCATGACATTAAATCTTGTTTACCTTATGGTAAGAATTATTGACCTATCAAAACATTTTTAAGAAATCTTGTCAAGTAAATTTTGCTTACCCCTTTGGCAGATATTTTTGCTAAATAACAGCAAAACCACTCCCATTTAAAGTTTTTTTTAACTTTGTCTAGGTTTGACTAGCTATGTTATATGGGTTGGAGAAGGAGGCACTGACCAAAAAACAGAGCTGGAGGTGGCAGAGTTAAAGATGCTAAGATTTGCATTGGGTGTGACGAGGATGGACAGGATTAGAAATGAGGACATTGGAGGGTCAGCTCAAGTTGGACGGTTTGGAGGCAAAGTCAGAGAGGCGAGATTGCATTTGGTTTGGACATGTGCAGAGGAGAGATGCTGGGTATACTGGGAGAAGGACGTTAAGGATAAAGTTGCCAGGTAAGAGGAAAAGAGGAAGGCCTAAGAGAAGGTTTATGGATGTGGTGAGAGAGGACATGCAGGTGATGGGTGTGACAGAACAAGATGACGAGGACAGAAAGATATGGAAGAAGATGATCTGCTGTGGTGACCCCTAATGGGAGCAGCCGAAAGAAGTTTTTGTATATGTGTTTTATGCACTGCGCCTTGTCACCTTTGACAAATTCCAAAGGCAGGTTAACAAGAAATCTGGAGCAAAATAACAAAACAGCTTAATATTTTTAAGGAAGATTCATAAAGGAAGCACAAAAGGCAAGACAGGAAGAAATAGGTTTTGCTTAGAAAGGTATAACTTTAAGCAAATAAATGAAAACAGATCGGAATGACAGAACATTAGGACAAACTAGATGAGAGCAGGCCATTCAGCCCAACAAAGCTTGCCAGTCCTATTCACATAATTTAAGTTCTGAAGGTCCCTAAAGTTCTACTGTCTACTATGCTACTTGGTGTCTATGATTCTGTGTGTGAAGAAAAACTTCCTACAGTTTGTGTGAAATTTACCCTTAACAAGTTTCCAACTGTGTCCCCGTGTTCTTGATGAACTCTTTATAAAATAACAGTCTCGATCCACTGTACTAATTCCCTTCATAATTTTAAACACTTCAATCATGTCACCTCTTAATCTTCTTTTTCTTAAACTGTAAAGGCTCAGTTCCTTTAATATTTCTTCATAATTCATCCCCTGTAGTCCAGGAATCAGCCTAGTCGCTCTTCTCTGGACCTTTTCTAGCACTGCTATGTCCTTTTTGTAGCCTGGTTACCAAAACTGCACAAAGTACAGTAATCCCTCCTCCATCGCGGGGGTTGCGTTCCAGACCCCCCCACGATAGGTGAAAATCCGCGAAGTAGAAACCATATGTTTCTATGGTTATTTTTATCATTTTTAAGCCCTTATAAACTCTCCCACACTGTTTATAAATATTCCCCGCAGAGTTATACAGCATAATCCCTTTGTATTCTCTTAGATATTAGGTAAGATTCATTGAAATTATGTATATAAACACACTGTTTATATACAGTAAAACCTAAATATTATTTTAAAGATATTGAGTGTCTCCGATATCACATGTTACATCCATTACGATAGACAGGCAACCAGCAATAAATACGTACAATGCAACAAAAATAGTATACAGTAAATGTGTGTACAGTGACACTAAACGTACGTACATGTACTAAGTACTGTAAGTAGAAAATTAATTATGGTTACTCCCCAACAATGACACGATGACTTGTCTGATAACGATGAGTTTAGTTTTGCTGCACAGCAAAGGAGAGCGTTACAGCCCTTCTAAAGGAGCCTCTTCAGGCGACTGTGTAGCACCGCCGTTGTTATTCTTCCGGCAGTCTTCAATCCAAATCCCTAAAGCAGATTCCATCCAGACTACTGCCTTATTACGTCCACTTACAACTCGTTTTGCACCCTGGTTAAAAGGACACTGCGGCTGTAGATCTTATATTCCTTTCCTACTTTTTAAATAAAAAGAATCGTAGCCTTCAACAAATCCAAAACGTTTACCTTTTCGGCAATCGTTAACATCTTCCATTTGCGCTTGGGAACGGCCCCTGAAGCAGTAGCAGATCGTTTTGGAGCCATAATGAAGGGCTTGACTATGCACAAAGAAACACAAAAGAGCACAAAAGTTAACTCTTTAGACAGCGAAACGCGTTGATGCTGAATGAGCGAGACGAGACTTCCTGGTTAACACTGCATTCAGCACACATGAACTTAACTGCGTGCTCTGATTGGTTAGCTTCTCAGTCAGGAGAACTTAACTGCGTGCTCTGATTGGTTAGCTTCTCAGTCATCCGCCAATAGCGTCCCTTGTATGAAATCAACTGGGCAAACCAACTGAGGAAGCATGTATAGGAAGTAAAAAGACACATTGTCCGCAGAACCCGCGAAAAATCTGCATTATATATTTAGTTATGCTTTCATATAAAATCCGCGATAGAGCGAAACCGTGAAAGTCAAAGCGCGATATAGCGAGGGATTACTGTACTCCAGATGAGGCCTCACCGGTGTGATATAAAGATTCAGCATTATCTTCTTTCATCTATCTATCTATCTATCTTGGACTTGTACTCAACACAACAGGTCGCTATATAAAGTAACATTCTCTTAGCCTTCTTAATGGCTTCTAAACACTGTCTGGCAGTTGCTAGTGAAGAGTCCACTATGACTCCTAAGTCCTCCTAAGTCTTACCTCCCATTGTGTATTCAAACCTAACATTACTTCTCACACGTAATACTTTACATTCACTTACATTAAATGTCATCTGCCACAAATATACCCAAGCCTGTTTGCCAGGGCTATTCAATTACAAATTCATTTGGGCCAAGAAATTTAGCTGGGCCAGACATTTTCAGTGGCCGGTAAGCAGCAGGTAATGACAAATTTTAAACCAACACAAATGAATGTATTGAAAATCAAGTAATGTTTATTTATTGTGTAACAGATGGCTGTGGTGTCTGCACAGCCAGGATGCCTGGAAGCTGGAAGGACTGGGAGAGGACCAATACATCCCCCGGGACACGAGAGGGCAACCACCCTGGCTTGCAGGTGGGCCACACGTTTGGAGCTGGGAAGCTCCACCCAGTTGGGCACGTTGCCACCAGCAGGATCCGCCCAGACGTTCCCAGAGTCATGGACGGCAGCACTTCTGCCACAACAGGGAATGCTGCTAGGCCAGGAGGCAAATACATCTGGTGTGCTTCCGGGTGCTCAGCAGCACTTCCGCCACACCCGTAAATGCTGCAGGAAGATCATCAAAAAGCACTTGGAGCACATCCGGGTACTGCATAAAAGGAGCCACCTCACTCCAGTCGAGGAGCCGGAGTAGGGAGGGAGCGAGACGAAGCTTATGAGAGAGGAGTGGAGTGGAGGCGGCAAGAAAATAAGAAGAGAAAAGGAAGGACTGTGAGAGATTGGTGCACTGTAATTGTAGAGGAAAATAAAACGTGCATATTTTGGACATAAGCTATCTTGGTGTCTGTCCCCGTCGAGGCTGGTTCTCACAGTTGTTTCCTTCTTAAATTTGGTCACATCTGACATAGGCCCATGAAAAAAATGCATGAAGCCATAACTGAATTTTTCCCACTTAAAAAAAAAATTATATTTTGCTCGCATCTGACCCAGGCACATCTCAAAGTGCATAAAAAATTTGTATTAGCAATATCATTTGTTTCATTTGTTCATATAATAATAATAATTTGATACATTTTTCTCACTATTCAAAGCACTTTGCTCTCCACACAGAGATGATCCTGGACATGAACCCTGATTTTCTTACTGCAAGGTGGCAGCACTACCATTGCGCCACTCCATCTATATAACCCAGACCCATCAGAAAGTGCATTTAACAGAATAAAAAAGAAGTATCAAAGCTATCGGTGCACAAACCCATAACAAGGGGTAACAGTAAGCAGCACACATGAATACAATGTCTACTGCACACTGAAGGGCACACAGGTTCGTTTGTGTGTTGAGGCATGGCTTTGTTACACGTTCTGCATTGTGCTAATATTGTCACATGTCTCGCTACTGCATGGGCTGTGGGATATGGGATCTTGGGGGGGAAAGCACTTTACGAGGGCTCAGGACACCTCACTAGAGACGGCTGATTGATGGGATCAGGGTGAGAGGCGAGTGAAGAGTAAAAGAGCAGGAAGAGTCTGAAAAGCAGAGGGCTACCTGTAGCTAGAAGATTATTTGTGCTAATGTAATTTGTAAACTTTATTTCACAAATCCATGTACTTCAGCTGAGAGACAGAGAGAGAGAGACAACTAGGGAGACTGACAAATGATAGCTGTATGTTAGGTTAGGGACATAAGCGGAAAATGTGTGGAGGACACAAGTAAGTTGTTTTGGAAGTGCTGATGTCTGCTTAACCAATATGGTGTGTAAAGTGTGTACGAAGATATTAATAACCAACTAGTTCCGACATGAATTCTATGAATATGTAATTATGTGAGTGTTTATAACGACGAAGATCTAGCACAACGTCAGAAGTGACTTAGGTCGACGACATTCCTAGCTGGATGGGACATCTGTATGTCCACTTCTACCCACTTAGCTGAGATGTTCCTCTGCTTCTCACCGGCTACAGTATGTATATATAGTATTATATATACAGGGGGTCCTCGGGTTACAACGTCTCGACATACAACGTTTCGAGTTTACAATGCTCACTCCCATAAAAACTTTGAGACGTGATAAGAAATATAGGTAAGGATTTTTTTTTTTACACTCATTTTTTCTGTTCCTACAGTACAGTGTAGAGCATAGTTTATTTATGTCCTTTTCCTTTTTCTGTGGTTTAGTTTTGTTTTTATGTTCTAGATTATGCTTTTGCAAATGTGTTAAGATAGGTAAGTGACTTAGGCTAGGGTGTGTTTCGACTTACATCAAAATTCAGGTTACATCACTGTTGTAGGAACGGAACTGTGTCGTAACCCGAGGACCCCCTGGTCTACCTCTAGGTTTTGGAGTGTACCTTGCCTCCGCTTAGCTAGCAATACCTCACTACCTGTTTCACTACTATGTTGGTGGAGCTGTGGGGGATGGCTAATATATATATTTCTTTGTTGTAATTATTTTCCGCCATTAGTACAAAGGAGATGGTATTGGTTCTAGTCAATTCTGGATTTATAAACACATCCCAGGGGAGAAATAGTGCCCCCTGCTGGATACACTACCTTTTTCTTTTGTTTTGAGTTGGTTTTTTTTTTTTTTTTTTTTTTGCAAGTGGGATGCCATTTGATTAGGCCGGCTATATACTGTCCAAGTCTGTCTATAATGATTCAACGGATTCTAGATTATCTGCCAATTCACCTACCTTGGTATCCTCTGCCAACTTATATTCCCATCCAAATTGTTAATATACATATTGTGAAAGACCAGCCTCGACACAGACAGACACGGACTTCAGATGTCGAAAGCACACCCGTTTATTGCGCACAACATGCACAGTGCACAAAACACCACAATATAGCTCACAGTCCATTTTTTATTTCTTTTCTTCTGCCGCCTCTACTTCTCCCGTCGCAAGCTCCGCCCTCTTCCACCCGACTCTGGCTCCCCGAATGGAGTGAGGCGGCCCCTTTTATGGCACACCCGAATGTGCTCCAGGTGCTCCCTCTACTTTGTTGCCTATTGCAGTTTTCCTTGGCTTTCTGTAACAAGAATCAGTTTCTGAATTCAAGTAATAGGTGTTGTCAACATTATAGGCTGTTGAAAATTATTAGTTTAGTTTAGTTTTCTTTTTTTTTTTTTTTTTTTGTCTATAAACTCCTAAGCTTTTATTAGCTTCTGGCTGTAAGTTTCATAAAATAAACAGGTAGTATAAATAGCTGCGGTCACGGTGTTCTACGATTCTGTTTCCAGAATACATTAATGCAACAAAAACTTTGTATGACATTAAATATAAATAATTTTAACTAAATCAGTAGGCATGATAAAAAAAATACAAATTTTCAACAGTGAGCCCTGGCTTGCAGTAAACACTAATGTCTCACCGTAAAAATAAAAAAAAATGATAAAGGCGAATAAAAATAAAGAATAAAACATTAAAGACCCAATTAAGCGATGCCAATTACACCCTTATTAAAAAAAAAAATAAACTCCATCAACTCTTAATATACTTTTTTTTTTAATGGATTTATAGTCATGCCCAAAAGCTATACTAAGGGAATGTAGTGCACAAGTCTGGACCCAGTCCTGGATGGGGCGCAAGCCCATCACACATTAATAATAATAATAATAATAATAATAATATATTATTATTATTATTATTATTATTATTATTATTATTATTATTATTATCATCTTAGCGTTACCAATTACCTGACAGTTCTGTGTAAGGAAACTCGGTTTTATTTATGGTGACACTAAACTGAACATACCCATCCCTGCTTGTACCCGTCGCAGTTGAATTGCCTGGAAGCCACCGTGACTCAGAAAGACGATACGCGTATTTGAAAATGTATTCTTGTTAGTTGTTTGGTTTGAATTAATTTCAATAAATGAATAGAACTGTGCATGAAAATCGTGTTGTGTGTGAGTGTGCGTGTGCGTGTGTGTGCGTGTGTGTGTCTGCGCGCATGTGCGTTGGGTGCAGATTTCTCCTCTGGATATTTTCTCGATTCATCGCGGTTGGTTGCAGAAGCTGCCTGATTAATGTTTTCGTGAAGAGCGCCCGCGGGCACCAAGTCTCTCTGGGCGTGTTACAATGGAGCGGCGTAAGCATTTGAATCTCACTAATTATCCCAAGTATATTGACATTTCTGAAATCGAAATATGTTTGCATGATACACTCGTAGTGCAGAGGTCGTCACTCGAATAACATTTAATATCATTGAGCAGCCGCTACACCTGCCAGGCAGGTATGGAGACATTGAGCTCAGAGGTCTTGTTTGCTCTCCTGTTTGTTTGAAGTCTCTTAGACTGCGGGTGGGCGGCGTTCGTGGGAAATGATGACTAAACATTAGGTTCACAGAGTAGATAATTATTCTACAATAGCTAATTTATTGCTCTTTGCTTCGTTGTATATATTTAACAGCCATCAGACAGCTTCTCAGGTGAAATATTTCACTCGCTGCTCAAAATGGAAAATTCTCTGGAGAAGAATATTAAACTTTGGTGATAGAAAAGCCCATCCCCGCGTGACGGGACAGGCTCCGGCACTTCGAGACCGTCAATTAAAACAAAAAAAAAAAATCATGAATGGAAACGGGTAAGTTATTTTACACTGTCTGGAATTTAAGACAGAAAAATCTAAAATTATAAAACTAAACTGTGCCACTAACACATTTTGATTCGATGTCTCCCCTAACAGTGCAGGTGGCAAAGCAGGCTGGAACCCTATGAAGGTTAAGCACTCCTCAAAGTATTTCGGGGGTTTGAGCCTACCCTGGCAGCACCGGCCACAAGGCACGAGACAACAATGGAAATGAACCCCCTCTCCCCTTATAACATATGATGTGATATATTAATATGATATGTAAAGTAAAGTCTGATGAATAATTTTATAGAAAAGTGTGTTCATCAAGTGTGTCAGGTAACATGTAGGGCAGATAGAAGGATGAGACTGCGTATGAAGACCCCGATGAATGACATGGACGCTGTCGTAGCTTCAGCCTGATCTGATGGAAGAAGAGGTCAAATATTCGAATTGTATATATATATATATATATATATATATATATATATATATATATATATATATATATATATATATCCATTATCCTTCCCACTATATCCCAACTACAGGGTCACGGGAGTCTGCTGGTGCCAATCGCTGCCAACACAAGGCGCAAGGCAGGAATATATATATATATATATATATATATATATATATATATATATATATATATATATATATATATATAAGGTGTTCCCAAAGAAACTCTGGTCCATTGGCACACCATGCAAGGCAACATCTCATTTTAAAGCTTGACGTCATTCGTAGGGTATGCAGGCCAGTATCATTACGACGCATACTTTTATGGCTAAATATATAACAGGGATTATGAGATATTTCATTGGCCGTAAATTCTACTGCAGAATATCACGATAATTAAAGAAGCATCCATGGCCCCCGGTGAAACGGGGGCTCAGTGCGGGTGCATGCGACTCCTTGCGCAATCTTCGGCTCTCCGTCCTTTCGCTTGTTCTTTTGATAGTCAAGGCTGCCAACGAGCGCTGCGATTGTGATGCTGATGGTGATCGGCTTCACTAATTGACCCAGACGCCTTCTCTTCTTAAGTGTTTGGGCGTTGTTTTTCACTAATCTTTAAATAAGGAAGACCGGTGTAAGTTATGAAAAAAAAAAAATATATATATATATATCAAGCAAGCAATAACCGAATAATTAATCAAGGTATAAACGCACTGAACTATAATAGATTGTCGTAAATTAGTCGGTGAAATCTGAGAATTGATCACTTTAAAACTGTGTTCAGTAAAAATAAAAATCGCAGGTGTGTGATTGCGAAACGCTGCCCCAAAGCCCCCAAACGCACACACAAAATAAAATATAAAAATTAAGCAATTTTTTGTGGGTTCGGGGATGGGGATGTTACAATCTGCGGAGTTTTATTCTTTTGTCGTTTCAGTTCCACTGTTTGATGGGCTTAATATTTCGACAAAAAGTTGCCAATATGACAGTTAATTAATAAAGGAACATCTGTTCATGTTTTCATTTCCTAACCTGCTTGATCACGTTTGCCGGTGCTGGCGCTGGAACCAACAGGGCGCCCGTCAGGCATACATTATGCTCTATATGCTGCTTGTGTGTGTGCGTGTGTAAGATGCAATATCCTTTATATTATAAACGTCTTGCTTTGGATAAGTTTCAAACACACAACAGACATATTTATTCTGACATATGTACAACTTTATATCACTTAAGATGCACCTCGAGTAATTCAGATTGCACCAATATGCACAGTTTCGAAAAAGCACAAACGCATACTGGCATACAGTAAATCCATAACTTTTAGTTCATCAACAGTTTCTAAAATGTCGCACATGGAAATGAGAGAATCAATGCAACAATGTTCTCGTACTTTTAAAAATAACAATAATGGCTCTGTTGTGTGGTTCCTCCTTGAACCATTGCTGAAAGATGCCATTTTGAGAAGTTTTGTTTGCTAATGAAATCGATTCCTTATACCAGAAATCTCAGGGTAATATCAGATTAAGAATACTTGATCTTACCCTGTGTTATTGTATACAGCAAGAATCTTTTTAACATTAGAAGCCAGCTGGCGTTTCACAAATCTGTTGTCGTCTTTTCATGGCTGTTTATGGAGCCTGCTATACGGATCTAAAAACTTTTTTCCTTCTAAATACATCACATGGATTGTTCTTTTTGTAACGAAAAATGGCATCACTGGAAAAATATCACTTTAGCACTTTTATTTGTTAACAGTGCACGGTACAGGGGGCGAGGAGCCCGTGCCTATAGGAACACGGAAATTTCGCAGTGTGACCCTGAGCAGGTCGTTTAACCTCAGTTCTTCTCATTTCGTAAATCGCCTCGGCTTAGTGTCTACCAGGCGTCTGAGGCATTCATTCGTAGGAGACTTACCTGCGAGTTAAGCCAACACTTGTTGAGTGATGACAGACAAGAAGAGCGCATCTAACGACACCCAAGGAACGCTTTCTTAAAACACAAGCAAACACTTTATATACCGGACAGGGACTTTTCAAGAGCAGTGCACACTTTGGTTTCGTTTGTGTTTTACTCACTTTTCTTGTCAAAAGCTTTTCTTTCATGGAGTTTTATTAATACCTTTGTTAGTAAAATTTTAAACGAAAAGCGGTATAGGCGTTAAGCCTGGCAGGTTTGTAATGTGACACTCATACTAACAAAATGTTTGTTTACAGATCCATGACTGCTGAGAAAGAAAGAAAGAAAGAAAGAAAGAAAGAAAGAAAGCGCAAATCGGAAAAACATTTCTAAATTTCCTCTGAACAATATACGATTGAAAGCTAATCACAAGTTGTTCAGGTGTGTTTTGATTGATAACGTGTCTAATATATATATATATATATTATCAATTAGACCCCAATTCAACGCTATATTTAACGAGTTTAATGAATAAAAGCCCGAAAGTTGTCCTTCTAAGATTTTGCTATCTAATTTCTTGGCTGCATGACAGACATTACTTGTGGCCGTAAATTAGGAATCGTTTGGAGTGCGCGTTTATGTTAAATAAGTGTATATTATGAGAAAAGAAATTAAACAATCCCGATTTGATATAAGCGTGGCTGGTTATTATTTGACATTACAAATAATCTGAGTGTTAAAACACTTTTTTTTTAATATTCATCTAACCCCGGTTGCTATAATATTAATAACAATGTAATTCACTCAGCCCTTGAATAGACTGGCACCCTGCACGTCCACTGTTGGCTCCGAGGCGGCGGGGAAAACGGCGGCACCCTTTGACTTGGAATCAGTTTAGAGAGTTAATGAGATCCCCGCGTTATCTAGTAATTTGCTGCTCCTCTAAAGTGTGAAATATGATGATGACGATGATGATGTGCGCTACCAAGGAAACCACATTATAACAAAGCAATCAAAGAACAGCAGTTATACTGACTCTTTATACAGAATTTTCTTTTTTTGTTATTTGATGTAATTGTTTATAATAAGCTAATCAGTTTAGCATTAAACCAATAACACATTCGATAAAAAACACTCAATATTTGTTTTTCAGATGTCATGTTGACCCCTACTCGAACACTTATGCCAGCACTTGTGAATTGTTAACTTTATCTTAGCCATCTTTCAAATTTCCATCGGCTTGAATTAACACGGCTATGTGTGAGAAGGCAATTGGATGTCACGTTATAACTGGAAGGAGGTATGTGGATGTGCTCTTATATCTCATTCATTACAGTTTCTGCTTTTAATATTTGTGTGCATGCTTTGCTATGAGGAATTTTATTTCTTTAAATAATAATAATAATAATAATAATAATAATAATAATAATAATAATAATAATTGCAATCATAATAAAATCATTAAAGGCATGCCAGGTAAAAATTGCTTGTTAATCAATGTAGCATGGCCAATAAGGTCCTGGATTGTCCTTTAGGAAACTGTTATAACAAGTGATGGACTGGATTTACTTTGAATTGTATCTATCTAAGAATATCTTAAGATGAATACTCTATGTATGAATATGGTAACCAGTGACAGCTGGAAGGTGAGTGTGTTGTAAGTCAGATAGGCATTTAAAAATTGGAGACATTCTATCTATCATCTATCTATTATATAGTGTCTTGTCTATCTATCTATCTATCTATCTATCTATCTATCTATCTATCTATCTTATAGCACCTTTATTTCTATCTATCTATTTATCTATCTATCTATTGCAATATAAACATATAAAAAACAGTTCAATGTAGCAAAAAAGAAGATGGTGAATATTTTGTAATGTATCAGAGAGAATTTCCTGTCAGATGAAGTAAGATCAGCTGATGTAAAATGTCTTGCTTGCTTCTTTAAGACTGAAGTTTTATACCTGAGATCACCACAGGACACCTCGACCTCCTGCTATACCTTCAAGTGGATTAAATGGGTTTGAAAATGGGTGGATGGGAAAATGCATTACATAGTAGCAGCATATTACTACAAATCACAGAACTGGCTTTCTTTCTATCTTCCTTGACTCAGTTGAAGTTAATGTTGCATCAAATATAAATTTTCCCCACTTGCTCTTTGTGAACTGTAGCCCACCGGCTAGCCCTGATAGCCAATCACTTTATCACACTGAGAAAATCTCTTTATTTATTGAAGAAATATGGAATCAGTTGTTTACACACTTCTGGATTTTAAGTAACTGAAAGTGTGACATACGATAACTTAAACAGAAACAGAATGCCCGTTGAAGCCTGGTTTAGATGAAACAGTCATTAGAGCGTGCAGTACATTCAAATGTACGGTATGTTGGTTTAATTTCCACGCACCTTCACTCTTAAAAATAAAGCTGACAAAGTGTTTCTTCAGAGTAGTCTCATTTTATGACTTCTAAAAGGACCATCCATATGACCGTTTCAGAAAGAATCTTTGATTATTATGATCCATATTGGGCTCGACAGATACCCACTAATAAATAGTCACAGATCTGTGAAAGGCCGGTGGGTTTCTAATTTTACAAGGGCTCTTTCTGCACACAATGACAGGCTGAGTTTAGGTTCTCTTGATCTCTATAAACGTTACAGATTTCTGTTTTATCCACGTATTTCCAACTCCCAACGAACCAGATTTATATGCAAAGAAGCCTTTCCAGAGTGATACGGATCTTTGTCAGGTAAAGGATCTCAGAGGAATCACACAATTGAGTAAAGTGTCAATAAGTATAATATTTTTATCAGTGTACTGAACAAATGTTGAAAGAAAAGTGTCATGTGTGCCAAGGCAGCACTGCCCATTACAGAAGAGCACACATCCCTGTTATTAAGTGATTTATTTTTATCCTAAAACAAATTATTTAATTAAACTAATAGCAGATTACTAGACTGTTGTGAAGATAATTGTATTAATAAAAGGAGGCTGAATTGAAAATTGACAATGCTGTGTGAGCTCAGCTTGGAATTACATTGAAGAGGCTGGCATCATACTGGCACTTAACATTTAATTGAACTGCAGTAGTGCTGCTATGGCACTGACAGGAACAGCGAGCTAAATTTAGGTGGGCAGGACAGACAAAGACTTGGCTCGTATTAGTAAAAAACAAACAATACTCGGACTTGCCGTGTCTTATGTAAAAGTTGATCGTAATTAGGCACACACATGTTTTTTTTTCTAATATGAAGATAGCAATTTCCTTTCTGCTTTTATTACGTCTGTGAAGTCCATGAATGCTTACAGAGGACCTCAAAGCGTCTTATTGGCTGTCCTGTGAACAAATGACACCATCTCGAACTGCATTATAATAAAACAACAATTAGCATCGTCCATTGGCTGCTATCAATCATTCCCCAAAGTAACAAAAAATTCTCCACTCCTATTGCTCATGTTAAAAGTAATAGTTATTACACTTTTTCACACAGCTTATCATTTTTTCTGCTCACTTAATGCCATTCATTGCCACGTGGCACCAGCGCCTTCCGTAAAGCCCGGCCGGGTCGCCAGTCCATTGCCATACAGCTACACTCACACGGGGCCATTTATTTCACTCCAACTTGTTAATGAATTGACACCAGCCTGGGTGGGGTGCAGGATATGTGTGTGCTGGGGGTCTTTCTCTTACTCATTGTGCACTGTTTAACAAAAACTTGTTTCTTCTCTCCGTTTCACAGACTTCATCAAGCCCGTGCTTGTAAGACAACTGAAAGATCTGTGATTCGACAATTTGTTTCGTGGCATTCCCACCCGCTCAGGATTTTTTGGCTCAGTTAAAGACTATCTACTTCAAAGAAGCACAAAGGATCATCTTCTTTGCCGCTTCCCAAATGTAATTGTCTTGTAACACTATATGCTCTATTTTCCCTCATGTGTCAAAATGTTCTTCTTTTATTTAATTACTTACTTTTGCGCCGGTTCTTTAATGCCGGTGTTGGGTTACAAAGAGACACGCTGATAGAAATGACTACACACAGGGTGCAAAAGGCATTTCTTCCCTCTTTTATTACAACGTGTTCAACAACGTATTTTACAAACCTATTTTAAAAAAAAAAATGTTACATTTATACAAACCCACCTTATAAATAGGTATTAAGAACATAATTTACAAAAATATAGAATACAAAATTTATATTAATATATACAGATGCATATTTACATATTTTACATAGGATTGGAACGATCTGCGCGATGTAACACCGGAATAAATCTTTACGTCAGGCTGTCAGTGACTCAGATAGAAAACACGCCAGGGCCAGCAGTTCGGGACATTCGTGGCTACCAGCGAAAAACTGAGAGTGTCAAACAGGTCAGTTTTTATGGACAGATCGGAGTTCATAAGATTGTGCCCACTGCTTGTACGCAGTTAGGTCCAAGGGTCCATGAGTGGCGTATCCTCCCTTCGGAGACCGAGAAGAAAAAAAAAACGTTGAGATATATGAACCTACACACCATAAAATTCGCAAAATCGATTAATCCAGTTCAGGTTTATTTATTTATGTATATGGACTTTCCATCCGCTTAAGAAAAAAAGGCATTCCATCGGTTTCAGCGTAACTTCTAAACTTCAGTGCCCTCTCTGGGGTATATCAAGCTGTTAACACTGAAACTGTTGTAGAAATGCCCGTTGTATTGGCCCGACTGATTCCCATTGAAAGAGTTATAGTAAGCACTCCGGTTTAGATGCGTGCCGTTGTCCGTCACGTCGGATCCGCTGCCTTCCTGGGAGGCGCTGCATCCGTAAGAACCAATGCTGCGCTGGGAGAGCTCGGCCATGAGCCCCAGTGATACCTGCCTGCTCCCGGCGCCCGCGCCCAGCGCTGCCATGCTGTTGAAAAAGTTACTGAAGCAGGGGCTAGAAGACACACTTGGCGGAGAAGCACTTTTAGGGTCGTCAGAGGTGGGTTCCAATTCTGGGGAGGACGGATCCAGAAGCGGGGGGCTCTCGGAAGTTTTGACGACGACATGGGCGCGGCCGTCCTCGGATTTCCCGGTAGCTCCGTTTGTGTCTGTCCGGCGTTTTCTCTTTCGGCGGAAATTACCGTTGTCAAACATTTTTTCACAGTTTGGATCCAACGTCCAGTAGTTTCCTTTTCCTGTAACGAAATAATTAAAATATGATAGATAGATAGATAGATAGATAGATAGATAGATAGATAGATAGATAGATAGATAGATAGATAGATAGATAGATAGTGAAAGACACTATATAACGAGAGATAGATAGTGAAAACCACTATTGATAGATAGATAGATAGATAGATAGATAGATAGATAGATAGATAGATAGATAGATAGATAGATAGATGCCGATAACTCCTTTAAACATGTCATAATCTAACAATGTGAAACTGTTAACAATCCATTGCACATTTTCAAATTACCGCTACCTATTTAGAATTTTTTTAAATGTACGTGATTATAATTTCCAAATGAATGCCGGTATATTATTGCAAATCCAAAATCAGTTAGCAGACAGAAAAACTATTATATAAAGAACCGGAATATATGGTGTATACATTTAATACACATTGTGAAAGAGAAGGGGAGTGAGAAACATATTCCTATATATATTTTTTTCCCCAACATTCGCCAAAAAATAACATACACAATAAATTTCAGTGTTAAATTTGCACTTATTGTGTTGAAGTAACTCTTAAAGTGCGTAAATTGTAAAAGCGTTAACTATGGCATAGTGGTTAAAGCTTTGGACTTTAGACCCGGAGGTTTGAGGTTCAAAAACGGCAATTAAAACATTGTGACCATTAGAAAGTAACTTCACCTTCCTGTGCTTTAATTGGCAAACCGATAACAAGTATTCAACTGTATTTCTCAAATGTTCAAAGTTACCTTGGTGTCAGTCAAGTAATAATAGTTAAAGTTGTTATTTCAACGCTAGTGATTTACTGGCTATAGAACAAAGTAACAGAAGACAGGCATGAATAAACCACAGGTAGTACACACCACCCCGGATCGACTAAAATTTGGCACAGAAATATTTAAAGGTTCAATTGATCTTAAATGGTACCACTACAAGCAAAATTTACAGACCTACCGCGCATGATCCGTTTAACAAATGCACGTGTACTCGACGATATACGTCCACTTACGTCAGTTATTAAAGTAAGTTAGTGTCATGGACTGAAATTACTATACGCACGATCCATGCAGGCCTTTTCTAATCTGTTTACCCAGTTCAGGATAGTGTGGATCTTATACCAATTCCAAGGTGCAAGATTAGAAAAGAGCCCCGGGATAGGCGCCTGTCTTGATGTTCTAAACAAACAGATCCGTATGGCGTATATAGCGCCTTTCATAATATTCTAATCAGAAGCGTCATACAATGTTCTTGCCTGTGAAATTTTACACCAAACTACACTTCAGATCGCGAGTAGTCAACGGCTAAAGTCTCAGTTGTCAGCTCTGATACGTTTAGGTGAACCGTTAAAGAAATTTACGTAAGCTAGTGTATCAAACAGTCGGAACTGGCAAACATTCTACTTCTCTCTCTCTCCGTCTTAAATTTGTCCTTACCTGGGTCATCTTCGTCCCTCGGCACTTTCTTAAAGCAGTCGTTCAACGACAGGTTGTGCCTGATGGAATTCTGCCATCCCGCCTTACTCTTCTTGTAAAAAGGAAAGTTATCCGCCACATACTGGTAGATCTGGCTCAGCGTGAGCTTCTTCTCCGGCGCGTTTTGAATCGCCATTGCTATAAGAGCAGAATAAGAGTAAGGAGGCCTGACTAATTTTAGGAGCTCCTCCTGACTAGCGATTGACAGCCAGCCCAAATCGGCACCACTGAAGCCCGTGGAGTTTGGTAGAAATTGTCTCTGAGAGCCGTAGGACGGGGGCATGAACGTGGCCGAGTTGTTTCCATGGAGATACGAAGGGGACGTATTTACGCCGGGTCCGTTGAGCCACAGGTAAGGGTTGGCAGACGGTGCGTAGTCCCCCAGCCCGTAGCTGCCCGGCCTCGGAGAGCTGTGCAGATTTTGCTGGTGATACATACTGAAATTGTCGCAGTAGACGGCCATCTCCGGCGCTTCTTGTGCACTTTTCGGGTGGGGCTGGTGAGGGTTCGATCCTGGTGAACTCTGGTGGTGGATGTGCGAGTCAATGGAGTTCATAATCGCCACATGAAGCCTCTAAGTTGGTTTCTTTTCAAGACGTTCGGAATCGCAACAAGTGCCAAAGTGCAGGAAGAAGTTTCCCAATTTATACCTGATCAAACCGATGAGCGCTACTTGGGGCATTAGTGCTGGGAGTTGTTACAGTGGATTGAAAGAACCAATTCGGAGCAGGGGCGGGCAACAAACTACACTGGCACCAATCAGGTCCTGGCAGTCCCGCCTACCTGCGTCCTTCTCCTGTTGCACAGGACGTTCTTCAGCGAGCAGGAGCCACCTATCTGCGCGGCTTATCCCTGTCTCTTGCACCGATCTGCCCTAGGCAGGCTTGCCTGTCTGAACCATACCCCCCTGCGGGGATCTGCACAGGCTGGCGCACCTGCCTACACCCACCAGCAGTAGACCCGAAAGCATTCACGTATTTACCCCCATCGTCTTTTTAAAATGTTGAATCAACGAAACATCAGCGCCATACTCAGCCTTAATTTTTTATAGCGCCTTTTGAAATAATAATAACAACCGTTTAACATCATGAACCCCGTTAACGAGCGTGTCCATATTCACTCACCGCTCTCATCATTTATCATGCAGTCCCGTAAACACATTGAGGTCTGTGATACACGTGGACACTAAAAACGAAACGCACAATTTATGAATAGATCGCCCTCTTCAGGCCCACTTTTCGTATTTGGAAACGGAAAACGGGAGACGTTCTCTGCTTTTCCGTGTATATTAAAAATACTTAAGTTTTAGATTAGCTGGAAACTCAAAAGTGGCGTGGTTTAAATAATTGTGTGCGTGGGTGTGCGCGCGCGCGTGTGTGTGTGTTAGGCTGACATCCGAGTCCACCGAGATACCTTCATCTAGTTTATATGGGTTTAAAAAAAGTGTGGACGGATTAACAAATTAACTGATTTCTTTCTTTCTTTCTTTCTTTCTTTCTTTCTTTCTTTTAGTAAAAAAATCAAAATTGCAAAACGTAAGGCGAAAATACAGTAAGTAATATAGTAACATATTAACGGATGTTTTCTTTCTTTCTTTCTTTCTTCCTTTCTTTCTTTCTTTCTTTCTTTCTTTCTTTCTTTGTTTAAAGTGAAAACATCAAAATTGCAAAACGTAAGGCGAAAATATAGTAATTAATATAGTAACATTTTAACTAATGTTTTTCTTTCTTTCTTTCTAGTGAAAAAAATAAAATTGCAAAACGAAGGCGAAAATGTAGTAAGCTCGTTTTTTAAATTTTTTTTATAGAATTTGTTGTTTAACCTAATTTGTGAAAGATACAAATAAATATTTTCATTTTATTGCAGTAAATATAATAATTACAATAATTCCATTACAGACAATTCAGGGTCAGTCAGAAAAAAATGGCAAATATTCCACAACAACAACAACAATATTATTATTATTATTATTATTATTATTATTATTATTATTATTATTATTATTATTATTATTATACATGAGAGGTCTGGTTGAGCTCTGGCGAACGCACCAGCGTGGCTTAGTACGCAAGACCTAAACCAGACCTCTCAGGAATAATAATAATAATAATAATAATAATAATAATAATAATAATAATAATAATAATAATGCTTCTCTAAAATAATAGAGAATGAAGAAACAAGTGGTAAAAAACGCGAAAGTAACACGAGCAGATGTCGTATACAGTCTTCTGTATATACAATGTGAGTGTCTGTGTATGTAAGTGTGTTGGTCTCCGTCTTTCTCTCTTTTTTAATAACAATACAAATTACTAAACTTCACTTCAAATGACCTAACCATGGCATAGCCTTTCTCTTTGTCCTCAAACGTTAATTGCCATATTAACTATATTCCAGAAAGTGTTTAAAACGTTAATGACCTTTATTTTTTGGAGATCACGCAAAGTAAACTAGCTAAGTACACTGAAAGGAGAAACAAGCCTCTGAAGTGCAACAACCGCCAACATTCTCAATCTGTCTAGCAAATGAACACTTTGTTCGCCAAACCACCACAAATCACCATACCGAGTACCATAAACAGTCATAAAGTACCGCAAGCCGTCGTCCCAGGTTTTTAGAGAAGTGCCTGAAAGTGATGTTAATGGTAGCAAAAGGCAGGTTTTATGTAAAGGAGCGCCAATTAAAACAACGGCAACGAGTAACATTTTTCGCGATCGAAACTTAAAGATGCCGTGCAGCTGATTTTTTTTTTTTAGGTGAAATTGTTTATTTTGTTACATTGCCACATGTTCTCACGAGGCTCTGCACTTTTGAAGATCGTATGCTGTCATTTCCATTTGCGTTTAGTTTGCATCGGCCTTAGCAGAAAGCAGGCTTTGGTGCAATTAGAGGGTAGCGGGTGATCTCGGTATTATTTGGCTCAGAAGGTCACGTTGCCGTCCAGTGTTTGAGCACTATTTGGAATTTCAGCTTTGGTACCCTCGGTGTTCACTTTACCAATAAACTACATTGAAGGTGCTGTTCCAAGTATGGTACGGTGACTACTTAAGACCTGCCACCGTTAGGATGAAGTGTCTTTACAGCTACCAGGGGCTTATATTTCTTTTCGTTTGCCATGCAGCTCTGAACTAAAAATATTTTGGCTTTAACCTCCGAGGGTACCTGCATGTTCTGTGACATAATGCTGATATGGGCACAGGTTTACTGTTACTGTATGCATTGACAGATTGAACAATTACTAAAGATGGTGCTGGCAACAAAAAAATCATCATTTATAATGATGATGATGATGATGTATATTGGACCTACTCCATACTTATATGCCTGAAAAAGTCCTCCTAATTGTTCAATATTTAGTAATTTGCTTTAGTGTTTGCAACAGCCAATCAGGGAAAAATGGCAGAGAAGGTGTTTTGTGCCTCAGCAACGGGTTGTAAAGAGCGCTGTATGAAGCTGTGGGTTGGCACTTTGTTCTGTAGACCTAGCCGTGTGTGACTACCACCTGTTCCTCCAGGGCTTCCTCTGTTGGATGCACTACGATAACGACGTGGACGTCAAGTCAGCTCAAGGAGAGCGGTTGCACAGGCAAGACAGAATATTTTATTTGAAAGGCTTTGAAAAAAAAGGTATTTGTTAGAACAAGTGTATTATCTCAATTACTGTGCCATTCCTCAATTAGAGTATAAATTGACCCAAATTGGCACAATTTGCAGGTATTCCCAAATCGTAATCCCCTCTGTTCCTGCTGAGTAAATTGAACCTAATTTGTAGTTCTATGTGCGTTTATCATGTAATTCAGCGTTTCTCAACCTTTATGTATTTGCCACCCGGGTTTTCATAACAGTTTTAATCGCCCCCTCTAACATTTTTTTGAAATGTAGATTCATATTTTAATATACCTACTTAACTTTTATCAACATTTATCTAACTCTATATTTATTGTTCTACTATCAGAATGTAGATTAAGTTAATTTGTTTTGGTTTCAACAGATGGTTTTTTTTTTCATATTTTTGATTCTTGTTTTCTTTTTTTCACATCTTCGCGCCCCTTTTTTTGTTACTTTGCACCCCTCTAGGGGGGCCCGCCCCACAGGTTGAGTACCACTGATGTGATTTGTATCATAGCTTTGGATTTGTTGCAGCATTCCAAGAAGGAAGCAATCCATAAAAAAAAAAATACAATCAATTGTTTTAACTCATCCCTGACAGCTCAGATACCCATTAACAAGTCACTGCTCTGGATCCAGTCCAGCACACCATTCCTCCCAATCGCTTCACTCCAGCTATTGCTGTCATTCTCTGAGTAAGACTGGACAGGGGAGTCTGAAGCACCACCTTCTCTAGCTAAAAGTCACATTGAAGTGACATTCTTCTCCAAAGAAATAACATCAAAGTGTACAGCACCCAGCAGGTGGCATGTGAGCATGTTGATGCCATCCTGAGTCTGGGCTACTTCATAGTAAAGAAAACAACCCCGAGTTTAAAATCTGTTCCTAGAGGCAGCCTTTTTTACATAGAAACACATTGGACTAAATCAAGCTGGTTAGCATGGTTGACTGAAATGTGTGTGGAGTTATCCTGCATACACCTGTCACCTGAGTGGCATTAAACTGAAGAGACAGTAAACTGCGTAAAAGACTGAGCCCAAATCAAAGATACTTACAATACACACTAACCCAGTTTATTGAAAAACACCCCCTATCTAGCTCCAGGGGAGCCCACGAGTCCCCCTTCTTATCAACAGAGGCTCTTTTTGGATGATCTTTTTCTAGTATCTTTTTAAAGACCTTTTTGTTAGCAAGAATCCCATCAGAAGGATTACACTTCTAAAAAGATGCGTCCAAGAAATACAAGAGTGCTAATTCTGAGATTGGGGAACAGTCCTAGTTATTGTAAGTCAAGTCAGGTGTAAGAAGAAGAAGAACAAGAAGATCAGAAATGCAGAAGAAATATTGTGGAGGTCTAGCAAGCAAAGAAGCACCCACCCTAGCTCACATGCTTGTTAAAGTTCTGTGGTACTTTCAATCATAATCCTCTGGATGGAACCTTCAGTAGAAGACAAAGCACTTGTCAAACAACATCAGCATTTTCAAAGGTTTCATAGCATTACCCTCTTTTAAAATAATAAGAATAATAAACATCATCATCATCATCATCATCATCATCATCACCACCACCACCATTACAATACCTCAGGTTTATGTCTTTAACTATCATCAGCAGCAGCAGCTTGATATTGCCTTATTTAAAATAATAATGCACCATTCACATTGGCAGACTTGTTCAGTCCATTGCAGAATTACAGAAAGCTGGTGACTAACCAGGCAGCACTGGGCACAGGGCAGTGAACGGATTCAGATAGGTCACCTGTCTAATCACACAGTCCACTCACATGGGGTCAGTTGACACTGATACACACATGTTTGGTAAGGTAGGAGGAAGACTGGTTATAATAATAATAATGATAATAATAATAACCACAGTTGCAATACTGACTACTAAATATACCTGTACAAAAGAGTAAAAGCAAATCTTGTACCTGCTGACTACTACTTGTCCTACTACTACTACTACACCACTAATAATGTTATTAATAATAATAAATAATAATAATCACAATTACAATATTATGACTGTTAAATATAACTATACAAAAGAGTAAATGCAAATTTGGTAGCTGCTGACTACTACTTGTCCTACTACTTCTACTAATACACTAATATTATTATTATTATTATTATTATTATTATTATTATTATTTAATAATAATAATAATAATAATTACAATACTCTGACTGTTAAATATTACTGTACAAAAGAGTAAAAGCAAATTTTGTATCTGCTGACTACGACTACCACTAATACTAATACTAATAATAATACTAATAATAATAATAATAATAATTGTCGACCATAGGGAGCAAGGTGGCATAGTAAGTAGCACTTTTGCCTCATGGATCTATCATCCTTCATTCAAATGCCTGGACGTTGTCTATGTGGAGTTGACACATTCTTCGTTGTATGTTTGTGTGCGGGTTTCCTCTGAGTAGTTCAGTTTTCCACTCACATTTACAAAGGTGTGCATGTTACGTTATTTAGTAACTCCAGATTGTCCCGTATGAGTGTGTGGAAGAACCCAGTAATAGACTGGTACCGCGGCCAGGTCTTGCAGCAGTCCTGTCTTGTGCTCAGTGCTGCTCTGTCTTCCTACTAGACAGAATTGAGTTTGAAAGATTTGGGAATTATATGAGAGGAGATAATGACGTCCAACATACAAAAATAATATAGTGTATTTCTTTTGACCTTTCTTGTGATCATCCTTTGACCGCTGACACTAAATTGTCATGATGTGAGTGACTATGGTCTCCTGCCCACATTTTCTTCCTACTTCTAACTCTGATGTAGGATTATAGTAATCATTCTGAGACATCCGTACATCTATCTTCCAACTAGCTTCTAGGACAGGTTTGCAGGGCAGCTATGGCTGATCCCAAAAAGACAGAAAATCTGATCTACATAATTTATAATGTAATTTTTTTTTTCTTTCTAGTGCAATTGATATTTTCTTGACACCAATGTCCTGTAAGTTTCTTGTCTGCAATTACTTAAAGTGTATCTGTCCATTCATCTATCCATCTAACCATTCATGTTCTAGTCTGCATAGTTAGTTCAGGGTCCTGTATATGGAGTAGTGTCTGTTTCGACATAATAAAGGCACACACTTAGCGTCACACCAGCACTCACTCATGCCAGACCAGTTTAAAGACATCAATTAACCTAACACACAGGTTTTTGGGGGTGAGCAAGAAACCCACTGAGTCACGAAAAAAAGTGAATGCAGGGAGTGCCAGGGCCGAAGCCAGGAATCGAACCCTAGTCTGTGGTATCGTCAGGAAGCACCGCTAATCTCACTGTTCATAGACTCTAAGATTTATTTAATTTGTCTAACACTTACATCGCAATTGCTATGCAAGATACTAATGAAGATTTCAAGAAGTAATATTAATAATAAATTATCTATACATAACAGGCTACATTCCAGTCGCATTGAATTTGCATCTTCACAAAAATCAATGAAAGATCTTTCTTTCTTTCTTTCTTTCTTTCTTTCTTTCTTTCTTTCTTTCTTGATATATTACTTTTACACATTAACACACTCAGACACACACACACAATAAAAGTAACACTTCAGTCTTGAAGCGCGGAGAGTTCATTACGCACTGTATTTTCAAGGTAAAACCCGACTGTTGATTAAAACGGAGCAATATGCTAAATGTTTACAGTAATCTATTCTTGAGGGGGTTTCACAGTTCATTTGAACCGTTCGCCCTTCACACTTTACCGCCACTCCGCGACACACGTCGGCACTTCTCATTGATTGCACGATGAGGACTTGTGTCTGCTCGCCATCACCCCAGGCCTGGTGCCTCGTGTGCGTATGAATGGGATCTTGGAGGGGCGCATCGTTTTACTCGGCTAGCCAGGTTGCTTTAGGGCAACTTATTGCGTACCTTTTATCGTCGCAATTAATCTAAAAAGCTCTTGTCAGCGGCTAAGGCATCATGCCTGGCATTAGCCTCAATAACAGGGCGATAATAGCGTAGACAAAGCCGCCCCACCCCAGGTATTCAAACGTGATCGATGAGGCTCCTGCCCCTTTGAAACCAGAAAAAAAATGTCTGGGGTCGAGAGAAGAAAGCATTGCATTCCCTACATCGCACCCAGATAAAGAGAAAGAAAGTAAAATCCAGCGGGAAGCCAGATGTGGTGTACAGTAGCTCAAATGCGTTGAACAGTATAGCTCAAATATACTTTTAGTGAATTGACATTCACAACTGCCTTGACGTTATACGTGGTCAAATTCCTAACAAACCAAGCTTCTATTTTTTTTCTTAAATCTTTTTAACCAAATTACGTTACACTCAGCTGTCTAAATTCGTGTATTTTATAAATCAAATGTAGCTGGGAAGCCTATACAGCAGTCTCGCGAGCAAGACACGAGACAGTCCTGAACGCGACAACAGTCCATCACCGGGCACGCGCAGTCACACCGTGCCAGTTTACAGTCGACAAGAAAACCGAGCTGCACGCGTGACCATCACACAGCCAATGACAGGTTAGCACTGTAGAAGCAACTTTGAAGCGGAACCCATGCGCTAGCCACCGCACAACCGTGACACTCCAAGCTCTTATAAGGAAAAATGAAAGGGCACTCCGTGGGCACGGGATAAAATGGAAGTAATAGTAGAAGTGCCGCATCGCGAAGAAACTTCTCACCTGTACGTCCGACCAACGTCCAACACGTGGCTGCGATCGACGGAATAACAGAAAACACAAATCAGTTTGTCTTGGTTCAATTGAGGTTTAATTTGGATTATTGCCTGGGTTATCTGCGTTTTTTTTTTTGTTTAACAGAGAGACCAAGACACCACCATGTACAATTGATTGATACAATAATACCAAAAAACCCATAATTCTTACAAAAAATGTAACCAACATTAAAACTCAACCTGTGTGATTAACAAGAATGATAACTATTCGGCCCCAATTTTAACATGTTTAAAAGATTACCAGCAGTTGGGACACATGAATGTTTGAACCAGTTGCTTTTTATTATTGGGAACTTGAACCTGTGTCCTGATGGCAATACATGAAAATTTAGAATTTAATTGGGTAAATTCTGTCACAGAGAATGTTTGCTCTTTTACCACGCTTATTTTAACTTCACCTATGTTTGTTGTCTGGTACAAATCCTGTAATCGATATTTAACCCACTTCCTTTTGTCCAAATGACTTGAACTTTTGCACACTTACTCACTTCTGATGACAATAACATGAATCAATAATCAGTTTCACTAATTGATTAATTAATCCATGTTAATTAAGAAATTAAATTTTCATATGGAGAATAGTTCAAAATTTCACCAATAGATGGCGCTAGTAATGGATAGAAATATTAAGGGACTAAAAAGAGTTGAAAATAATATCTATATATATATAATTCATTACGGCAAGACACCCATGGAAAGCCGGCGTGGATTCACTAAGCCGCCGACAAGTAAGACACCTATGGCGCATGTAGGAAGGAGCCACACTGGAGGTGAATCGCCATATGCAACATGTAAAACAGTTTGCGAGGGGTATCCCATGGGATCCTTAAAACAATCCTTTACAACTGAGGTTAAAACACAATGAAATAAGCAGTCTTTAAAAAACGAGTTTTCGGTTACGACGCACGATCACGTGCACCATAGCAAACAGTTTTACTCGCTACATACAGCAATTCGCATCTGCGACAAACATGCGTCTTCTTAGATACTCCTGTAGGAACAGGGAAAGTCTACATGAGTCACAGGTGCATCTGGACTGTGCAAAGACGACAACGACTCAAGTGACGAGTTGGAGGTGGGCACATGAGCGATGGCGGTCCGCCAGTTTTCAGTCACAGATGATTGTGCGTTGGTTCATTCCGTGCATTGTTACAATTTCTTGCTGATTTATTACATTACCGATTTTTCAAATGTTAATTTTCTCCCTGTGCTTAAAAATCATTAAAAAACTGTCCTGATTATGCAGCGTATGGTACACCGTGGGTTGGCTAGTATATATATATATAAGTACTCTTTAAAAAACACACTTATATTAAGTTAAAAAGTGTACTAAAAAGTAAAAAATAAGTTTCTCATATATCACTCGTAAAACAAAAGGTTGGGCGCTTTTCATCAATCAACAATCAAAAAACACTTCTCAAAATCTTAGCAAAAGCGCCCACCTTTTATTTTACGAGTGATGTATGAGAGACTTCTTTTTTACTTTTTAGTACACTTTTTAACTTAATATAAGCGTGGTTTTAACAAGTATATATATATATATATATATATATATATATATATATATATATATATATATATATTGTGGAGCCGACCCGGACACAGACAGGCGGACATGTTGTTTTTCAACCACCACACGTTTATTTACAACTATTTACAACAATTATAAATGGTCACTCAGACCCAGTTCGTGCACAATACCCCAAACACTCAGTCCTGGCCACAAATGCCTCTTCTTCAGGCCGCCTCCACACCTCTCTCGTGCCTCGTCCTGCTTCCACCCGACTCCAGCCCTGAATGAAGGGAGATGGCCCCTTTTATATTCTCCTGGATGAGCTCCAGGTGATTCCCGACACTCCTTCATTGGCCATGCCCCAGCGCGGCGGAAGTGCCGGCTGTTCTCCCGGCAGCTCTCTGGGCGCCCCTTTAATTCTCCCCCCCAGCACTTCCTGGTGTGGCGGAAGTGCTGAGGTAACAGGTCCCCAAGGCATGCCCTCAACCCGTGGCCCCCAAAGCAACCAGGAAGGTGGCCCCCCACGTGATCCAGGGTGGGCATAGACCCACATCCAGTCCCTCACGGTGCCCCTGGCATCCCTGACAATATATATATATATATATATTTATATATATATATATATATATATATATATATATATATATATATATATATATATATATATATATATATATATATATATATATATATATATATATATATATATATACAGTGGTGTGAAAAACTATTTGCCCCTTCCTGATTTCTTATTCTTTTGCATGTTTGTCACACAAAATGTTTCTGATCATCAAACACATTTAACCATTAGTCAAATATAACACAAGTAAACACAAAATTCAGTTTTTAAATGATGGTTTTATTATTTAGGGAGAAAAAAAATCCAAACCTACATGGCCCTGTGTGAAAAAGTAATTGCCCCTTGTTAAAAATAACCTAACTGTGGTGTATCACACCTGAGTTCAATTTCCGTAGCCACCCCAGGCCTGATTACTGCCACACCTGTTTCAATCAAGAAATCACTTAAATAGGAGCTGCCTGACACAGAGAAGTAGACCAAAAGCACCTCAAAAGCTAGACATCATGCCAAGATCCAAAGAAATTCAGGAACAAATGAGAACAGAAGTAATTGAGATCTATCAGTCTGGTAAAGGTTATAAAGCCATTTCTAAAGCTTTGGGACTCCAGCGAACCACAGTGAGAGCCATTATCCACAAATGGCAAAAACATGGAACAGTGGTGAACCTTCCCAGGAGTGGCGGCCGACCAAAATTACCCCAAGAGCGCAGAGACGACTCATCCGAGAGGTCACAAAGACCCCAGGACAACGTCTAAAGAACTGCAGGCCTCACTTGCCTCAATTAAGGTCAGTGTTCACGACTCCACCATAAGAAAGAGACTGGGCAAAACGGCCTGCATGGCAGATTTCCAAGGCGCAAACCACTGTTAAGCAAAAGAACATTAGGGCTCGTCTCAATTTTGCTAAGAAACATCTCAATGATTGCCAAGACTTTTGGGAAAATACCTTGTGGACTGATGAGACAAAAGTTGAACTTTTGGAAGGCAAATGTCCGTTACATCTGGCGTAAAAGGAACACAGCATTTCAGAAAAAGAACATCATACCAACAGTAAAATATGGTGGTGGTAGTGTGATGGTCTGGGGTTGTTTTGCTGCTTCAGGACCTGGAAGGCTTGCTGTGATAGATGGAACCATGAATTCTACTGTCTACCAAAAAATCCTGAAGGAGAATGTCCGGCCATCTGTTCGTCAACTCAAGCTGAAGCGATCTTGGGTGCTGCAACAGGACAATGACCCAAAACACACCAGCAAATCCACCTCTGAATGGCTGAAGAAAAACAAAATGAAGACTTTGGAGTGGCCTAGTCAAAGTCCTGACCTGAATCCAATTGAGATGCTATGGCATGACCTTAAAAAGGCGGTTCATGCTAGAAAACCCTCAAATAAAGCTGAATTCCAACAATTCTGCAAAGATGAGTGGGCCAAAATTCCTCCAGAGCGCCGTAAAAGACTCATTGCAAGTTATCGCAAACACTTGATTGCAGTTATTGCTGCTAAGGGTGGCCCAAGCAGTTATTAGGTTCAGGGGGCAATTACTTTTCACACAGGGCCATGTAGGTTTGGATTTTTTTTTCTCCCTAAATAATAAAAACCATCATTTAAAAACTGCATTTTGTGTTTACTTGTGTTATATTTGACTAATGGTTTAAATGTGTTTGATGATCAGAAACATTTTGTGTGACAAACATGCAAAAGAATAAGAAATCAGGAAGAGGGCAAATAGTTTTTCACACCACTGTATATATGATTAATGCTCTGTTTTAAGCTCTGATGAATGGCCAAAATTAAGGTTTCCACATGAAGCCCGCAGAACACCACTTAAGAAAGAGTCAATACAAGACTCAAATTAATAAATAAATAACGGCATAAAGTTAGAAAGCAAAGTAAAGAGACTCAAGTTGATGAGAAAGTAAACTGCCTCTGTGTGTTGATTAATCCATATTCCAACGTATTTATAACTTTCAATAATCTCTACTGCCTAGTCTGGTGTATTTTTTTTATTCTTCTAAAATTAATTATCAGTTCTTCGATTTTCATAATGTTAATTTGTGGAAAAAACACATCATGCCATTGTATGAAATCATCTAAAACTGGATTATGACATATTTCATTCACATAGGCTTACAGTAGCTGTGCCATCAGCAAATTTTAAGATGTATCTATTTACAAATTTTCTATAGCAACCATTAGTGTATTACTGGACTTGTCATCATCAGCTGTCAGATGGTGTTCAGAAGCCATCAAGAAGGCTAAGAGAATGTCAGGTTATATAGCGCCTTGATGTGTGGAGTACAAGTCCAAGGAGGTTCTGCTCAAGTTTTATAACACACTGGTGAGGCCTCATCTGGAGTACTGTGTGCAGTTTTGGTCCACAGGCTACAAAGGACACAGCAGTGCTAGAAAAGGTCCAGAGAAGAGCGACTAGGCTGATTCCATGGCTACAGGGGTTGAATTATGAAGAAAGACTAAAAGAGCTGAGCCTTTACAGTTTAAGCAAAAGACGATTAAGAGGTGACATGACTGAAGTGTTTCAAAGTAGAAAAGGAATTAGTCCAGTGAATCGAGACTGTTACTGTAAAATGAGTTCATCAAGGACACGGGAACACAGTTGGAAACTTGTTAAGGGTAAATTTCACACAAACATTAGGAAATATTTGTTCACACAGAGAACCAGTTAGCAAGTCATGTTGTTGACAGTAGGACTTTATGGACTTCAAACCTGGATGTGATGTTATTTTACAGGAATTAAGAGAAAACTGGTGAGTTTTGTTGAGCTGAATGACCTTTTTTCTTCAAATTGTTCTCTATTCTAATATCCCAACATACAAAAAAAGTTAACAAACAATGGCATTTAAAATGAATCACAGCAAACCTTCAATATCTAAATCATTTAATCGTGCATTTTGCAAATTTGTACTTCTTGGATTCTCAGTCTGTAGAACTGTGCAATAAAGAAGAAGCATCCAGTGAGCTGCACTTCTGAGACTCTTATGCTCCATCCCTTAACTCTGTAGACTTCGGCTGGTGCCCAGAAGTGAGCTCCTTAAAAGCAGGCATTGCTGCTTCTTTACCCTTTCAGTGCAATGTGGCCAATGTGGTTTGTGACAAGGACTTGTAGTGACAGGTGCAGGTAGAAGAATGGAATGGGGGGCTAAGAGTACCAGATAACTGGAAAATACTCAGGGAGTCCCATACCATTGGATTTTGCTGATTTACTGAAAATAGCAAGTAGGGTGGGTTGGAGAAGCGATCTTAAAGTAATTAATGTGTCACAGGCATTGTAGACTCATTAACATTTACTTATTTGGCCGACACCTTTATCCAAAGCAACCTACAACATTGGAGATTTACATTTCTTTTTTCCCCAATTGGAGCACAGGCAGGTCACACAGTGCCAGTGATGGGATTTGAAGCCACAATCTCAAGGTTTGAAGGCCAAGGCCTTATCCATTGTCCCACACTGCCCTATTCAAATTTTGCAAGTGTTATACTGTGTCTGAATCCGGTTAGTGGTCTGTTGTGGCGTCTCCTAGAGATGCTGAGCAGCTTTTGCTGCACTTATGAGGACACAAGCATTGCGTAATTATATGTTGCTGTTGGCTTCACAATTTACATGGTGGGTGGTTGATCATTGCTATGCTAGCTTTGTGTTGTGACGCAAAGAGAGTTGCCAGTCACATTTTTATTTGTCTGTTTTATATAATAAGTGGCACGGTGGCGCTGCTGCCTCGCAGTAAGGAGACCTGGGTTCGCTTCCTGGGTCCTCCCTGTGTGGAGGCTGCATGTTCTCCCCGTGTCTGCGTGGGTTTCCTCCCACAGTCCAAAGACATGCAGGTTAGGTGCATTGGCGATTCTAAATTGTCCCTAGTGTGTGCTTGGTGTGTGGGTGTGCGCCCTGCGGTGGGCTGGCGCCCTGCCTGAGGTTTGTTTTCAGCCTTGCACCCTATGCTGGCTGGGATTGGCTCCAGCAGAACCCCATGACCCCGTAGTTAGGATATAGCGGGATGGATAATGGATGGATGTTTTATATAACACCCCTCACCAAACACATCATCTTAGATATTTTTCAAAGTAGACAAGAATGCAGTTCATGAATCTGAATGAGTAGGTTAGTGAACGGCCGATATGGGATCAGAGTTTGGTTATTGATATTCTGGTATCTCTTGAGATTTGCTGCATGAGCCATCCTAAGGCCAGTACTGGCGGAATGCTTAACAGTTTTGAGGACATCGTCAGTGGTTGCTTGGATTTTCGGACCAGTAATTTAACTGGCCAAGTTGGCGGTTGAGTTCTAAGGGCTCTTTTCCCTTTAGCAGAAGCTGTCTTCAGCCAAGGTAGAGGAAGGCTTTCCTCCAGATTTCAAAGGTTCAGGCTGACCTCTGTCTGACTGACTAATCCGTCAGCACCCCTACATATTTAAGGAGACTCACTTTATCCTCAGGTGCCATCAAAGACAGGTTGAATGAAGATCTCTCCAGAGATTAGGCCTCACCTCAAGATCAGCCAAAGAGATGACAGGAGTATCGGTAGCCATTCTGTTAACAGCCACACCTCCTGGCCCCCCCACCTGCTGAGAGACCCATTAACAGCACAATGAATATCATTAGGGCTATTCTGAAGGAGCCGCTCTCTGAATGTGGAGGCAGGGTAAGACATATTCACCCCACTCCCTTCCAGCAAAGAGTTGGTGCAGGGCCTTCTAAAGTATGCTTCCCCAAGGGGCTGTCTTTCCATCTCGTAAATCAGGAAGAATTCTAGACAATAGAGAGGCAGCCAGAGCTCATGTTCTCCAAGGCAGGACAGTGAAGTTTTAAGATGCCATCCTCGAGATACCAATCTATGCTTTGATTTAATTCAACTTAATGTTATATACTGCTCTGCCTGGCTGGTTTGACTTAAGGAACAGCAATCACAGAGTGGAATAAGAAAGATCTTTCTTTCTTTCTTTCTTTCAGGGAAGTTAACAACAAGACAAGTGCTGCTAACAAGCTGTCAGAAAATAAGAGCTCAGTAAGAATGGCATATACCTGTACACTGTAATTTTAAACAAACCAAAGTCTGTCACTTATATTCTATGATTCTTTAAACAAAACCTTTCAGGCTTTTATGGCAGAGTCCTCTTAACACAACATCTTCTAAATTCCACATTTATAGAAAGACAAGCAGCCACTTCAGGTTGAGTACCATCACATTCAGTGTTAGTGTGCTTCCACCTTGTGGCCATTGGCTGAAGTTCCTGTATCCCAGCAAGAAATCAACCATATATACTGCTCAAAAAACTTAAAGGCACAATTTTTTATAAGAGTATAGCATCAGGTCAATGAAACTTGTTGGCTATTGACCTGCTCAGTTAAGTAGCAGAGGGGCTTGTTAATCAGTTTCAGCTGCTTTGGTGTTAATGAAATTAATAACAGGTGACCTAGAGGGGCAGCAATGAGATGACCACCAAAACAGGAATGGTTTAACAGGTGGTAACGTTTTGCATTTGGCTATGGTCAATGTCACTACTGTTTTCATGAGGTGATACCTGGACCCCACAGAGGTTGCACAGGTAGTCCATCTTCTCCAAGATGGCGCATCAATACATGCCATTTCCAGAAGGTTTGCTGTGTCTCTCAAGGGCTTGGAGGAGATTCCAGGAGACAGGCAGTTACTCTAGGAGAGGTGTACAGGGCCCCTTGTAGAAGGTCCTTAACCCATCAGCAGGAACAGTATCTGCTCCTTTGGGCTAGGAGGAACAGGATGAGCACTGCCAGAGACTTACAAAATGACCTCCAGCAGGCCACTGGTTTGAATGTCTCTGACCAAACAATCAGAAACAGACTTCATGAGGGTGGCCTAAGGGCCCAACTTCCTCTAGTGGGCCTTGTGCTCACTGCCCAGACCATGGAGCTCAATTGGCATTTGCCATAGAATACCAGAACTGGCGGGCGCCCTGGGCTTTTCACAGATGAGAGCAGGTTCACCCTGAGCACTTGTGACAGACGTGAAAGGGTCTGGAGAAGCCTTGGAGAATGTTATGCTGCCTGTAACATCGTTCAGCAGGACTGGTTTAATGGTGTGTCAGTGATGGTCTGGGGAGGCATATCCATGGAGGGACGCACAGACCTCTACAGGCTAGACAACGGCACCTTGACTGCCATTAGCTATCGAGATGAAATCCTTGGACCCATTGTCAGACCCTATGCTGGTGCAGTGGGTCCTGGGTCCCTCCTGATGTACGACAATCCGTTGTCCTCATGTGACGAGAGTATGCAGGCAGTTCCTGGAGGATGAAGGAATTGATAACATTGACTGGTCCCCACACTCACTCACCTGATCTAATTCCAATAGAACACCTCTGGGTAGGACATTATGTTTCGGTCCATCCAATGCCGCCAGGTTGCACCTCAGACTGTCCAGGAGCTCAGTGATGCCCTGGTCCAGATCTGGGAGGAGATCCCCCAGAACACCATCTGTCTTCTCATTAGGAAGTTGTCAGGCATGCATACAAGCACATGGGGGCCATACAAACTACTGAGTACAATTTGGAGTTGCTGCAATGAATTATCTTCAAAATGGACTCGCCTGCCACATCATTTTTTCCCTTTGATTTTCGGGGTGTCTTTGAATTTAGCCCTCTGTAGGTTGACAGTTTTCATTTCCATCAAACGATGTGGCATCTTTTCGCTCCTAACACATTACTTTCTCAGCCCATCTCAGTAGAGATACCCAGCAGGATTTTTTTTCCCATGGAGATCTGAGGTGTTTTCAAAGTGTTCCTTTAATTTTTTTGAGCAGTATATATGAAGCTAGTCGAGGAACGTAGATTTCCAGTTACGCGCTGTGTTTCTGGGTAGTTAAATTCCAACTAAAGACTCTCTGGTAAGCTCATGCTTTAGAAAGGTACCCTACAAAAAGATGGACCAAATAAATGGATTTTGTTGTTCTGTAAAGATAAATAACACAGGGTAACAAAATGTAAGTTTTTTGTCACACGGATCAATACAGGTGAAGCTTGCACTTTTTTTCATGCTGAATTTAGATCAGTAACTTTCTCTATCAAGGAAGAATTTTAAATGACAAATAAATCAAGTTTACAAGAATCTTTGTAAGTTCATTTTGCAATTTCTGCACAATATACAGTATATGTGGTGCCTGGGATTTTACATAAACAGCAAACTGGACTGGTCTGAGAACGCAGTGGTGCCATACAAGAAGCACCAGAGCAGACCGTGCTTGCTGAGGAGACTGCGCTGGTTTCATGTATGCAGCAAGCTGCTGAAAATGTTCTATCAGTCCAAGTCCATAGCAACCAGTGTATTATTCTACCCTGTGGCCTCCTGGGAAAACATCTTGAGTTCAAAAGACAGCCAATGTCTGATGAAGCTCCAAGATAGGACTAACCCTTGACACAATGGAAGCTGTTCTATAAAAGAGGATGGTGACAAAATTGGATGTCATCATGAAAAATCCCCTCCATCCCCTCCAGGAACACTTTTAGCCAAAGGCTCATTCCACCATGGCGAGCTAAGGAATGCCTTTGAGATTTTTTCTGCCTGCTGCTGTCAGGCAATTCAATGCTTCCTCCCGATGCCCCAAACTAAATGCTATATCTTATATTCCTTAAGTTCTGTGATAAATAAACAAGCCTTGGCACAACAAAAAAGGTTCGGGGCAGCCTCCTGTATACTTGGAAATTGGCTGTAGATGCAAAAGTTGAGGAAATAGTCTTTACAGACAAGAGTCCAATACAGAACTGAAATAACAGTATAGGCAAGGTAGTTTTAAAGTCGGCGGGAGGAGGAAATGATGTCAATCAGGAGGAACCCGGAAGTGAAATCTTTCTGGGGTGGAACTGGAAGTGACGCCAGGCGGAATTTCCTGAATTTGGTCTATGGGGAGATGAGAAAGAGGATTAACTGCGCTCTGCCACCCCCTGGTCTAACTGGGAATTACCTTCCTTTGAGCCCTTTAGCTTCCTCCCGTGCGTACATGTGTGACAGTTCATTTTGCACAATAAACATAATATACATTCATTTAATTATTCATTTTCTGTCTTGTGAGTTTGCATCTTTCATTTTTTTTTTTTGTTTTTTGTTTTTGCTGTTGTATACATTTAAATTTCCCCATGCGATTAAGTAGTAGTCGGGTATTGTACCATGTTAGCCATGATGGATGTAATGAGAAGTCAAGCAAAATAACATCTTTTATTGGCTAACTAAAAAGATTAGAATATGCAAGCATTCGGGGCAACTCCGGTCCCTTCTTCAGGCAGACAGTAATACAGAAAGTGGAGTTCCCTGTGTTTATATACACACAGACACAGCACTGGAAAACCTTTATGTGTGTCAACCTAAATGTAAAAAATGAATAGACCTCTCCAGGCTAAGATTCATTTAGCAAGAGAAGAGAACATTGTATAGTCAAGATCTTTGCATAAGATAACTGTCCAACAAAGTCTTTTGAAGATTTGGATGAGTTTTCCATACAGTTTGGATCTGTAGTCAGGTTGTCTGGGTCAGTCTGTGTGATTTAAACAATCCTCATATTCGGTTATGAAACTATTGTCTCTGTTTAAACCATGTTGTAATGTGTTAGATATTAGCATCAGTTTAACTTCCCATTTCTGTCTCCCTTTTGCCTTCTGAAGTTGCCCATAAGCACTGTGACTTTAAAGTCCTTCTCACAGTGTCCGTGGCTGCTGAAGTGATCTCCTACAGGAACATCCCTATTGATTAATAAAGTTTATCCTTAACACTTTAGTTTAGGTACTATAAAAAAGGCATCTATTACTTATTTGTTCTTTTGTAACAAGACCTTAAAAACACTTCTTTGGGTCTTCATAACATTTACAAAGCATTAGTAAAGCGTTTACTCATGTCTGCAGTGTGACTTACTGTTTCCTTAGGAGGCATTAGCTCTCCGGAAATATGTTCTTTTGAAATGGTGGCATGTTAAGTAACCGAAAAATATAGAAATATGACAGAAAAGGCGATATCCCTCCCATCGTGAATATGGCGGTGCAAAAAATCACATGAAAAAAAAAATACTTTAGCTTACTTTACTGACGGTTTTTACGTGGTTACAGACGGGAAGCTTATGACAGACTTTATCAAGGTGTGGGAATCTTGATCTATGCAGTCCGCCATCTTTCGTCACCACGCTGAAAGGTTTTTCTGGACAGATGACATAATCTTCCGCCCGACAGCTTCAGATGGTTTGATTGCTTGTTCCATGTATTTATACTGTCTTCTCCACGTGCAGGGCCCTCACTGGTCTCCAAACAAGGAAAGTAAGGATTCAGTTTCATCTCAGGAATAGTACAATGCCCCTCTCTGGTCTCCAAACAAGGACAGTAAACTCAAATCCCACCTCCAACAAGAATAGCATAATGCTCACACAGCAGTTTGTCCCATTCTCCAAACTAGGAAAGAAGATTTTGTGCTGACAGAGGACAGAAGTATACTATTATGTCTTTTAGGCTGACTATACAATCCTCCAGTTGTCTTTGGCTATCTAGTCTGATGCTTGGCTGTCAATTGTAAATTCTGAGCCCCTGGGTACCATACTTGGTGTGCCTGTATGAATGACTCCAACACTGTGCATAAAGACAGTGATAATAAACTGAATATTATAACAAACTGAGTATAACACTTACTAAGCAAACTTCACTTTGGAGTGGGTTGAGGGAGCTTCACTGAGATGCATTTCTCTTGCTATTCCATATGTAGTAATAGAGTTCTGAATCCTTCATATCAACAAGTGATCTTGCCATCATGTCAATGTGTCACACTGCACACATATGATCTTCTGATATTTTAGAAGTGTTATGAAGACCAAAAGAAGCCTTTCTTAATGTCTTGTTGCATAAGAGGAAATGAGTAGTAGATGCATTTTTGCAGGACCTAAACTAAAGTGTTAACAGTTAATCTAATCTAATCTAATCATTCAGTATATATACAGTGAACTCTTAAAAATAAAAGTACCAGAGTAGTTCTTCAGAGTGATGTGATAGATAGATAGATAGATAGATAGATAGATAGATAGATAGATAGATAGATAGATAGATAATAGATAGATAGATAGATAGATAGATAGAACTGTAAGGCACTATATGAAAGATAGATAGATAGATAGATAGATAGATAGATAGATAGATAGATAGATAGATAGATAGATAGATAGATAGATAGAACTGTAAGGCACTATATGAAAGATAGATAGATAGATAGATAGATAGATAGATAGATAGATAGATAGATAGATAGATAGATAGATAGATAGAACTGTAATGCACTATATGAAAGATAGATAGATAGATAGATAGATAGATAGATAGATAGATAGATAGATAGATAGATAGATAGAACTGTAAGGCACTATATGATAGATAGATAGATAGATAGATAGATAGATAGATAGATAGATAGATAGATAGATAGATAGATAGATAGATAGATAGATAGATAGATAGATAGATAGATAGATAGATAGATAGATAGATAGATAGATAGATACTTTATTAATCCCAAGGGGAAATTCACATACTCCAGCAGCAGCATACTGATAAAAAGTTGTAAAAAGTAATAGGGCAGGGGTCCTCAATCACAGTCCTGGAGACCCGCAGTGGCTGCAGGTTTTTTTTTCTAATCCGGTTGCTTAATTAGAAAGCAATTCTTGTCAAAAATTTAATGTCATGGCTTGATGGTGCTTTAACTCTGCTATGTCAGGTAATTCTCATATCCTTGATTTTCTTCCCCTTTTTAAGGATATCATCTAAATGATTTGAAAGCTAAAATGGATGACTAATTCTCAGTCCTTCACTTTTTTCTCTTCACTTTCCTTCCAAGTATTTAATTAAACCCAATAGTGCATGATAAATACACACAGAGGTGTAAATGGTAACAAGCTAAATGGAGAAATGCTGGTCTCTTTTGTCATTTGCATGTTATTGCTAATTAGGAGCCATTAAAAACCAAGAATACAGCTGTTTAAGATTAAAATAAGCAATAAGGGTTCAAAAAATCTTAATGAGCAAAACAACTAAAGTGAAGCAGAAGTGTCACTTGAGCAGTAACTGCTTCTGATTAAGCAATCGGGTTGGAGCAAAAACTTGCAGCCACTGCGGCCCTCCAGGACCTTGATTGAGGACCCCTGTTATAGGGGAACCTTTTATGGTTCCCAAAAGAACCATCCACACGAAGGTTCCTTAATGATCTTTTATTTATTTAGATCTGTAACAGGCTCCTTGTAAATAAATAACCATAAGCAGATGGTAAGAGATTTGTGAAATACCAATGCGGTTCCAATTTTAAAATGTTTCTCTCTGCATAAAATAACACAGGCTAATTCTAGGATTTCTTTATCACTTAGTGTCCTGTTAGACGGTCTACAATACATTCAAGATTTCATTTTTTTCTGTTTTCCTTCACAATTTAGGAAGTTTTGTAAAGCCCAAAAACCAATTTTATATACCAAGAACCTGTCCCATTTTTTTAGATCTGAGCTACAACAGGCTCCATACAGTAAATAACTATGAATAGATGGTAACGGATTTGTGAATTCTCATGGGTTCTTGATCTAAAAAAAGCTCTTGCTGCATTACAATAACACAGACTAAGTCCAGATTTTCTTCTGCTGTTAGTGTCCTCCTGTAGCCTGACATACATTAAAGATTTTGTTTTTCATCTTCTTAATTTTAGGAAGTTATTCAAAGCACAACAAACCAGCTTCACATGCAAAGAACTAATCCCAGAATGAAATGGTGCTTGGTCAAGTAATGGATCTATGAGGAAGCACAATAAACAATAAAGAACCATAAAATGCCATTAAAGAAGCAATATTTTTAAGAGTGTACATGATGGAAGCATCTCACTTAAAGGGTTGAAGTGTACAATTTTCTGCTGTACTAGCTTCAGGAATATCCCTGTTAAGGGTCCAACAGTACTCAACATGCCTACTGGGATTCCACTTCCCTTGGTTTCCCTTTTCCATTTCTGAAATCTGATGAAACTGTTTGTCATGCTCATCACTGACCACTCCAAGATTTGTAAAAGTCTGGAAAAGTTTAAAAATGTCCATCCATCTTTTAACCAACCTGCTTTATCCTAACTACAGGGTCACAGGAGTCTGCTGGAGCCAATCCCAGGGCACAAGGCAGGAACAAATCCCAGGAAGAGCGCCAGCCCACCACAGGACACACACTAGGGACAATTTAGGATCATCAATGCACCTAACCTGCATGTCTTTGGACTGTGGGAGGAAACCCACGCAGACACGGGGAGAACATGCAAACTCCATGCAGGGAGGACCCAGGAAGCAAACCCAGGTCTCCTAACTGCAAGGCAGCAGTGATACCACTGTGCCCCTGTGCCACTCTGAAAAATGTTCACAAACAAATTAATCCTGAATTGAAATTAAAAAGGTCACACTTTAATAAGGGTTTATATCAGTAAACTAGCAGTACCCAGGAGAAACAGGAGAGCGAGGAGGGCCCTGATGTCACGCTTCCCCCTCCTCTCGGCCTGCAGCCCCTGTCTCGGATTAGCGTGAATATATCGCTCCTGCAAGCCAACTATGATTCTTAGCACGATGAAAGAAGTCACAAATGTTCAAGCAAATTCTACAAAAAAAAGCCAGATCTAAATCCGTTAAGTAGTTCTCTCGTTTGCTAGCTAAGTGGATGTAAGATACGCTCCGAGGCTGGTGGGTGAATAAGGAAGGCCCCGCCCCACCCTCCCCTCAGCACGCTGAGTCTCTCTCGGATTCGTGCAAATAAATTGGTACCGCAAGCAAACTATAATACTTAGCACAATGAGAGAGATGGCAAAATCGACTGGAATGTTCAAGCATATTATAGAAACAGAAACAATCTAAATCCGTTAAGTAGTTCTCTCATGAAAAGTGGACAGACAAAAAGACAGACAAACATAAAGACAGACAGACGTTAGATTTTATATAGAGAGATAACTCAGAAACTATGAGTGATAGAAACATTCTGAGTACAGTTCTGTAGTACTAGGGTGTTGTACTGTGTTAGCCATTATGAATGTATAGAAAAGCCAAGCAAAATGACACCTTTTATTGGCTAACTTAAAAGATGACAATATGCAAGCTTTCGAGGCAACTCTGGCCCCTTCTTCAGGCAAGATGTAATCAAGATTTTTCAGCCTCCCTAATTTGAAATGCTTGAGACCATAAGTATTTTTTATGTCAGATATTTTCAGATTTTTTGAATATTTGTATATTTTGGATCTTCCTAAAGCACCTGTCCTCCATTCCTCCAGTCCGTGCAATTTAAATCACAGGAGTTTGAGGGAGAGAGCAAAAGCAACTGAGCAAAAGACTTGATGCTGTATGAAAATAAAAAACTAAAAAAAAAAAGCTTACTGTATATTCATTCAGGACTTCAGTATCACTGGGTAACTGAATGTGGGCCTTACCCGGCTGGGACACCCTGGTTATGGGGAGAGAGTATTTCAGAACAGTTTCTATCTCAGACCAACATAGGGCAGTGCCCATGGTTTCCAGCGGGGCCACAGGCCATGAACATGGGAGCTCAGCCCTGCTGGGGCCTGTGACCACTGCCAGGAGACATATGAACGTTTTCAGGGCCCTATTTGGCCACATTTCTGTCGCACTCAGAATTGCGGCCAGAAGAAGCTCATTGGGCATGGTCGCCAGCAGACAATGGGCAGAGTCAGGAGGAAGAGGACAAAGCCTGAGGAGGAGTGGAAGTGGAAGGACTGGTGGGAAAAGGGACTGTGTTGGGCTGTGAGCCTTGTTGTGTTGGTGATTTGTACACTGTATAAATAAACCGTGTGCTGGGTTCTAAACCTGTCTCCTGCCTGTCTGTGTCGGGGTTAGGGTGGCTGTACGCGCCCTGGGCTTTCACAACACATATGAAGACCATGGCAACTACTTGGCTGCACAAGTTCGAGAATTGTCTGCTATGATACCTTTTTGTCATTTTGGCTGTTGCATCAATATAAAGTGGGTACGGAAAGTATTCAGACCCCCTTCAATTTTTCACTCTTTGTTATATTGCAGCCATTTGCTAAAATCATTTAAATTAATTTTTTTCCTCGTTAATGTACACACAGCGCCCCATATTGACAGACAAAAAAAAAGAATTTTTGAAATTGTTGCAGATTTATTAAAAAAGAAAAACTGAAATATCACATGGTCCTAAGTTTTCAGACCCTTTGCTCAGTATTTAGTAGAAGCACCCTTTTGAGCTAATACAGCCATGAGTCTTCTTGGGAAAGATGCAACAAGTTTTTCACACTTGGATTTGGGGATCCTCTGCCATTCCTCCTTGCAGATCCTCTCCAGTTCTGTCAGGTTGGATGGTAAACGTTGGTGGACAGCCATTTTTAGGTCTCTCCAGAGATGCTCAATTGGGTTTAAGTTATGGCTCTGGCTGAGCCATTCAAGAACAGTCACAGAGTTGTTGTGAAGCCACTCCTTTGTTATTTTAGCTGTGTGCTTAGGGTCATTGTCTTGTTGGAAGGTAAACCTTCGGCCCAGTTTCAGTTCCTTAGCACTCTGGAGAAGGTTTTTTTCCAGGATATCCCTGTACTTGGCCGCATTCATCTTTCCCTTGATTGCAACCTGTCGTCCTGTCCCTGCAGCTGAAAAACACCCCCACAGCATGATGCTGCCACCTCCATGCTTCACTGTGGGGTCTGTATTGGACAAGTGATGAGCAGTGCCTGGTTGTCTCCACACACTGAGGAGAGGCAAGACACATGACAGCCCGCATGGAGTTTGCTAAAAGACACCTGAAGGACTCTGAGATGGTGAGAAATAAGATTCTCTGGTCTGATGAGACCAAGATAGAACTTTTTGGCCTTAATTCTAAGCGGTATGTGTGGAGACAACCAGGCACTGCTCATCACTTGTCCAATACAGTCCCCACAGTGAAGCATGGCGGTGGCAGCATCATGCTGTGGGGGTGTTTTTCAGCTGCAGGGACAGGACGACAGGTTGCAATCAAGGGAAAGATGAATGCGGCCAAGTACAGGGATATCCTGGACAAAAACCTTCTCCAGAGTGCTAAGGACCTCAGGCTGGGCCGAAGGTTTACCTTCCAACAAGACAATGACCCTAAGCACACAGCTAAAATAACGAAGGAGTGGCTTCACAACAACTCTGTGACTGTTCTTGAATGGCCCAGCCAGAGCCCTGACTTAAACCCAATTGAGCATCTCTGGAGAGACCTAAAAATGGCTGTCCACCAACGTTTACCATCCAACCTGACAGAACTGGAGAGGATCTGCAAGGAGGAATGGCAGAGGATCCCCAAATCCAGGTGTGAAAAACTTGTTGCATCTTTCCCAAGAAGACTCATGGCTGTATTAGCTCAAAAGGGTGCTTCTACTAAATAATGAGCAGAGGCTCTGAATACTTAGGAGCATGTGATATTTCAGTTTTTCTTTTTTAATAAATCTGCAACAATTTCAAAAATTCATTTTTTTTGTCTGTCAATATGGGGTGCTGTGTGTACATTAATGAGGAAAAAAAATAATTTAAATGATTTTAGCAAATGCCTGCAATATAACAAAGAGTGAAAAATTGAAGGGGGTCTGAATACTTTCCGTACCCACTGTATGCCATAACAGTGAACAGAGTAACAGATTGTGGTTTACTGTATATACTATGTGTTAAAATACTGCGGCTATTCTGGCATTTTCAGTTAGACAGTATTGTTAACTTCTTTTGGTTCATTTAGACATGCAGTTGGAAGATGGGTGCTGTGCAACCTTGTCGTTCTTCTGAAGATGCCGTTAGGCAGATTTGTTGATTCGGGTGTTCTGCATCTCTTGTGACTTTTCATTATCAGCTCTCTTAATGGCACTCCTTTTAATGGGGTTTGACAAATCATTTACTTTGAAAGCAATTCATATTTTCACAAACATAGCTGCAAATTCTTTCAAGCTTACATTGACTCCTACAGTATCATCATAACACTGAACAAAAGAGAGCACACACAGTACCTATGACAATGTATCGTTCATGTTTGAAGTCTTTGAATGCCAATGTATAACCTAAGGGTTAAAGAAAGATTTTTCTGAAATCAGCATGATATCACCCCTAAGTGACAAAACCTTTGCTGATCAGGGTAATCCACTCATCATTTTCTGAACCCACTTTTTGCAATCATGCAGTTGTGAAAGTCTGGAAACTGCCATTGCCAGCTGGGTTGTCATGCCCTTGCAGGTCACCCAAACCAGGCCAACTCGAGAGTCACTAATCAAGCCAGCACAGTGGGATTAAGCCTGACATAGACAAAAGAACATTCAATCCCCTTACAGACAGACTGAGTGGAATGGGATGTAAACTGAGCTTCTTGACCCTAAATGCTACAGCTTTTTTTCTTGAGTGTGTTGTATAGCATCAAAGACTATAGGAAGTATAGTTTGACTTGTTGATGGTGTATTGATAGAGTTTAGCATGAAAGGTGATATAAAATTTGATTTAGTAGTGTAGCAATTAAGAGTAGGTGGCTTAGTTTTAGTTTTGTTGTACTAAACATAGATAATAATTATTTGCATTTATGTAGAGCTTTTCTCACTATTCAAAGCGCACAGCAATTGCAGGTTAAGGGCCTTGCTCAAGGGCCCAACAGAGCAGAGTCTCTTCTGGCATTTACAGGATTCGAACCGGCAACCTTCCAATTGTCAGTACAGATCCCTAGCCTCAGAGCCACCACTCTGCCTGACAGATAGATAGATAGATAGATAGATAGATAGATAGATAGATAGATAGATAGATAGATAGATAGATAGATAGATAGATAGATAGATAGATAGATAGATACTTTATTAATCCCAAGGAGAAATTCACAAGCATGGAATGTAAGAGCCATTTTCCTAGTTCTATAAAATGTATGAATATTTATTAGATGATAATGCATAAAATATGGGAGGTTCCTATAACCCCCGTGAATAGAATTGAGTTGGTATTTTCCTGTCATTTCTTAACAGTTTTTGAGTAAACAATGTTCTTTAGTAAGTGTTTAGCCTCGCCTTGTGTAAGGTACAGAGGCATACGTTTTTTTAACCGTGTCCTTGTACGTGTTCTTGTTTGTGCTCGCGTTCGTGCTTACGCACGTTACCAAGCCTGGTTACACGTCTATGTACCAACGGCCTATGGGCCCTTTGAGTGTGAAGTAACTCGTAAAATAAAAGAGTTTTGAGCCGTAAGTTTAAAGCATACAGAAGAAGAAAGAAATAACCTTTAAGTATAGAAATAACCAAAGCTTCTTAAGAAAAACTAAGTTTATAGAAGATACATTTTTCCTTTTTTTGCCTTTATTCTATGTGTGTAACTATTTTTCTTTTGATTTTTGTATGGATTATTTGCCTTTCACTTTCACTAAACATTTGTAAAGCAAACTTTTGGACTGAGAGATTTCTTTGACACGCGTCTTACCCGTGCCTGACTTCGCCTTATACAAAGGCGGCTACATGGAAGGTGCTTAAGAAAGATCCATCCATCCATCCATTATCCAACCCGCTATATCCTAACTACAGGGTCACGGGGGTCTGCTGGAGCCAATCCCAGCCAACACAGAGCGCAAGGCAGGAAACAAACCCCGGGCAGGGCACCAGCCCACCACAGGCTTAAGAAAGATGCTATAGAAAAATAGTCAGAGTTCAGATAAGGTTCAGCATGGAATGGTTTTACCAAAATGAAGAATGGCTGATCATTGTTATACTCTAGATCAGGGGTCTCCATCCTTTTTTCCACCCGAAAACTACTTTTACAAAATGAAAATGGCCGAGAGCTACTCATGTTTTCTAACGTTTATTCACATAGCTTATTTCAACCCAAACAAACTGAATATGCTTGTTTTGCCTGAACATTTACAAAATGTTGGTGTCCACAACTCACATTAAAACATCACAAAAAATATTTAGTTCACCCGCAAGTGCATTTTGTATGTCTGTATGCATTTTCTAATCTCACGCCACTGAATTAAAACATGACAGTTGCCTAAACAAAACAATGCAATTCCAAATACACAGATATGACTTATTCATTTGTCATTTCGTTCCATGTCACTGTTTCACTTTATTCCAGCGTTTCTCAATCTTTAAGTATTTGCGACCCGAGTTTTCATTTCAGTTTTAATTGTGCCCCCCTAACATTTTTTTTGAAATGTAGATGCATATTTTATTATACCTACTTAACTTTTATCGACATTTATCTAACTCTATATTTATTTTTCTAGTATCAGAATGTATTTTACGTTAATTTGTTTTGGTTTCAACAGATTTTCTTTCATATTTTTGATTCGTTTTCTTTTTTTCACATCTTCGCGCCCCCCTTTTTGTTACTTCGTGCCCTCCTAGGGGGGACCGCCTCACAGGTTGAGAACCACTGCTTTATTTCACATGTCCGTTTGCATGTGTGATGTGTTTTTTTGTTAGTCAGATGACTGGCACTGCATGGAGTCAACAAGAGAGGCAGGTGTCTGGTGGAGTGGAGCCACTTGGCTTCACTCTTCTGCAGTCATTTAAATGTTCATCTGTCAGTCTTGTTCTGAACTTTAAGTTCACGACATTCATGTCAGACTTACAGGGGTATGGTGACCCAAACAAAGCAGACATTTTCAGAGCTGCTTGGTGAAGATTCTTATAGTTACCTGGTTCTATTAAGCTCCAGAAGTGTTGAGAATGCTGTTGTGCCTTTAACTGCACATTATTTTGAAGGTTTATTAATACAGTATATCCTCTTTAATAAAACCCCTGTGTGAGTCCAAGTGTCCGTGTGTCTTCTGGTGACGTGCGCATGCGCAGGCCGCGCCGCACATTGTACCGTGCCCGCCCATGCGCTCGGCACGTGGACGCACCACACACACTGGAACCAAGCTGGGCGCGCAGTGAATGGCTTACAGCCGCCGCCGCCGCGCACGATGAGCAAATAAAGCACACACACTGGAAGCTGGGTACACAGTGAACGGCCGCGCATGATAAGATATAAAGGACACCGTTGCTGGGGAGAGTGCTGATTGGGTAGTCTCGGCAGCGCACATAAAATCCGTTGTTGGAGAGACGCCACACAAAATAATCAGTTGCACGCCCCCACAGGTTAAAATACTTGCTGGGGAACTGCACCGTACTTGCTGGGGAGACGCCACAGGCACGATTATAAGCAGCACGCCACACATTACATCAGTTGTTGGGGACACTCTGCTGATTGCCCACCGTTGTGATACAAAATTAAAGTCATATTACAGACATCAAAGCCAGTACTGTCAGAGAAAATTACAGGCATTTTATGGAAATACAAACCAGTATTACTGCGAGAGAAAATTAAAGACATATTAAAGGATGCATATTACAGCCACATACAAGCCAGTATTACTGTAGGAGAAAATATTACGGACGTATCTACTAGCAACATGCCACCCAAAAAAAGGACACGTCAAGTAGGACAAAAGACACAGACAATCAAATCCTATATAAACAACATCTCCTGGAAGAACGGTCAGCTCAACAAGTAAACATCAACAAAAGAAACGCTGAAAGACAAAGAAAAATACGAGCAAATAGATCGATTGAAGAAAAAGAAAATGACTGTCAGAAAAACACTAAAAGAGAAAGACTCAGAAGAGCAAATCTTAGAAAATGTTGGCATTTACTTGCCAGAAACAGTATTCAGCCATGGTCAGTTTTATGTTGCATTATAGAGTCATATCCCACTATAGAGTTAGAGAGTTAGAAGTTTTCCAGATGTTGTTGTCAAGGTTGTAGAGATTCCTGAACAAGGCAAACTGTTGCCAAACTCAGACAGAATATTTACAAGAAATGTTGTCTATAATAAAATTGTACAGAAAAATTTCATGAGGTAAAAAAAATTGAAAATGTTACCTAAATATCTTCTTCAGATATTGTGTCTTACAGATTGTTACAAAGCTTTACACTAAGGCAATATTAATTATACTAACTGCATTGTCATGTACGTTTCTATTTTATTTTTTATTATTATTTTAGTTTAGGCTTCTTGCAATAATATTTTTAACAAAAAAAAATTAAGACAAGAAACAGAATGAAGTCGAGGACCCTTGCCATTTAATATAGACTGTTCCTACTAATGTTTATACACTACTGTTCTAGCGCCCGTTATTGTAACGGGCTTAATGTCTAGTAATATATAAAATCCAATGTCTCTCTGCCTGCCTGTCTGTCCGCTTTTCATGAGAGAACTACTTAACGGATTTAGATCAGGGTTTTTTCCATAATTTACTTTGTGGCTTCTCTCATTTCACTATGTATCATAGTTCGCTTGCGGTACTGAATTTCTTTGTGTGAATCAAAACAACACACAGCGGTCCGAGGGGCGGGGCCTTCCTCACTCACTCACCAGCTTCGGGGTTTGTATCTTAACTCCGCTTAGCTAACAAACGAGAGAACAATTGAATTCAACTTTATTAAATATTTAAAACAAAGTGTTAATTAGGTCTTGATCAGTTTGAGTCCGTATTTTCTCTTAAGTGTATGCCACACTGAAAAGATAGATTGCAATTCAGATCGTGGATCGTGATTTTATGTTAAAAGGATCATGATATGATTTTTTGGAAAGATCGCCCACCTGTGTAATTTGACTAATCAAGTTTCAAATTTATGTAGGATTCATTAACCCTTTGGCGAGCTACTTGGAAAGGGGTTGTGAGCTACCGGTATCTCACGAGTGATGTGTTGGAGACCCCTGCTCTAAAAGGAAAGGTCATTTAAATCTTCCAGTATTAAGGACACTACAGAATATAAAACTGTAGCATTAAACTGTACTTGTGTAATTCTGTTGTAGGCAATTAGCAATGAGTATTCCATATCTTGAATTATATTTCACATTTTGCTTTGTAATTTAAAAGTAATTTTCATTAACTTCTTAGTTTTCTTTACTTATGTGACCCTTTACTTTTGAAAGCCATGTGAACATTGTGTTGATGATGTAATGGGAGCTTACATTATAAATATGGTGGCGTTCACATTTTGTGGTATGGAGTTCCAGGGAGGGCATGGGTAGAAAAAAAAAAGGAATAAATTGTGGGAACATGTGCACATTTTAATTAAAAGGTTCCCACAATTAATGCAATTCACATGCACGTTTAGAACAAAACATTTCCACCATGTAGCTAATTCATGTCCATGTCTTATTCAAAGCATTCCTTCAACGATGTAACTTGTGTGCCCTTGGTGTACATCCAGCAATATCTGTGCGGTACCTCACAACTGATCAGCAATAAAGTGAATGATCTTTCGATGTTGGAATAGAATCATCTGTAGAGCCCATTAGCCGTGAGAATCCTTTGTGGCTGCCGCTTAGTCAGAGTGGTGTTCCATAAGGCAAGATCAATACTGTCGTAATTCATGGTTCAATGCAATCATAACTCAATTCCAAATCGAAAAGTAACCTTATCACAGTGTCTCTGTCCATTAGGCTCACCGTATACAACAAGAAACGCAGCAGGGCTACGTAGAGAACACTGGTGTATGCATTAAGTACACTGCGAGACTGTTTAAAATAAAATGTGCACATAAAATACGTACACTGAGGGAACGCTTTAATTAAGACATGTTCATGAACTACCTAAATAGATGGAATGTTTTAGTTAAAACATGAGCACAAACTGTATATCATGTGCAAAAGCAGTGGGTTCCCATTATTTGTTTATTGTTTTTTCTACCTATCCTTCATATTATGGTATCCCTCAATGGATAAAACAACATTATTGAGCATTAGGATTTTCCATTCTGGTTATGACCCTCTTCTGAATCTGACTTTTGAATTTGTTTTGCCCTTTCCTCTTCTTCTTCTTTTGGTTGTTCCCGTTAGGGGTTGCCACAGCAGATCATCTTTGGAACTTTAGAACAAATTAGAGAACAGGTTATTCAGCCCAACAAAGCTCGTCAGTCCTATCCACTTATTTCTACTAAAAAAACATCAAGTCGAGTTTTGAAAGTCCCTAAAATCTTACTGTCCTTTACACTACTTGTTAGCTCATTCCAAGTGTCTAACATTTTTTGTGTAAAGAAAAACCTCCTAATGTTTGTGCGAAATTTACCCTTAACAAGTTTCCAACTGTGTCCCCGTGTTCTTGATGAACTCATTTTAAAATAACAGTCTCAATCCACTGTACTAATTCCCTTCATAATTTTAAACACTTCAGTCATGTCTCCTCTTAATCTTCTTTTTCTTAAACTGTAAAGGCTCAGCTCTTTTAATCTTTCCACATAATTCATCCCCTGTAGACCTGGAGTCAGCCTAGTCGCTCTTCTCTGGACCTTTTCTAGCGCTGCTATGTCCTTTTTGTAGCCTGGAGACCAAAACTGCAAACAGTACTCCAGACGAGGCCTCACCAGTGCGTTATAAAGCTTGAGCAGAACCTCCTTGAACTTGTACTCCACACACCAAAGCGCTATATAACCTGACATTCTGTTTTCCTTCTTAATGGCTTCTGAACACTGTTTGGAAGTTGATAGCTTGGAGTCCACTATGACTCCTAAATCCTTCTCATAAGGTGTACTCTCGATTTTCCAACTGCCCATCTTCTCTTGTCCTCTACATCATGCTCTATTACCCCAATCACCTGCATGTCCTCTCTCACCACATCCATAAACCTTCTCTTAGGCCAGCATTTCTCAACCTTTACGTATTTGCACCACGAGTTTTCATAACAGTTTTAATTGCACCCCGCTAACGCTTTTTTAATTAATGATATAGCATAGATGCATATTTTATTACACCTACTTAACTTTTATCGACATTTATTTAACTCTATATTTATTTTTCTAGTATCAGAATGTAGTTTACGTTAATTAGTTTTGGTTTCAATAGATGTATTTTTCATATTTTCGATTTTTGTTTTCTTTTTTTCACATCTTCGTGCCCTCCTAGGGGGGCCCACCCCACAGATTGAGAACCACTGTCTTAGGCCTTCCTATTTTCCTCTTGCCTGGCAGCTCTATCATTAACATCCTTTCCCGATATACCCAGCACCTCTCCTCTGCACACGTCCAAACCAATGCAATCTCGCCTCTGGCCCTTTGTTTCTGCTTATTATTTCTTGTTTTAGCTTCACCAATATTCTGAAGCTTGCTTGTCATTTGACCATGATTTCTCATTTCTCAGCAATCTCCTTTTCTTTTGTGCTTACAATAATCCTCAAGACTGTGTGTGTGTGTGTGTGTGTGTCATAGCAAAAACAGAGAGGGAGAAGTCCTGGGTGTACCTCCTGTGCTTTGAAAGTTCTTGTCTTATCCCTGCATCTTTGAGGACATTTTCCTGCTACTCTAGTTTCCTCACACATCAAAGAGGCAAAGGGGTTATGGTGACTGGTCACTCTAAATTGGCTCACTATGATGGAGTCAAGGAGTATACCTTGTCATGGTCAGATATCTCTTCCACTATTGGTTCTTGCCTTGAACACAATGAGTGGTTCAAAAAGAATTAAAGATTTTGTATTTGTGTGGCTTTGGACCACACATTCCACCATTGACACTGTGTGATCATGAGCATGTCATTTCACCTGCCTGTGCTCCAATTGTTAAAATGAAAGAAATGTAACCAATTGTACAGTATTTTAAATGATGTAGGGCGATTTGGATAAAAGCATCAGCCAAATAAATAAATGTAAATGGTATTTATTCTACTTTATGTAGACTCACTGTTTAGAATAGTCCTCATTGTAAAATCCACTGGTATGCTAGTTGAGGTAATCCACCTGAAGCTAAGCATGTTTGGCTCCAGATAGTACTTGGATGGGGGATCATCAAGGAAATGCTTGGGATGTTGCTGGAAGAAGAGTTGGTGAGGCCAGCAGGGGGCGCTTACCCTGTGGTCTGTTTGTAGATCCCAATGTCCCCAGTGCAGTGACAGGGACCCTGTGCTGCAAAAATGATGCCGTCCTTGAGAAGAGACGTGAAACCGAGGTCCTGACTCTCTGCAGTTATTAAAGATCCCCGGTCATCCATGGTCTGCATGTGGATCCCCAGTGATGGCTGTAAAAATTGGTGCTGTCATTTCCTGACTTTCTGTGTTCATAGAAGATTGTTGGGTATCTTTCAAGAAAATAAAAAAAAAAAAGTAGGGTGCTTCTTCATGTTCTGGCTAAATTGTTCACCTCATCCTGGTCATTTTGCCTCCCTAATTATCCCTTGCCCCTTATTGGCTAATTATCCTTCTCAACCCTTCACCACTAATACCACTGGTCTAAGAATGACTGCAGTTGCATCATCCATGTGGAAGCCACACATTGGTAGGGATTGAAGTGGTTCCTCACTATACTGTATATACAAAACTTTAAGTAGGTTAGAAAAGTCAGTCATTCTCCAATCCGCTATATCCTAACTACAGGGTCACGGGCCAACACAGGAAAAAACCCCAGGCACGGTGCCAGCCCACACACCAAGGACAATTTAGAATCACCAAATGCACCTAATCTGCATGTCTTCGGACTGTGGGAGGAAACCTACACAGACATGGGGAGAACTTGCAAACTTCACGCAGGGAGGACCCGGGAAGCGAACCCAGGTCTCCTTACTGCGAGGCAGCAGCGCTACCCACTGCGCCACCGTGTCGCCCCAGGTTAGAAAAGTGTTGGATAAATATAATTATTTAATTAGACTGAACAGCCACCAGGTGGCAGCTTATGTCTTTACATCAATGATTAAATACAATATCATTTGATAACGCTTCTCCTAGTGAGGGTTGAGAGGGCGCAGGCCAAGCAGGTCAGCCCACATTTCCCTGTCCCCAGCTACAGAATTGACCTATCAGGCAATATTTGCTTCCCTATCAAACACTGAGCTACAATTTTCAGTACCCAACATGAAATTATAAGAAATAATTCAAGGATGGAGTTTTTCCATGTGCCCATCTAAATTTAAAGAGAACATCTTCGGCCAAGGCGATATTAACAAAGGAGTCAGCGATCAGCTTGGTTGATTCTTGGGGGTCTCGGATTTACATAGGCCTACCCCTCCCCCAAAGACTAACCTTAAAGTTCGTGGGGATGGGGCTTGTCTTTTTCCGGTGCCTAAACTTAAAATAGTAGACTGGGGCTGAAATTTAGATTTAAAACGGTGCCCGGTCTTAATATTAATTTTTCTTCTTGCTGTATTAGATTGGCTTACCCCCACTACAAATCTAAATCTAAACTTGAAGTTAGTGGAGGTTGGGCCAATCTTTGACCAGGGCCCTGATGTTAAGATAGTGAAAGGGGCTCTAAAATTAAATTTAATAGAGCTTTGTTTGTTAAAGCCTGGTCAATTCTGTGTGTTTCTTTTTTTAGCCCTGAGGGATCCCAATTTTTAGATTAAATCTTTAAGTTCAAGTATTAATCTAGTTTTTATAACCCTAGTGTATTGTATGAAAAAGCTTTTAGTACTGTTTTTTACCTTTTCTATGATTTTAGTGACCCTCTAGATGCAAATTGTTTAAAACTGATCTTAATGCAGTTTTAAAAAATTTAAAATTAATTTATGCAAAACTGATGTTTTTTATAATAATTGTATAGAAGGGTCTAGTTAATTATATTTTGGGGTAATTTTAAGTATTTATTAAGCTTTGTTAGGGATAAGGGCTGTGCCGGGGAGTAAACAATAGATTGTATTTACGTCGGAAGTGTACCCGTGCACCTGTGTGCTCCTTCGGGGGCACACCAATCTCCACTAACCCTAACCTGTAATTAGGATATAGTAGGTTGGATAATGGATGGATGGATGAATGGAAATTGTGTTGTTCTGTTATACAATCACTGTAACCCTTCCCTGGAAAAAAAGAAAAAGTATATTAATGGTGTTAAGAAGGAATAGGTGAAAGTAATTATTTTATGAAAGTGTTGTCTCTATATACATTTAAAGCATAAAACGGATTTGATGATCAAAGTGCATGGAAATGACATGTTGCTGGGTTTGTGACTCAAAGCACATTAAAGTTTCTTAGTTTTTATTTATACCAACAAACAAATCATAACTGTACACTGTAACGGTTTCCACATTTCAACAAATGAGGCACTGGCAGTTCCACTGGATAATGTGGGGTCACTGAGTGAAGCAAAGTCCTGGCTTTCTGAAGGTATTATAGTACAGCACTAAAACCACTAGGGGGCCACAAATGAAGCAGAATCTTCAAATCCTGCCTTGACAATCTTTAGTGTGCCAAAAGGAAAAAAAAAAATGTAAACAGTTACCATATATACTCACGTACAAGTCGGGAAAATTGATCATAAAACCAGACCCCGACTTATACGCCCGTTCAAAAATGCGACACCTTATTTTTTTTTTTACATCTTCTTGCCTCCTCCAATCTCGCACCAGCTTCTCAGATGCATCAAATTTTGTTGCAGCAGCACAGTTACCAATTTCTTTCGCCACTTTAACGACTTTTAATTTAAAACCAGCTTCATATTTCCTTCGGATCGAACGCTCCATCGTAGATAAGGGATGCTCTTACAATAAAGGTGTACGAGGGTGTGAGATACAAAAAACACGAAACAGTGCAAACGTTGCTTCGGAATAGTTCGGGTATTACCGTGTGGTCACGGTAATTGGTTTGTCGAGAACTCTTCTTGAAATTTTGGTAGCAGTTCCTAAATGTGAATGAATAGATACCAAGCTGAGATGAATGGCTGGACATCTAAAGCTGTAAGGTTGCACTGCTTTGAATATTTGCACCAACTAACAACAATATACCCCTCAATGTTAAGAAAAGGAGCCAACTGCGGACTTTTGATAACATGGAGGGAGTGACGCACTTTTTGAAATTGAACTTGGGGTTGCTGCAGAAATTGTGACTTTAACATTCTTAGCAGTTCACATGCCTGAAGATTTCTCCTGATCTCTCAGCACCACCTACTGTTTGGGACAAGACACATTTTTCCTTGATTTAATCCTTCTGCTCCACAGTTTAAAATTAAAATCAAACCATTCAGACGTGATTAAAGTGCACATTGCAGACTTTTATTTAAGAGGATTTGCACACATTTCGGTCACAGCATGTAGTAATGACAACATTTTTCCTACATGGTCCCCCCATTTAAGGGCACCATAATGTTTGGGACAATTGTCATCACAAGTGTCCTCAGGTGGGTTTCATGGCTTCATAAGATACTTCGGCCTGCTTCTACCATTTGGAGTCTGTGGTTTCCATTGTTCAACAACTGTGCCATGAAATTCAAAGAAGCCATTATAAGGCTGAAAAAAAAAAAGAATATAACTATTAAATCCTTAGGATGCCCTAAATCATCTGCATGGAATATGATTAACTCTTTCAGGGCTGATGTAGACTTTTGTCAAAAGGAGGTGTTGACAATGATAATCAACTATAAATTGTGACAAACCCAACCGTTATATTTTAGTTGGACTCTCTTTGCTAAAAGGAAAGTTAGATTCATTGGTTTGACCGAGATTTCCTGTGCTCGTGTGAGTAGCAAGGCGCACACAACGGCAAAAATGGCACTGACATCTGGCAGAGTGATGAAAGTGAATGCTTAAAGCAAAATACTCCATGGACAGCGTTTTGCCTGTTATCTCTGAACAGGACTATGACTAGTCAGACTCAGTTGTTGATACAAGTGATCGAAAACGAATGTGAGGTTTCAGCTTCAGCTGATCGGGCCCCAGCTAGTCATGGTACTGACAATGTTTGCCAGGGAGCACTGACACTTAACAATGATAAGAGGTAGAAACCAGATTGTAATGCACTGCAACCATGACAGCCACTGCTGCTGTCCCAGCCACACGAAGACAGCCTGGCAGCAAACCTGCCACACATTCTTGGCAAACTGGCAGCCACAGCATGCAGCAACAGATGTTTTATGTTGACTTCTGACTGAAACCAATGTTTTTTGGAAAAAATATTCAGCCCTCAAAGAGTTAAGAAGAAAGACCACACTTCTAGGCTCAGTAATCACAAAGAGACTGGTAGGCCGATGACAGAAGAATCTTCTTCCATATGGTAAATAAAAAGTGCCAAAGTCCTGTCTGACAGATCAGACTCAGTCTTCAGGAGGCAGATGTGGGCGTCTCAGAGACGACTATCTGCAGAAAACTTCATGAACAGAAATACAGAGGACACCCTGCAAGATGCAAAAAGTAGTATAGCCACAAACACAGGATGGCCAGATTACAGTTTGTGAAAAAGGACTTAAAATAGCCTGCCAAATTCTGGAAAAAGGTCTTGTGGACAGACGTGAAAAAGATGAACCTGCTGTATCAGGGTGATGACAAGGGCAAAGTGTGGAGATGATAAGGAACTGCCCGAGAACCAAAGCAAACCACCTCATCTGTTAAACATGGTGCTGGGGGTGTTAAGTGCAAAGAGGTAAATCAAGGAAAAATGTGTCTTTGTCCCAAACATTATGAAGTGCCTTTGCTTCTAAAGGAGGCAATAGAAAGCCAGTCTGTGTCCTTTGAAAGCTCACTAACAACTAAAGACACACAGTGAGGAGCACGCTGACTAGCTGCTTAGTCCATTTCTGCTATCAGGCAATTTAATGCTTCCTCCTAGTGTCCAAAAGTAAATGTGTATACACTTTAAGTTCATTTTGTAATTTTTACACAAAAATAAATAAATAACCGATTTATTATTTGTCCTGTGAGTCTGTATCTTTATTCTTTTATGTTTCTGTTGCATATGCATCTAAGTTTTACCTTGGGATAAATAAGGTTTATGTAATATAATGGGGTGGCACGGTGGTGCAGTGGTAGCGCTGCTGCCTCGCAGTAAGGAGACCTGCGTTTTCTTCTCGGGTCCTCCCTGCGTGGGAGTTTGCATGTTCTTCCCGTGTCTGCGTGGGTTTCCTCCGGGTACTCCAGTGTCCTCCCACAGTCCAAAGAAATGCAGGTTAGGTGCATTGGTGATCCTAAATTGTCCCTAGTGTGTGTGTGTGTGGCGCCCTGCCCGAGGTTTGTTTCCTGCCTTGCGCCCTATGTTGGCTGGGACTGGCTCCAGCAGACCCCCGTGACCCTGTGTTAGGATATAGTGGGTTGGATAATGGATGGATGTAATATAATGTAACCAGTAACCGTGTACTGCACGATAACGAGCAGTGAATACACTTGACTCGAGCATTCCTAGTTATCATACTCTTTCTCTGTTTAGGATTTGTTTCCTCAGAGATCGATGCACTTGCTGCTTCCTGAGCAACTCTTCTTTTCTCCACCCTAGCGGCCTGCTGCTTCTCTTCTTTCGTCGGCATCTTTTCGCGTTAAAACTGATTAAGTTAGTTTTTGTGTTGCAATTACTTAACACATTTTCTTTAATTTTTCACTTAAGCTGGCAATTAAATCTGCCTCAAGAATAATTAGCGAAGGTGGTAGGGAATGAGAATGGCGCACGGCCTCCCTGCTGCGTGCTGCCGAGAGTTGATTCTACAATAAAATAAAATAAAAAGAGTAATAAAAATCATCACCCGAAAGCGGATAGTAGACGTCACGTAGTATATGTACACCAAATTTCAAGTCAATAGGTGAAATGGTTTGTGAGCTACAGGTGATTTAAAATACTGGACAGACAAACAACCATGGTAGTGTATTATATAAGAAGATATAAAGGTGTGTATGTATTATGTATCTACATGTATGGGTTATAACCCTCCATTCAGTCAGTGCCTTAATGTGATGGAGTGGTTTGCATGAATCAGTGATCCCCTGAATGATGCCATTGGGAATTGTGTACTCCTGGAAGGGTCTCTCATGGTGGCAAGGTCACAGGTGAGGTCCTGACTAAGACTGACTCAACCACTCACACCCCTTACCCACCAAGGGTCCATCCAAAGTGGTACAACTTCCTGAAATACATCATCGCCTTGCACCTGGCTTGCCACATGAATTCCCAACAGGAAGTGAAGCGGTGTGATTGAAGACTGCGCACCGTCACTGCCACTGATATCAACAATTTCTTTGAGCAGGCTCTTCCTTCCATCTATTTTCCTCATTGGATGGTCCTGTATGATGAACTCAATGAAGGATCCCAACCTCAAAGTGTACCAAAAAAAGATGCCGGAAGGTCTACTTGAAGCGCTCTCTCACGGCCTGCTCCATTCCACATATGCAGCTTAAGACACTTGCTGAGGGCCATGTCCTTTGGATACGGACACATCAACAAGAGGAGAAGAGAATGGCAAGACATTACCATCAAAAGCAACCCACTGTGCCGGGGGCAAATTCCCCGCCTTTCCCAAATTGGCCAACTCTCCCACCAGCATAAACACAGGAAGGGGGAGTGATGGAGATGGACAAATGGATGGACAGCGTCATTGTTGGGTCAACAGACAGCCATGACGATAACAATGAAGTTATTAGTATGTAGTTGCTTGTTCTGTTATAAGCAGCTGAACAGCTACCAAGCTAAATTCCTATAAATTAAATACTGGCATAAAAATTTTTATAAATTGTGTGTCAAGTGTATTATTTTAAGCCTGTGCAGTGCCTATAAAAAGTATTCGCCCCTTGGGAAGTTTCCTCAAGTTTTTATTATTATACATCTTTGAATCACAGAGGATTTGTCAGTTGGCACTGACTTGTAGAAACAGACAAATTAATGTCAAAATAAACGGAGAAAGCTCTGTGAAAAAATATGCAAGACTATTATGGCAGCCAAAGCTACATCAACTAATTTAATATTTGTAAATAATTCTTAAAGAAATCTTAATTTTTATGAGACACATTAGTTTCTTACATTTTCAGTCCCAAGTCATGGATGTATTCGAATAAATTGTCATGAAAATGTAACCATTCACGTTCTGTGGAATAAAGTTATTATGTTGCGCTAATTCTATGTCCTTTTTAAATATAATTTAAATAATATGCCATTTAGAAAGACAAACAATTTAAATGCAAGATCTGCCAATGCCAGAAGAAAGTGTCTGATGCGTAATCCTAAAAGCCATAACATCGAGACCACCGTTTGAAAACATACAAATTGAAACTTACAGCTCTTCACAGCCATTTAATAAAGGCCCAGATATTTGCATGCGACGGAACAGGACGAATCGTTTTCATCCAAAAAATAACGCAGATTCCCAAGAAATCTGCAATTACATATTTGTATGTGCTGTGCTATGAGGTCTGCAACTGAAAACTGCAGGCATTGATTTAAGAACAGATGGGTTTCTGCTAACTCACGAATGACGTCACACAAGTTTTTGCTTATGTACCCTCCTGAAAATACAGCAAAAATTATTAAATAAAGAAGCAATCGCTTTATATGTGACGTGTATTCACTTTAGATGACTTTATACCGTTATAAATAACACTATATTTATTATTTCAATTTAATTTGAATATTTCCGTAAATATATCAATTTGCATTTTAAAGTAGAATCAAGTAATTAATTACATCAAAGTCTGTTTATTATTCTACAGTTTTGAAGTAGCAAGCTGCCCGTCACAGATGTGCAACTTTGCTAGTTAGATGATAATAAGAACTACAATATAAGTCTGACCACCACTCGTTACTCTGAAACCTTACAGTCTCGGCGTCCGCTACACAAAAATCTTAACTCGCTGCTCACACTTTGACAGAGCCATCCGAATTGGCAGACGTTTCCGGAAGTAAAACACTGATAGGCTAGAATCTCCAGCTTTGGCCAATCAAACACGAGAATCGTCGATCTTCTCCGCCTCATTGTAGGCATTCCTAGTAGATAGATCAAACAAAGCAAA